>NC_134834.1:110962551-111116697 GCF_004210375.1 Tachypleus tridentatus
AGAAATGTGTACAGTAGATTTTTCCTTGATGTTACTTACACCTAGTTTAATAAGACGAAACAATGAGAAATGTGTACAGTAGATTTGTTCTTGATGTTACTTACACCTACTTTAATAAAACGAAACAATGAGAAATGTGTACAGTAGATCTGTCCTTTATGTTACTTACACCTACTTTAATAAGACAAAACAATGAGAAATGTGTACAGTAGATTTGTCCTTTATGTTACTTACACCAACTTTAATAATACAAAACAATGAGAAATGTGTACAGTAGATTTGTCCTTGATGTTACTTACACCTACTTTAATAAGACAAAACAATGAGAAATGTGTACAGTAGATTTTTCCTTGATGTTACTTACACCTAGTTTAATAAGACAAAACAATGAGAAATGTATACAGTAGATTTGTTCTTGATGTTACTTACACCTACTTTAATAAGACGAAACAATGAGAAATGTGTACAGTAGATTTGTCCTTTATGTTATTTACACCTACTTTAATAAGACAAAACAATGAGAAATGTGTACAGTAGATTTGTCCCTTATGTTACTTACACCTACTTTAATAAGACAAAACAATGAGAAATGTGTACAGTAGATTTGTTCTTGATGTTACTTACACCTAGTTTAATAAGACGAAACAATGAGAAATGTGTACAGTAGATTTGTCCTTGATGTTACTTACACCTACTTTAATAAGACGAAACAATGAGAAATGTGTACAGTAGATTTGTCCTTTATGTTACTTACACCTACTTTAATAAGACAAAACAATGAGAAATGTGTACAGTAGATTTGTTCTTGATGTTACTTACACCTACTTTAATAATACAAAACAATGAGAAATGTGTACAGTAGATTTGTCCTTGATGTCACTTACACCTAGTTTAATAAGACAAAACAATGAGAAATATTAAATGACTTACAAAATATTTTCACACATCAAATTACATAAACTCACTTTTTAAAATTTTCCAATTCAGAGCACTCATTTTCTAAAAGGTCATGAGGGTCAACTAAACACTGGACAGGTATGGACGAAGACGATCTGCTATAACTACCCATACCACTTTGAACAGTTTTTTGTTCTGTTTGTAATATCCCTGTAGAGGTAGCCAGAGGGATAATGGTTAGCTCACTTGGGAGCCTGGAAGCAGAAGAGGCAGAAGATACGGGAGTTGTTGGAGACAGTTCCCCATTTTGATGGACATTCCCATCATGGAGGTTATCACTGGACACTGTGCTAATACCTTGTGGTTGAGAGTACGACTGTGATGAAAGAGATGGTTCAACTGGTTTTGTGGATGGATGCATAGAACTACATGAAGATGCTGCAGCATCTGGTCGGTGAGTGGATGACACACCATTTGAGAGGTGAGAAACAGACTCTGCCAGCTGACAAGTACTTGTAGTGTTGGCATTTAATAGTTGCCCTACCGACATAGAACCCAACCCTTCTGAAAGCATGCTACCAGCTTGATATGGGGAGAAGGTAGAAGGTGCACTACTGTGACTCGAGGTTAAGTTGTTACGACCTAAATCAACATCTAACCTATCGAGCTGATCGAATGCCAGGAGTATCTGCTCCCTTGTGACTCCGCTGTTACGAAGCCTTCGAATCAACTCTATCTGTTCCACAGTGAATAACTGATTGGCCATGGTGTACTAGTACCAGGTCTGTGCATTTCTGAAACTTGTCATCATTGATGATTTCTCTACCCACAAACACCTGTAAGTTAAACACAGTATTCAAATGTCAACACAAATCTATTAACAAATTGTTTCCTTAAAGTTTCATGCTGACAGATTTTTAATTAATACAATTCTTTAAAACTATTTACAGAAATAAATATTTAAAAAATATAAGCAGTAATTATTTTTAATTTCTTTAACATCATAATTATGTTTTATCTATTACTCATCTGAACAAAGTGAGTACAAATCTGGTGAAGTATAAATTATGAACAGCTGATTGACCACACAAGGATACTATCATCAAACTAAGCTCATTTTTTATGGGTTTTTTTAAATGTTTATCAATCACCCATACAGTGACCTATGTAACCTACAGTGGACAGAAGAAAATATGGGTAATCAAGGAAAACATTATACATCACAGATTCTATTTTACCTTCACACACACACACACACACGTCAGCCCTTTCTTGGCCATCAAAATTATGAATATGTAAACATAACACTAGACACCATGGCTATATTAAGTGGTCATAATCAGCAAAAATATTGAATGTTAGAGCAGTATATTTAAGCTTTCTAAATATTTTTACATAAATACATACTTGATGGAAGCAATTTGTTTTACATAAACAATTCATTATCAAAAAATGTAAATGGATTAGTTTTGGTGTAGAACAAATACAACACACTAATAGGAGTACCAACTTAACTTGGTCACTATATCTACAAATACCTTTATAAACACACCTTAAATATGTGTTTGAAATAAGCTACAATTTGTATTTTGTTTAAATTCCTATTGATTTAGTAGTATACTGTTTCATACTGAGCTGTGATATATGAAATCTAAAAAAATGTGTTACAGTTATTTTTATTACCTATCAAATATTTCATTATTTTCCTGGCAATTTATAAACCAATAATAATAAGAGTACCATAATTTTATCTAAGTCGTATTCTGAAAAAAATATTATTATACAAAGGTACCATGCCAAAAAAACACTTTCCCATATGTGAAAGTTAGAAAGTAAACTCAAGTAATAACACATGATGCACAGTTCAAAGTTCATGAGAAAATGTTATAAATTTGTCATTAAAAGTCAAAGTGATAGGTCATTATGAAACCTGGAAGGTCAAACTTAGATAACAGGTAGTCAGTTATTGTATTCCTACTTCAATAAAGACCATTCTTATAGCAGACCACTTATTAATATGCTCCTATTAATTACTGTTAGAACATTTGTATGAAACTAAACAAACTTGAAATTTATTAAAGCACTACTTTAAATACATTAAAACAATATAATAAAACACACAGTTAGAAGTTATTAGTTTCTTCTACAAATGTAAAAATAATGAAAAAAATATGCTCACAAACTATTTTTACTTGAAATTATGTTTGTTTGACATTAAACTACAAATACCTTCAAATCACTCAAGTCCTGGTGCTGAAGACAAGTGAATTCCCATTGTATAAACTCTTATGATACTTACATCTAGAGTAAACTCCTGTGAGTTGTGGACTTATAGCATCATCACAATATTAAATAGTCCTAATATTAGATCTTTCATGTAGTGTTGTATCCACAGCATAAGAATCCTGCATTTTTTAAGGTGTGACTCTTTGAATACGTCACACAACACTTTACTTTTAAAGCAAAATTTCTTCAAGTAGGTCTAACTTTTATTCAACATGTCCTTCTGATGAGGATGTTTCAAGTATATTAATTTCACTTTGACTAATCAGAGAGCCACTAGCACAGAATTCTACTACATATTAATCTGTTGCACTGACAAGCCGTGTCTTTATGTTGAGCACCTGAGGTACCAGCCATGTGACTACTTTTACATTTTCTTTGTGTTGTTCATGGCTTATTATGCACACTGTTAACATTTCAATTTAGAAACATAAAAGGTATTGTACAATATAATAGTTTTAGTAATAGTTTTCAATATGAACATCATCATCTCTCATGGATATCCCTCTAATTCTGATACAAAGGTACATACATTGTAAATACTAGGAACAACTAACAAGCAGTTTCAGCATTGGTAACATTGGTAAATAAAGCAGAAGTGTGAACATTGGATGAGGCATCTACTCTCCTCTGTTCAAACTAAAGAGCATTCTTTCATCCAGTGGAGTAACCAGTCCCAAGTGGTTCATGTGAAAAGCTCCCCCCTTCAGGACTGCCTCACTACATTACAAACCAAGCTAGCCCAAGTGGATATTCCAACATGTCTAAGTACATCTCCAACACAGTAAGGCCTCATTTAATGCTGTATGATGGTACCAGTTGAACAATGTTACATTGTATCCACCTGTTCAAGACTTCAGCCCCATTCATAAACTTCTTTATTGGATATTTACTTTGAGTTCTATGAACTTTACTGGGCATTGAGTTTCCCTGCATGAGAGGAATGTCTTTTCCCAAAAAGAGATGCCCCACTAGGTTCCCAAACAACTTCATTTTACTCTATAAGGTGCTGCTTACACTGCACTTCAACAATTTTTATGATAGAAAATTGAGTTATTGGAGATAGTTTAGAGAACAGTTACCATTTGACAATACATACTTCTGGTTTTGAAGATTGTTAAAAGTTTGAAATCCTATAATATAAATGATATTTTCAAAATATTTCATAGATGTAGACATTTAAGATACATAAAACTTAAATTAACAATCTAGTTAAGGTAGTGTTACTTTCACAGTCAGGTAGCTAGAATTGCTTTCAGGTGTGGTAGAAGCTGTAACAGGGAATGAGTTGCCTTCATATGTGGTAAAAACTGTAAAAATGAATAAGTTGCCTTCAGATGTGGTTGAAGTTGAACAGAAAATGAGTTGTCTTAAGGTGTGGTAGAAGCTGCAATAGAGAATGAATTGCCTTCAGGTGTGGTAGAAACTTTAACAATTAAAGAGTTGCCTTCAGGTGTGACTGAAGCTACAGAAAAAAGTAATTCCAAAACATACCATCTGCTGACATTATAGCTGTTTCTCCCTCTCCAGGGTTTCCACTTTTTGCTCATCTAAACACTGAAAATGATTTCTCCAGTCTTTTATACCCCACTCAATTGCCTTATTCAAATTTTAATTTACAAATTTCTCTACCATCTTCAATGCACTCTCTATCTAGGTTCTGCATATAAGCACCTCATCCCAAACAAATCAGAGGTTCAAGGAATACAAACCTGAAAAGAGAGTGAACCATTTCCAAAGTAGCAGAAGGAGCTTGATGGTTCTTTTTATGGCTTAAAGCCTGATATGGGTTGGTTGAGTATGACTTAAGAGGGTACTGAAAACTACACCCACAAGAACAAGATATTGCATCAGTAACAAAACAGATTTCTCCAATCTAATAAAAAAGCCCAATTTTGTGACTTTTGAAAGGAAAATCTGATGATGTTGTTCTGATAATTGATGAGATGGAGCCAGAAGTCCATAAAATAATGTATGCACAGACCCAAGTTGACAAGAAAAAAGCTTCAACAACTCTGCAGAAGACATTAGGTGCTGATGCAAAACCAAAAGGAAGTGCCTAGAACTGTTTCAATTGACCCTTATGTAAAAACCTGAGAAGCCTCCAGGAAGATTCTGTTATGGGAACATGGAGACAAGCATTTTTAACATTGAACTTGGTTGTCTAGAGCTTTGGTTGCAAAATTCCATTATAGGTTCAGAAAATATTCCACTAAATATTGGTTGAGCCCCGTAGATTGATGATTGGATGACAATTTTGTCTTCTTGGGTACCACAAATAAAAGGTAATAAAATCTTAAACAAAGGGGATCAGCTCTTTCTACTGTCTTTTTGATTAACAACTCTTTCACAACCTGGGAATGGAACTCAACTTGCTGTTGATTTGTTGGAGATGAAATGGCAACAGTTTGAGCAAACAATAGTGTATATGTGTGTTTTGTTTTAGCAAAGCCACATTGGGCTATCTGCTGAACCCACCGAGGGTAATCAAACCCCAGATTTTAGCAGAGTAAACAATAGTAGAAGTGATGTAAACTGAATGACCAACCATGAAGCCAAAACATGTAGCACCCATGGATCCCTGGTGAAAGAACTTCAGATGTCCAGGAAGTAATCGAATCCTACTACTCCCCTGCCCCTAAAATAGTCACCACTGCCATTACTGTTTGTCCACCCAACTTGAAGCTCCATAAGAATACAGAATGACCCTGTTATGTGAATCAATAGATCTGGGAACCAAAGGAAGAGGGTTGGAAACATTAAGGGCTGATACTCCCAAATTAGAGCCCAAAAGACAAGAAGCCAATGATGATAAAGAAGAATGTAAACAAGAGAAAACATTTCAGGATTCTAATATCTCTGGAACTCCAGTAAATATTATTGAATGGAGAAGAAGAGCTTCCTCTAACTCTCTAAGGACAGAAGATAGTAAACAAAACCCTTTCTAACAAAGTGCCTCTTCTCAATAAATCCCAACAACAAACCAATCAGGAAACCAAAGGAAGAACAGAAGAAGACAATCTGACTAACGTAGATGTCAGTGAAATCCCCACTCATCTTCAAGTTGCTGAGGGGAACGTTGATAAGCTGCAGACAAAAGTTAGATTAAAGGTAAACACCTCAGAGCAGTCGTGAGAGGAAAACTAATCTCGGTAAACTGTGATCAGTCTAAAGTGTTCACAGATTCCAATCTAGACCCCAACAAATTCAAAAGAGGGTCCATCCATTAAGAATCTAAACGGGCCTCCTCCTAGTAGTGATGAACCAAAATACACTGATCTGATAACATAGAAGACAAGGCCTAACTATCCTTCTGCATAACAAAGCAGCAAATCTCCCTGGATGAACAGCAATATCAAGAGGAGGAGAAAAAAACCAAGTAGTCACTTGCTGTCCTTTCTGCTAACAGAGTCAAATATAACAGAAGAGACCCTGAAAACATTACAAACCCAAGTAACCATCTGAAGAGAAGAGGATGGCCAAGATGATCCTATGCTGAGGCTCACTTAGTAAAAGAAAGAACAAGAAAAAGCAATTCTAAATTCACACCAGTTTATCCTGGATTATTTTATAAAAGCCACCTGAGAATCCTCCAGACAGCCACCCTCAGTTTACATGTGTCTCCATCTTGCAATGGATCATATTACGAACAGCTTCAACTGATAGTGATCCCCTTTTCTGGCTGTTGAAAAAAACACGATATCGCAGAGATGGAAGAAAATTGGTTGACCTCTGTAGTAGAAACATTAACTAAGACATTTTTGTGTGTTGATAAGGGTTTTTTTGGTTGAGTAATGTATAAATATAAAAATAACAGCAGAAGAGCCATCAAGATTTTACTTCTGTCTCCTACTGCTACTGTGTGGATGGTTCTCTCTTTTTGGGATGTAGGTATCCCTTAAGCCTCTGATTCTTATGAGATGAGGTGTTTATATACAGTGCCTAGATAGAGGATGCATTGAAGATGGTAGAGAAATCTGCAAATTAGAATTTGAATAAGATAATCAAGTACGAAATAAAAGACTGAAGAGAGCATTCTCAATACTTAGATGAGCAAAGAGTGGAAATCCTGAAGATTGAGAAAAAGTTATAATGTCAGCAGATGGTATGTTTTGGAATTATTTTCATCATATACATAAATAGATACATATATACACATACTATGCCCTTGATAGTATTAAGTATTTTTTACTTTTTCCCTGCATGGAACTATTGAATTTGTTCAATTATTCAGTTTTTTTATACATACATAAGATGAGCACTCAACATGGTTCAGGCTTTTGTTCTGTTTTATTCAGTTATTATCAGTAAGCATGCTACCTACAGAAATCCTAAAATTAAAATTTACCAAGTAAATAATACAGAAAATGCAATGTATACATATAACTAGAGGTGACCAATCTCATAAAACAAACACCTGTAATTACTTATGCCCCTGTTTGATTTTCTTATTATTATTTATAGTTTTTGCTTTCATAGCACAAACAACCACAAATTCCAGTACAACAGGAAATACAAGACACACAGTCATGTATCACACAGCCAAAACAACCTGAAGGTCAAAATGCGTGCTATTTCAAAGTAACTTAAGAAATACACAAATTGTAAAAATTTACTATTTTTACTGAAGTTTTCCTTTCTTTTTTTTCTCTTTTCAATGAAAGTATTACATACTTTACTTGATAGAAAAAAACATACATAATTTGTTACCTTGATAGATCTTTTCAACTTACAATGGTGTAAGTATAAGCCACATGTGCAAAGTTATTTAACAAAAGTTGATGAAATCTAACAATTTTGTGCACACCTTAACAAGAAAAGTCACGTCAGCTCTTGATCTGACATTTTAAATACTGCTTCACCTACAAGAACAAATGGACCATTTTTAGATTTTGTCTCTCAAACTAAAGACAGCTGACTTACAGCAACAAAACTATAAGGTGAAATAACATGCAGATACTTAAGTAGTGGTTAGGCCAAGCAAACTTAATTAGATGTGTCTAGCTCAAGCTTTCAAAATAATCATACATGTGGATAGTTATTATTCACTGCCAACTTTAAAGCACAAACTTAATAAATCTTATGAATTAGCTACAACATATATAATGATGTTAAACACACTTTAAGATAATTTCATAACCTTTAGTAAGTTTGTGCTTTAAAGTTGGCAGTGAATAATAACTATCCATATTTATGATTATTTTGAAAACTTGAGCTAGATACATCTAATTAAGTTTGCTTGGCCTAACCACTACTTATGAAATTATCTTAAAATGTGTTTAACATCATGTGATATTAGCTAGAACATATATAATAATGCTTGTTACAACTGTACCAAGTGCACCTAGGTGATGATAAAATGTTAAATTAGATTCTACAGTATTATTATATTTTAAATAATCTAGTTAGTTCTGTAAAGTATAGATCTGTTTCAAATAACAGGGTTGCAATCCTAAAGCTAGCATTACTTACTATCAAGTGTCTCTTTCTTACTTGCTATCATTTATTGGCGAGTACTGATAAAATGTCATGATATCCAATCAAAAACATATTACGTTTAAAAAAAAATGGTGCACCCAAAAAAGGATTGAATGTATGATTTACAGGACTGAACTCAAAAGTGAATGTTAAACTGGTAGCTACACTACTAGTGTTGATAGTAATTTTACAACAAAGATAAATTCATTAGTTAGTTATACCACAGTATAAATGGTGCACCCAAAAAAGGATTGAATGTATGATTTACAGGACTGAACTCAAAAGTGAATGTTAAACTGGTAGCTACACTACTAGTGTTGATAGTAATTTTACAACAAAGATAAATTCATTAGTTAGTTATACCACAGTATAAATGGTGCACCCAAAAAAGGATTGAATGTATGATTTACAGGACTGAACTCAAAAGTGAATGTTAAACTGGTAGCTACACTACTAGTGTTGATAGTAATTTTACAACAAACATAAATTCATTAGTTAGTTATACCACAGTATTTTGTGTTACCAACAATCATTCTTCCAAAGATGAACAAAAACTGTGGCCTGGCTAACACCATTTTTTGCACTTCGGGTGTTTTTGATGAAATGTACATAAAAAGAGAGAGTATCTTGGAGAATTTACCTTGAATTTTTTTTGTCATCCTGTTTCCCACTGTGTAAACTTTAGTAATTATGATCAAAGCTTTTTAATATTAGAAAGGTAATTTCTGAATAATTTTACACAAACCTCAACACATAAATACAACAACTTTATAGTTTCACTATAATTTGACTATGATCTCAACATGTAAATACAACAACTTTATAATTTTTGTGTAATTTGACTTTAATCTCAACATTTAAAGATCAAAACTTTAGTTTCTGTATAATTTCACTGATCTCAACATGAAAATCAACCTTATAGTTTCTACGATTTCACTCTAATTTCAAAGTTTAAACACCAAAAGTTCATAGTTTCTATACAATTTGACTCTGACCTTATCATATATATATATCACAATGGTCCAGTTTCTGTATAATTTGTCTCTCATCTCAACATTTTCATACCATAATTTTATAGTTTCTGTATAATTTGACTTGGATCTCAACATTTTCATCCATAACTTCATAGTTTCTGTATAATTTGACTCAGATCTCAATATTTAAGTACTACAACTTTATAGTTTCTGTTTGACTCAGATCTCAACATTTAAGTTCTACAACTTTATAGTTTCTCTTTGAGTCAGATCTCAACATTTAAGTTCTACAACTTTATAGTTTCTCTTTGAGTCAGATCTCAACACTTAAGTTCTACAACTTAATAGTTTCTCTTTGAGTCAGATCTCAACACTTAAGTTCTACAACTTTATACTTTCTCTATAATTTGACTCTGATTTCAACTTGTAAATACCATAACTATAGTTTCTGTATAATTTGACTCAGATCTCAATATTTAAGTACTACAACTTTATAGTTTCTGTTTGACTCAGATCTCAACATTTAAGTTCTACAACTTTATAGTTTCTCTTTGAGTCAGATCTCAACATTTAAGTTCTACAACTTTATAGTTTCTCTTAGAGTCAGATCTCAACATTTAAGTTCTACAACTTTATAGTTTCTCTTTGAGTCAGATCTCAACATTTAAGTTCTACAACTTTATAGTTTCTCTTTGAGTCAGATCTCAACATTTAAGTTCTACAACTTTATAGTTTCTCTTTGAGTCAGATCTCAACATTTAAGTTCTACAACTTTATAGTTTCTCTATAATTTGACTCAGATCTCAATATTTAAATACTACAACTTTATAGTTTCTGTTTGACTCAGATCTCAATATTTAAGTACTACAACTTTATAGTTTCTGTTTGACTCAGATCTCAACATTTAAGTTCTACAACTTTATAGTTTCTCTTTGAGTCAGATCTCAACATTTAAGTTCTACAACTTTATAGTTTCTCTTTGAGTCAGATCTCAACACTTAAGTTCTACAACTTTATACTTTCTCTATAATTTGACTCTGATTTCAACTTGTAAATACCATAACTATAGTTTCTGTATAATTTGACTCAGATCTCAATATTTAAGTACTACAACTTTATAGTTTCTGTTTGACTCAGATCTCAACATTTAAGTTCTACAACTTTATAGTTTCTGTATAATTTGTCTCTGATCTCAATATTTTAATACCATAGCTTTATAGTTTCTGTATAATTTGACTTGGATCTCAACATTTAAGTACTACAACTTTATAATTTCTCTGTAATTCGACTCTGATCTCACTTGTAAACCATAACTTTATAGTTTCTGTATAATTTGATTCTGACCTCAACTTATAAATACCATAAATTTATAGTTTCTCTTTAATTTGACTCATATCTCAACATTTAAGTACTACAACTTTATAGTTTCTGTATAATTTGACTCAGATCTCAATATTTAAGTACTATAACTTTATAGTTTCTGTTTGACTCAGATCTCAATATTTAAGTACAACAACTTTATAGTTTCTGTTTGACTCAGATCTCAACATTTAAGTTCTACAACTTTATAGTTTCTGTATAATTTGTCTCTGATCTCAATATTTTAATACCATAGCTTTATAGTTTCTGTATAATTTGACTTGGATCTCAACATTTAAGTACTACAACTTTATAATTTCTCTGTAATTCGACTCTGATCTCACTTGTAAACCATAACTTTATAGTTTCTGTATAATTTGATTCTGACCTCAACTTTTAATACCATAAATTTATAGTTTCTGTATAATTTGACTCTGATCTCAACTTGTGAATACCATAACTTTATAGTTTCTGTATAATTTGACTCAGATCTCAACACTTAAGTACTACAACTTTATAGTTTCTGTTTGACTCAGATCTCAATATTTAAGAACAACAACTTTATAGTTTCTGTTTGACTCAGATCTCAACATTTAAGTTCTACAACTTTATAGTTTCTCTTTGACTCATATCTCAACATTTAGAAATCACAACTTCATAATATCTCACTGTTATTTAAATTATTTATAGATATGTTACTATAATGATTGTTTTTCAATGTTAAAAAGTTCACAACTTAACCATTATAACACAACTTGTATAGTTTGAAACATGAGCTTTAAACTTACATAGTATTTACTATAATTAGTTATATAGCTCTCATGTGTTTGACATAAGTACTATCTTAAAAAAGCACTGAGAAGTTAACTTGTGATTTTATATTTTACATTGACTAGTATCACATAAAATAACCAATCAATGAAAGCTACAATTAAATCAGTTGATTGAAACAATTTGAGAATTTTGATTAAGCACCTAGTCAAAATATTGCTATTATTATTCAATATTATTTTTTATTAATCACAGTTGTTAAGTTTAGTCTGTTATTATCACCAAAAATAGCTAATCAACATTAGTGTTTCTCATTTTTATTGTTTTCAGTTATTCCAACTATCTAAGTCTCATGTAGAAATTATTTAATTGTAATAAATCAACAAGTCCATCACTGTACTATCAAATTATAGTAATCACCCACCTTTAATTAATTACATGCAATACTATAAAGAAAGTATACTATAGTTTAATGGTTAGACTAACTATTACTAAAGTAAGAACATTAGATTTACAATTAGATCTTTCAAGCATACAATCTGTACCTCAGACAGTTCACTTGAACTTTACTATGAGATGATTTGCTGACTGTGAGAATAAATGCCATGCATTCTTATAGTGTTACCAGTTTAACTATATGTTAATAATACAAATTACTTTTATATTTATTAAGCATTTTAACAGAAAATGTTTTGTTTACTGTTCTTTGTTCTAATTAGATCTTTGGGTTGCAATTTTAGTTTCTCTGCTTTAGTTAATACAGGTTTTAGTACATTACATTCAAACGTTACATTTACAGTTACTATATCATTGTTGGCATAACACCAACACAACTACAAGTCACTACATACACACCTGAAGTGACTGAGTTCACGAAATTATTGAATGGTAAATTTCAACTAATTTGTAAGGCCATGATAAGGAATAGTAGGTGACTTGATTAGACTTATTGATAAACCTACAAAGTACTTAGGTATTACGTTATTATAAAACTGTTTAATTATTACTAGATCTTTCTAAATCAGCATAGAAAAAACAACACATTCTGTATAGACATTATTATTAACTTTGGGACAGAGCAAGCTGCCTACTTAGTTCAAAACTACAAGTCAACCTGGTAATGTGAAGAGTTACATACATAAAGTTCATACATTATTGCTTAAAAAGATCAGAATACATTGTTTCATAATTCAGTACTCTTGCTGTTATCAATATTTTTAGCTGTAAACCCAACTCAAGGATCAGACAACCTAGAATATTTACTTTGGCTAATCCTACACATACACATTAAGCTAACAATTCAAAATAATCTTTATAATCAAGATATAACAATCAAAAACTGAGCATAATACAAATATATTAACTATTCTAAGTAATACCCTTACTGTTAATGAAAGTAAAAATAAAAAATATATTAGAGTATACTTTTCTTATGAAACACACATTAGCTGTGGCTTCATGTACTATCATACAAATTTCAATTTCTGTCTCATTTAACTGTTCACTTATTACTCAATTTCCATTCACAGACACAATTTCTAATTTGATTTGTGCAACATGAATATCAGTGTTTTTGTCACTACTTGTTCTTATTAAGTTAATTGCACTATTCAGTGTCACTAATACTAGTAGTACTATCTATAAATTGCAGTTTTAGGAAGCATAAATACATTTACAAATTTAGTGTAACTATCGTGTAAGTATAATAAATTCGATACTTGTTACTGAATAATGCGCTAAATAAACATAAGCATGGTCCTAATTAAACTGCGGCTAAGCCTAACTTTTATTTTACAAACAGCCAGGCATAACCGGCAGAACAGCAAATCGCTAATCTACTACACAATTAACCATCACAACCGACATCAGAACAGCCAGAGAACTTCTGAAGCCAGGCATATTAAACAAGGCATCACTTCTTCAGCTGTGTCATGTATATGCCAAAATAACATAAGATACAATATACCAGAAAACCGACTTTAACCTTATTATTCGTATGAAAGTACATTATAAAAGTACAAGTTTACAATATAATAATTAGGTTCATTGCAAAGACACAAAAAAAAAAAAAAAAAGGTTTACCTCATTTCAACCATTTCCAAACGGTAAAATAAACATCGCCCTCTACCGAATAAAGCTAAAAGTTACACACAGTGACAAGAAAAAAAACACATTTAAGATTTGAATGATCGTTACGCACAGTGAAGAGTTTTTGACATATGTAAATATACTTCAGAAAATACATCTTATTTTCTGGTTCAGTTTAGTTTTGTTAACGTTTCAGTGGTATTATAGTGTTTCATCAGAATTATAAACTCTAGACAAATATGGTAAAAGTTTAGCGTTATCAGAGGTTTACTAATCAAGACTCACAATAGTGCGTCGCGAGCCCAAGTGAAAAGTAAACACGCAGGCCTCAAATTACGCAGGCACTACCGAGAATACCAAATAGGACTCACTGAAACTCAATCATTGTGCTAGCTATACTTTAGATATTCAAGACCATCAAGATGTTAGCAATTAGCACCATTACCAAATCACAGCCTAGCAGAATCTGACATTATTGTTCCTTTTATTTTTCACACACCCAATTTAATTTTATGGAGCTAGTGTTTAATTTTCAAAACTCAGCCATCATCTCAATCTTTTTCCAGTTGCTTTCGAAATTAATATCACTACTTCTTTCATGTCCTCTCTACTAGCAATAGTATTCGTGGCTCAAAACAATACGTTTTGTATAGCTTATAGGGCTGGTTTCATCTAAACCAAAATTGAGATTTTAAATTTCCTTTAAGCTTTACAAGATAAATGATACCATTACTTTTGTTTTTGTGCAAACTTTCATGGAATTCTGACGAGTGTTTCTTGTAAGACGCTTGTATTTCTTTAAATCGCCAATATAAAAGTGTGGAATTTAGAATGGCATACTGTGTAAACACTCGAGACTTGCTAGGTTTAATTGTTTGTTGATAGTCATTATTTCTTTGTTCAAGTTAATTGATTTGTTTGTAACTTTAATTTATAAGTTTATTTTCCATACGCTTAAGCTTATGTACTAGTTCTAGCTATATAACTGTAGGCATTGTCTGTGGTTTTGACCAGAACTATTAATATTTTGACAGTTACTCATTTTTAAACAGTATTAACTTATTGTATGTATATTTGTTTGTTTTGGAATTTCACGCAAAGCTACTCGAGGGCTATCTGCGCTAGCCGTCCCTAATTTTGCAATGTAAGACTAGAGGAAAGGCAGCTAGTCATCACCATCCACCGCCAACTCTTGGGCTACTCTTTTACCAACGAATACTGGGATTGACCGTCACATTAAAACGCCCCAGCGGCTGAAGGGGATACGGGGAATCGAACACGCGACACTCAAATTACGAGTCGAACGCCTTAACTCACCTGGCCATGCTGGGCCTGTATGTATGTAATACCAACATTAGCGAGGATACTTTGTTGTTAAATATGTGTATACAAAAGTATACATACGGACCCAACCCTGATAATCAAACGTTGGTCTAATGAAATAAATAGCCTGTTCAAGAGATTAAAAAATTATTCTAAACAATTAAAGGCATTAGGTTCATGTAACAAGCCAAACACACATACAAAAAATAACGTCTTACTATACACTAAGTTTTATGCTTGTCAAAAGAAAGCGTTAGGGCAGTCCAGCTAGATTCAGCCCTCATACAGTGTCTATGAAATCAAGTATGGAATACATTAGTACACACCTGATTACAAAAGCTGGACCATTACCAGCTAAGGATTGTTAGTTCGAGGTTCATCAACTCTTATCACCACAACAATTCCTTTAAAATATTTTAGTTACGAACTCTGTATTATTTGAGCAAAACTTTTTGTCTTGCTGTTGTTGCAATATTTTAAAGCGTGTGTGATGAAGTTATTTTATTGGAGAAAAACTTATTTGGTTTATATTGATTATTTTAATTCTAATTCTTTGTATTGTTTCTTGGGTCGCACTATAGTGTAGTGTGACACTATTCTAATTTATCAACTAGGAAAGAATTGAAAGGTATTGTGTGTCTGTTGCCTGTTTACTGTCATTACAGTATGTAACAAAATTTTTATTTTTTCTTGTTCCTGAGCAGAAAGTGTTATTTTATAATTGCTTATACCTAAAGTAAATGGAAAATACCTATTTTTCTCTTCAAGATTTATTTTTGTGATCTAGGAGCGTATAACGAAGACGTGATGGGAGACTATATTTGGGGGCTGATACGTGAAAGTGATTTACATTACAGTCGTAAATCTCGAGAAATTACTCACTTTTAAACATTTTTATTGATTTTTGTATGACTTTAGTATAAATACATGTAAATCTTGATTCATATGTTGTTTTATTCAGACCTTATGTAAATGAAAATGTGCAAATTTGCCCGTTTTTACATAGAAAATAGATGAATTTCTAAATTTCATTATCCAGGTCACAAAAGCAAAGTTCGAAGGAAATAATGGCCATTTTCTGTACTTTTACAACATAAGCAATTAAGAAATAACACATACTATCCAGAAATAAAATTTGTGTTACATAGTGTTATTTAAGATTTGTCTAAATACACATTTGTTAATAGAGAATTCTATTTGATGTACAATATGAGTTAAATTGTAGTGTTTCACAAAAAGATATAATATTTAAAGAGCTTTGCTGTAGAAAAAAAAAAGCGAGTCCAAGAAAAAATTTATTTTACAAATAGCGACTGAAAGAAATGATATCAGATTACGAACAAGACAATCAGTATTGATGGATACATAGTTTAAAACTGCTTGCTTAAAAATGTAAACTATAATTGGTTTAAATGATTTTGTTATCATGCTTATCCGTTTTATTAACGGTAGCACAAGTAGTTCAGTAATACAGTGTTTTCACAGTCCATAACTGTTAATACAGTGTTCTCACAGTCCATAACTGTTAATACAGTGTTCTCACAGTCCATAACTGTTAATACAGTGTTCTCACAGTCCATAGCTGTTAAGACAGTGTTCTTACAGTCCATAGCTGTTAATACAGTGTTTTCACAGTCCATAACTGTTAATACAGTGTTCTCACAGTCCATAGCTGTTAAGACAGTGTTCTTACAGTCCATAGCTGTTAATACAGTGTTTTCACAGTCCATAACTGTTAAGACAGTGTTCTCACAGTCCATAACTGTTAATACAGTGTTCTCACAGTCCATAGCTGTTAAGACAGTGTTCTCACAGTCCATAGCTGTTAATACAGTGTTCTTACAGTCCATAGCTGTTAAGACAGTGTTCTTACAGTACATAGCTGTTAAGACAGTGTTCTCACAGTCCATAGCTGTTAAGACAGTGTTCTCACAGTCCATAACTGTTAATACAGTGTTTTCACAGTCCATAACTGTTAATACAGTGTTCTCACAGTCCATAGCTGTTAAGACAGTGTTCTCACAGTCCATAGCTGTTAATACAGTGTTCTCACAGTCCATAGCTGTTAAGACAGTGTTCTCACAGTCCATAGCTGTTAATACAGTGTTCTCACAGTCCATAGCTGTTAAGACAGTGTTTTCACAGTCCATAGCTGTTAAGACAGTGTTCTCACAGTCCATAGCTGTTAATACAGTGTTCTCACAGTCCATAGCTGTTAATACAGTGTTCTTACAGTCCATAGCTGTTAAGACAGTGTTCTTACAGTCCATAGCTGTAAAGACAGCGTTCTCACAGTCCATAACTATTAGTAGAGTTCTTAAAATCCGAAACTGTTAGTACAATGTTTTTATAATCTGTAACTGTTAATATAGTGTTACAATTGATAACTATTAGAACAGTGTCTTTATTTATTCTATATGTAACACAAAAATGTTTAATACTGTTGTAACAAGTTTTATTGTTAGAATGGTTGTTTTGGATTATTTGTACAAAATAATGTTTAGTGTCTCTGTGTGTGAGTGTGTGTGTTTTCTTATAGCAAAGCTACATCGTGCTATCTGCTGAGTCCACGTGTTTAGTGCAGTCCCCATAGCGATAATGAATTAATATATTTATTCAACAATGCTTGCTACATGTTACATTCACTTTCACTTAAATTCTAAGCCTAAGTTCACAAAAGTTTTCAACATAAAAATATTGAAACTATTGTAAACTTAACACATTAATAACTTTTAACAATAATTATTCGATTAATAACAAACCTGACCCAGCTTACTGATTAGTTTAACTAATTTTTACTTATAACTTTACTAGATAAATCTTTTCTTTACCCTAACCTCGATTATTCCAATAATGAATAAATCATTGAATTCTTAATCACCTATCTGCTTACTAGTATTTATAACTAATGTTTCTCTATGTAGATATTTGTTTAAACTTCTCAATCTTAATGTCATGCGCCCTTTACCTGATATCTTACTTTCAACACTGAAAATGTAGCCTCCAGCTATTCCATATTCCTGATTTGTGAAATATGTTGAACAATTCTGATGTAAAAATAAAACACTAAAGTAAATTGTCCATTCATCAACTCTTTTTCTTTTGCGAGGTTTATGTTATACATATAGGCTGGCTTCTTGTTACTGCTATTTATTATCGTGAATTAGTTTTCTTGGTAAAGTTTCTGTTCCCTGATTAGCAATAGATACTTTTCTGAACATTTAGAAAAATAATCCATTGCAACCATATGTTTATTTCCACTGTTAGTCCATGAATGATTAACCAACTCTCTCGAGTGATACGATACTGCTGTAGTTGCCCATATTTAAGCAAAAGCATTATAAACATTAAAACTTTGGTCAAGTTCGAGAATAAAGGAAAGTCTAATAATTGATAGGCTTAACCGACATTAAATTATCAGAACAGTACAATTCATCTATTATTTTTCATCAGGTTTTGTTTGCTGAAATCTGGATTTTGCTGAAGTTTTACCTAGCTTTTAGAAACTGTCGTGGTTTCATTTTATATATATATATTTCATTTAAACTTTGGATTTATTTATGTTTTATGATTTATTATAGTTTACCTCGAAGGAGGAGGCGCGCATACGCCACTGATGAGAAAGAGCACGTTCACGAAGGTTTCACTTCCTTTATCTTTTTCTCGCTAGTCAAACTTATCTCTGCTTTAACTTAGTGCCTTTTGTTGGTAACTAAAGGTTGTTTTACATCTTTCTTGTTTCAACTCTCTCTTCATCAAGAAGTCAGAAGAAATATATAGACCCGTAATCTGAAACTTGGTATCCTTCTAATACTCAGTTACCAGACCTTAGCTGAATACAAAAGTAACTGTGTCTTACAACAAACAACCTATCTCTCCAAATCTAGAATTTCATTTTGTTTTTGTTTGTTTGTTTTGGAATTTCGCACAAAGCTACTCGAGGGCTATCTGTGCTAGCCGACCCTAATTTAGCAGTGTAAAACTAGAGGGAAGGCAGCTAGTCATCACCACCAACTCTTGGGCTACTCTTTTACCAACGAAAAGTGGGATTGACCGTCACATTATAACGCCCCCACGGCTGGAAGGGCGAGCATGTTTGGCACGACTCGGGCGCGAAGCCGGGACCCTCAGATTACGAAGCGCACGCCTTAACGCGCTAGGCCATGCCAGGCCTATTTCATTTCGAAAATATCACTGAATATCCCTGACACCACATCTATTCATGAGAGGGTTAACTATTTATTTGTATTTTCATATTCTAGTTGAAATTAAAACAGTTTTATTTACACAGAACTGATAAAACAATGTTACTGAACACGTTTAAACTCTAGCTTGTTTGTAATTAAGCACAAAGCTACATAATGGGCTATGAGTGCTCTACCCACTACGGGCATCGAAACCAAGTTTATAGTTTTGTTAGATACCCCTGTTCCACTAGGGGGCTAAATTATAGCTACCTTATTTAATAATGAGCAGTATTTGTTTAGCTATTAATGAAAATGTTTCCTGCATTCTTTGTTATCCATATTGTACATTAATAATTCTCTTTTATATATACTTCAAATATTTATTAAAAAATTTTAGGACGTTCAGAGTAGTTTACTTTACTTTAATTCATTTTTTATTTATTTCAGAAATATAACTAGATATCTTTTACAATTTGGCATTCAGGAACACTAATGTCCAACAGGAAGTTTAGAAAGCGATGTACGAAGGAGTTGCAAAGTGGGCGTGCTTGACCAGACATGGAGATTTTATAATGAGAGATTGAAAGTATAAGGAGATGCTGAAATTAGATCTTGTGCTTCCAAAGGAAACTCAATCTAGGGGTTTTGGAGATAAATCATGTAATTTACAATTGTCATATATGTCAAATATGTAATGGTGGCGCTGCTACAGCACCCCCAGTTCCAACACAAAAGACTAATGTGGCAGACTTACTTTTGCCCATTTATTTTAGTGCCTACACTCGTTTCTGTACTGTTTTCTTTTTTGTATGAATCGCATTTTCTTGATTGTGTATTGCGCAAGCCCTGTCTGTCCTCAAAAATTTTAGAAGGTTCTTTAGCGTAAGAATCAACAATGTACTAGGTGTGTATGTAATACTCGTGATTGACAGTGTTGTTGCCAAGTGAACTTTGATGAATGTTCTAGAGGCTTGCATGATTGGTATATAAAAACCGACGCGCCGAGAAACAAACAGTATTATTGTTACAAAATGAAACAAAATTTTTACTTTTTCTTGTTTCTGGGCAGAAAGTGTTATTTCCCAATTGCTTTCGCCTAAAGTAAATGGAAAAGACATATTTTTCTCTTCAAACTTTGCATTTGTAACCTGGGTAATGAAATTTTCAAATTTACTTATTTTCCAGAACATTCCAGGTAATTCAGTGCTGAGTAGCTGATAGAGAATTTTCTCGAACTTACAAGAACTTTCTAGGATGTTATATAACTTACAAGAATTTTCTAGAATGTTATGGAACTTACGATGATTTTCAAGAACCTTTAAGAATTTTCTAGAACTTTCCATAGTAATATATATACAAAGGCTCACCACTTCAGCTTAGTTCTATCTGCCTAAGTGAACACACAGACCTATGTGATTTTATCAGAGATGGCATTAAGAAGCTGCAAGCATTCTCCAGACGTATCCTGCTATGTATGTGGCCAATATATCACAACGGACCGAGTTCTCTGTGGGGAGGCACAATGTCAAGTGTGAGCCACCAGTGGACCTCCAGAAGATGTTGTTCCCACCATTGCACATAAAATTGGGTCTTATTAAACAATTTGTCATGGTTCTTGATAAGGAGTCTGCAGCCTTCAAGTACCTTTAAAACTTCTTTCCTAAGCCCTCTGAGGTAAAGGTCAAAGCTGGTGTTTTCGTTGAATCACAAATAAAAAAGATCCTGGAGTGCACAGAATTCCCCAATAAGCTCAGTAGGAAGGAAAAAAAGCTTGGGACAGTTTTGTCGCAGTGGTTCGGGGCTTGTTGGGCAATCACAAGGCAGAAAATTATGTGGAACTGGTTGAGGCTTTGGTGAAGAGTTACTGCAAAATGGGCTGCAGGATGTCCCTAAAGTTCATATTCTTGACGCACATCTTGATAAATTCAAGGAGAACATGGGAGCATACTCAGAGAAGCAAGACGAGCGCTTCCACCAAGATATACTGGACTTTAAACGCCGCTACCAAGGAGTGTATAACAAAAACATTATGGGAGCCTGTATTTGAGTGCTGATACGTGAAAGTGATTTACATTACAGTAGCAAATCTCGAAAACTACTCACTTCTGAACATTTTTGCTCATTTTTATATAACTTTAGTATAAATACATGTAAATCTTGATTCATATCTTGTTTTATTCAGACCTTATCTAAATGAAAATGTGCAAATTTGCCAGTTTTTATATAGAAAATAGGTTGATTTCTAAATTTCATTATCCAGGTCACAAAAGCAAAGTTTGAAAGGAATAATGGCCGTATTCTGTACTTTTACAACATAAGAAATTAAGAAATAACACATACTATCCAGGAAACAAATTTGTGTTACATAGCGTTATTATTGGACAGCTGCACTTTATGTGCTACAGACCTCGAAAGTTACAACTGTGATTAACGCCTACTAATTGGAAGACTACGGAATTGGACCAGCAACTATTATAAATTTCGAACATTACAATTTGTTCAACTTAAGTGAATTACTTTGGATTTTAACATTTCTAGGAGGGCAATAACTATCTTCTTCAGCAAGAAGTGAGCTTGTAAGGGTGAGAGGCTAGCTAAGAAAAGACGGCGTTAGCTTAAGCGTGGTGTAACAATATCAACTTATAATTAATTTGCTCATTGTGGTCTTGGATCTTTGATTAAATAGTCAGTTCTGGACCAGATATAAGAAGCAGTACTGTTTGTAAAACTCTTGTATATAAACTATCATTTATAATAACTATTAGTAATAATCGTTATTATAAATTGTGGTTTTACTTCTATATTAAAATAATTTATGTTAAAAAACGAACTTATGTGTATCAATCTTGTTGGCAAATATCGTGCATTTGATACACATTAATAGTTAATTAACTTCTAAACTCAAATTCAAATTTCCGGTTATTTTAAATTTACGTAACATAATAAATCAGAGACTCATTCGTGATAAATTATAATACATAGTACTAAGAACGTAGATTCTTGAAATATGCTGTATAAAATAATGTATCTCAGAACGGCTGGTATGGGTATTATCACTTTTATTGATAAACAGAGAACAACGTTTCGACCTTCCTAGGTTTGAGATATGGAATAATTTTGAACGGGGTCATATGAGGAAAGAAACCAGTACAAGTGAACAAACAAAACAAAATCACTATTCACAATAACTATATAACAATGACTATATTTATATTTTTACATATTAGTCGACTTTTTTAATTGCTTGAGCTCAAATTAGATGCTAGAACTGGAGAGGCTTTCTACACGTCTGTATGGGACTGAGATAAAGAAATTTTTATTTCAGGTCTTCATACAACAAATATAAGCTTTTAAAAATACTTCGCTTTCCAATCAGACAAATGTATACAACTGATGTACACCATAATCTCAAGCTGCATATGATATTGAATATTTAAAATAAGGCATATGGAGAAGAGAACAAATAATTTATAACAATTTGTACATATATCTGAAATGGAGTTGCACTGTCCAGGGAGTGCAAACAGTTACGGGGCTAAAGTGATACAAGCTACTAGCCATTGGTGACCTTAATAAAATGACTAGCACATATTTAAGGCCCTTCGACATTTTGTTAAAGAGTATGTTATAACTACAAGCAAAAAAAAACTTGCACGAAGTTCAGAAAACATTAGTTGCATAAAGATATATTCTACACTATTTTTGATATTAATATTTCAGCTGTGGCAAAAATAAACTGTGCAGTTTAGGTTCCTTTATTACATAAAATACATTAACATGTTAGAAAGAATACAGCTATTAGCATTACTTTTAATTTAAAAAAAAGAATACAGCTATTAGTATGACTTTTAATTAAAAAAGAATACAGCTATCAGCATTACTTTTAATTTAAAAAAATAATACAACTATTAGCATGACTTTTAATTTAAAAAAGAATACAGCTATTAGCATGACTTTTAATTAAAAAAAGAATACAGCTATCAGCATTACTTTTAATTTAAAAAAGGATACAGCTATTAGTATGACTTTTAATTCAAAAAAGAATACAGCTATTAGCATACTTTTAATTTAAAAAAAGAATACAGCTATTAGCATTTCTTTTAATTTAAAAAAAAGAATACAGCTATTAGCATGACTTTTAATTTAAAAAAGAATACAGCTATTAGCATTACTTTTAATTTAAAAAAGAATACAGCTATTAGCATGACTTTTAATTTAAAAAAAGACCTAAAGATTCACAATTAAAGAATTAGGTTTGTTTTCTGTAGCCCAGGAAAATTAGAAAACATTTTATTCAATACAGTTATTTGGAACTTGAATTATATGTCAAGATGGTTTGTTTGAAGAATGTGCAGGCATATTTTAGTTATTTTTAATTCACTATATAGTAACATAAATTTATTTAGGTATGTTAATAACATTTTGACATTGCATCCAGTTTTCTATTCGACTAGCAGCGTTACTCGGATTTTCGAAGGTAAAACCCACTCTCTTGGTATTCCTGTTATTTCGATAAGTATAAAATATTTTGTGAATTTATGAAAAAACAAACAACTTTAGGTTTGATTTTTTTAAAATAAACTAAGGGCGTGTTTTAAATCAAGGCTTTCTTATGAACGATGCTTGTTTTTTCTTCACTGGAAGGAGGGATAAATATGTCCCCTTATAGCTAACAGGATATGCCTGGTTCAATTCCCCCACCCATCCTCCTCAAATATTAAGATTTCAAATGTAAATAGGTATGTAACATTATGTTCAACTTGCTCCAACGTAAATTTAATATATTTTTATAAATGTGACACCGAATTTACATTATGACACTGATGTATGAAATATACTAAAAACAAATTGCAATATTGTACTTTATAATGTATCAAAGGAAAAAAAAACTTCACTGCCAAACCGCCAGCCCTCCGGTAGTAGAGCAGTAAGTCTACGGATTTACAACGCTAAAATCAGGTGTTCGATTCCCTTCGGTGGGCTCAGCAGACAGCCCTATGTGGCTTTGCTATAAGAAAACACACACATCGAACCACCTGGTTTTAAAGAAGTGGAATAAAACATATTCATAGACTTCTATTTAATCTTACTGTATACAACAAGTATAATAGTTCAAGCTTCACTCTTTTCTTCAGTATTCTATTTTATGTCAGTTGGCATACCTACTGTTTACTTTTTCACACACAACATTATAATTCTGCACACATTTCTTTGGTGTGTGTGGTTCAGTATACAATATATTAGTAGGTGTATAATTAGAATTCTATAACTAAATATGCCTATCTATTTAATGCTAAAAAATAAAAAAAGGAAATATACTTTCCAGCTTCATTCTACAAGCGCTCAACTAGTTACGTTGACTTGACTTTAATCTCATTATAAATAATAAGTATTATAGTTCAAACTTTCCTTTTTTCACGTATTAAATTTATCGCAGATGGCGTGATTTGATTTTATTGGCCAGGTCTGCTTTTTTTTTTTTTTTCACACACGACATTCTAATTCTACGTGCAATTGTTTTGTGTGTGATGCTAAAAACATGATGTATTAGTAGATGTACAGTTTCTAAAAATAAATAGGCCTATAATTCTAAATTAAGTGTTAACTCAAACTTTCCAAAAAAAAAGGTCTAGATAGAATTTATTCGTGTAATATATA
This sequence comes from Tachypleus tridentatus, assembly GCF_004210375.1. NCBI lineage: Eukaryota > Metazoa > Arthropoda > Merostomata > Xiphosura > Limulidae > Tachypleus > Tachypleus tridentatus. Next base: position 110,987,570 of record NC_134834.1, read on the forward strand.
CGATAACGATAAAATTACTGGGTCAGCTAGCAGACGATAGACGCGTAAGTTAAGGAAAAAAATGTCTTGTGCAACGGACAAGCAGAGATTAGCAGTTTTCGACACAGATATTATCCACCTATTCAAGGCTTAGCTGCACAGATGATACATAACAGGTTATAGTTTAAAACAAAAGTAATATATATGTAATTATTAAACAGGTGGTTAGCTCTGCAACATCAGACAGTTAATTAGGTACAATGCCACAGCATTATTCACACATCTAAGTTAATTTATTATATGATGAGTTACGAAGGGCTAAGAAAACAGAAACTGTCATATACGCTATAAAAGAAATTATCCGTTATCCTTTATGATATGAACTACTTTTATAAATGTTCATAAGATATAGTTTTGGTTCTTTAACGATATCTAAAATGTGTAATAAATAAAAATATCTGATATCAATTACAAGACAGTAAAGGTGTAAATTTTGGAAGTTTATACCCAGATTCACTTTACTCTGTTAGTCCTAAACGATTAGAACTTTATCTGGTTGTATGGTTCGTACTAATAATTTTACATATTTTAAAACACGTGGTTTGGTTTCAATGCTTTCGTTGCAACAAGCAGCCTTCTATCCTTTAAACAGGGAACTAGTAACACATAATTAAAAAAAAATTTCTAGCTCAAAGAAAAGATACAAAGTTATTTTCAGAATTCTTTAAATCTTTTTATATTCATAAATATTTATTTACAAAAATAAAACAATGATACATTAGATCGGAATGTTTTACAGGCATTTCTTTGTTGCTTGTTTATCTATATATATATAATTAGATGGTAACAGTATAGTAGAGAAACTGGTGTTAAAATCATGACATTAAAAACAACGTCAAAATGTATTGAAGATACCGTTTTACATAAGTTATGATTATTTGGTTTAATTGTGTCTGAAATCTGGTGATATAAAACCTACTTACAGAACTAATATTCATGGTAAAGATACTCGTTTTCCCAGATTCCTCTAAAAATTAATTTGTCCAGTTCATAAAATCAAAAGACAGACCAAAATAGCATTTCACACACTTTTTTGTAACAAGTTTACATGTTTAAACGTTACCTACTAAACTACTGTTATCTAAGATATTAGTTCATGATAAATATCCTTTAAGATTTTGAATGCAAATTGTTTCCAATCCACAGAAAAGTAATTGTTTATAACGCCACGGTAAAGATTTGATTCAGATATAAAATATTATTTATGTAGATTTCTAATGATTTGAATGTCTCCATTATGTTGTGAAGCTAGTATAAATATATAAACACAAACATAACGTTGTGAAACAAACAGTTAACTTATTACACAAAATTAAGGAGACGTTTCTGGCAAGTTGCCTACAGTTGGAGTTTCAACACGCGACACAGCCATGAACACAACATATAAAAATATCTACAGTTTGATGTCACACGCTAATAATCACAAGCACCCGTTTATATATCTTCACACTAAAAATATTTTAAACACTTTATTATGTATACTCATATCGCTTTGATGAAACTTGAGTTTTCATTTTTAAAGAATTTGTTTTAAATTTCATTAGCGATCTGTGAATACCTCTATTATATCAGTTAAATATCACGTTTTGTGGAGTAATACTGTATATCCTTAACCATATTTGTGCGAATAGACAAACTACAGTTATATAAAAAGATTACTGTATGACCTACAAGCGATAGTAATCTTGTTGTGACCTTAAGGTATTCCATTATAAAACCAAAAATAATATAAAAAAATGTAGGGAACACAAAATCATTTCAAAACTCTTGATAAATAGTTTAAAAAAGTCAAAATACTATTCTTATCATCCAGATGAATAAACAAAACAAATATAAGTCTATTAGTTAATAATAAGTAATGACGCTGTATTTTGAAATAATATAAAACATTCTGTATGTCATATATACAAGGTTTTCTCACTGAATCACAGACAAGTTTACAAACTTAAAACATTGAAAACAGGTATTAGATCACATGTAGTGGGCAGAGTGCTGATAGCTTTGCACCGTAACAAAACAAAGAAAACAATCGTATATTAGCTCAAGGTATTGAGCTAAGTTAGATGCCATCTTCAAGACCCAGATTATCAAGCCCCCTGTTGTCTTTTTCAGACATTACGAATCCATTTGTTTTCTTCTGAAAATACTGCTGTCTTATTTCTGGGTCAGTAGGGCCCCACCTAGCGTCTGGATTGATAACTTTTTTGACATTCTAGAAAAATTGAAACATCCTACTTAATGAAATTGCTTAATTTTATGTTAAAATATTTAATTAAGACTTAATATTTCGGTGAATAGCACATCATTAAAAGGTACTGAAAACATTTATGTAACTTGAATAAAACAACAAAATAAGTTTTAAATAATAAAGACGATATATTTTTACTGCACAATTTATTTTTTAAATTTCTTACGTTTCTTAGTGAAAGTGATCATGATTGTACTAGTTTGTTAAACACTAACTCCAGTTCTTAATGGTTTAAATGATGTAACACCAACCCACCAATAGTCTTAAGTGATTTTTACTTCAGATACACTCTTACGAGAATACAACGTTGATTGTAGTTACTTCTGTTGCTTTTAAGTGCTTTAGTTCACTTTTTCGTCTATCACAAAGTTAATATAATAATTATTATAAGAAATAATTAGTTTGTGTTTTAACAATTATATTTGAAGAAATGTAACAAACCTGCTGACAAATCACATCAAACATTCTTACCCTTATATTCCACAGTAGTATAGCAATTCCCCATACAGGGATCTGAATCATAGAAATTAGAGCAAAGATCCACCCGATCCCATCAGCCCACTGGGGATACTGGTAGTAATCCCCATACTTGATTATTTCATGTTGAGACAAACTGTATATAAATATGAACTGGAAAAAACAAGAAAATTTATACATATTTTAACTCTATATAACTCTGAATTGGGAAAGCATATAGATACAATACAGAAAATTTAAAATGTAAAAACTTATAAACTATAATCAACAATAATTTTTCTTCCATGGGCCATCTTTAAATAGCTTTCCCAACTTCTGACCTCATAGATCATTTTGAAAACAGCTGATCAACAACACCCAATGCCTCATCTTAGATTACTCTTGCCCGAGAGTTGACTGTCACACTTATAGTACATTCACAGTGCCAAACTGTGCAGTTAGGTGGCAAGATACAATAAACCATGAATGTTTGTATTCATAGTACAATCATGTTAATTACTAGGACATGTCTGGTACAGCATGAAATGAAAATATATAAACAATATATTTAACAAATGAATATACAGATGTAAGTTGGTGTGTCCAGGACCTTGGATCACAGAAATTTTGATTTTTGTTGTGATAAGAAAATATTCCAAGTAACGTGAGAAGCTGTGATGAGATTGTCTCTTCTTCAGGTCTTCTTCAATAAAACTGCTGTGACTTTAAAATGTTGCATTATGGGTAATTCAATCAAATTTTAAAGCAGTGTAGTAGAAATCATTATTTAATATTTCCAGTGACTAGAAAGCTGCAAATAAACTAAAACTTTGACGTTGTTGGAAGCTGTGAAGTTATTGACTCTGTACTTTACACTGACAGTTACGTACATGTGTGTTTGACTTTAATCAACATCCTAATCTGTTCATAGTGCCTTGTAGTCCCAGTGTTGCTGGTTGTTTAGTGGTTTTACACCTTATATTATTGTAGAGTACATAATAATGGAATACACCAGGAAAGTTGTGATTCTCTGCTGTAAGAAAATCTAGTAAGGTAAGCACTTCCCTGCTGTGAGATAAATTAGTAAGATGGCACTTCTCAGCCATAAGATAAACTACTAAGGTAAGCACTTCCCTGCTGTGAGATAAATTAGTAAGATGGCACTTCTCAGCCATAAGATAAATTACTAAGGTAAGCACTTCCCTGCTGTGAGATAAATTAGTAAGATGGCACTTCTCAGCCATAAGATAAACTACTAAGGTAAGCACTTCCTGCTGTGAGATAAATTAGTAAGATGGCACTTCTCAGCCATAAGATAAACTACTAAGGTAAGCACTTCCCTGCTGTGAGATAAATTAGTAAGATGGCACTTCTCAGCCGTAAGATAAACTACTAAGGTAAGCACTTCCCTGCTGTGAGATAAATTAGTAAAATGGCACTTCTCAACTGTAAGATAAACTAGTAAGATGGCACTTCCCTGCTGTGAGATAAATTAGTAAGATAGCACTTCTCAACTGTAAGATAAATGATTGGCGTAAGTATTTCCCTGCTGTGAGATAACCCAGTAAAGTGGCACTTCCCTGTTGTGAGAATTTAAAGATGTGCCTTTATCTATGTCTCGCTTTTCCATGATTTTAATTCTGGAAGATGAATTTTAAATTTTAACAAATGTGCCTTTAAACCCTTCCCTGTTGTGAGAATTTAAAGATGTGCCTTTGTCTATGTCTCGCTTTTCCATGATTTTAATTCTGGAAGATGAATTTTAAATTTTAACAAATGTTTTCTTTGAACATTCAACCTTTCACACAGAGAAGCCCTGATGAAGCCCCACTAAACCCAGCCCTGTTTAAATCATTTCATTGAACTTGTCTGAATACATATTCACAACATGAAGACATGAAAAAAGAATACTAATAAAATTTTACTGTAATTTGTTTCCACTAAAGCAGTTTATTTATTTGATACGTAGTAAGAGAAAATATTAAAAATGGCATAATAACATGAAAACACAAGTTTTGACGACAAGTTAACACCATTTTCAAATTGCATTATTTTTAAAACACAAAAGTAATAATTTTGCTTGTTAAAAGGAGTTATCTATTCTCTCCTTCTTCAGGAATTTGTATATCATACTTGTACATAACAAAACATGGATTCTGAACTTTTAAAATATTTCTTGTTAGTACTCAAGGTTTACAGAGAAGGTATATCAGCATTTCTTGTTAGTACTCAAGGTTTACAGTGTGGCAGGAGGTATATCAGTATTTCTTGTTAGTACTCAAGGTTTACAGTATGGCAGGAGGTACATCAGCATTTCTTGTTAGTACTCAAGGTTTACAGTATGGCAGGAGGTACATCAGTATTTCTTGTTAGTACTCAAGGTTTACAGTATGGCAGGAGGTACATCAGTATTTCTTGTTAGTACTCAAGATTTACAGTATGGCAGGAGGTACATCAGTATTTCTTGTTAGTACTCAAGGTTTAGAGTATGGCAGGAGGTACATCAGTATTTCTTGTTAGTACTCAAGGTTTAGAGTATGGCAGGAGGTACATCAGTATTTCTTGTTAGTACTCAAGGTTTACAGAGGAGGTACATCAGTATTTCTTGTTAGTACTCAAGGTTTACAGAGGAGGTACATCAGTATTTCTTGTTAGTACTCAAGGTTTACAGAGGAGGTACATCAGTATTTCTTGTTAGTACTCAAAGTTTACAGTATGGCAGGAGGTATCAGTATTTCTTGTTAGTACTCAAGGTTTACAGTATGACAGGAGGTATCAGTATTTCTTGTTAGTACTCAAGGTTTACAGTATGACAGGAGGTATCAGTATTTCTTGTTAGTACTCAAGGTTTACAGAGGAGGTACATCAGTATTTCTTGTTAGTACTCAAGGTTTACAGAGGAGGTACATCAGTATTTCTTGTTAGTACTCAAGGTTTACAGAGGAGGTACATCAGTATTTCTTGTTAGTACTCAAGGTTTACAGAGGAGGTACATCAGTATTTCTTGTTAGTACTCAAGGTTTACAGAGGAGGTACATCAGTATTTCTTGTTAGTACTCAAGGTTTACAGAGGAGGTACATCAGTATTTCTTGTTAGTACTCAAGGTTTACAAGGAGGAGGTACATCAGTATTTCTTGTTAGTACTCAAGGTTTACAGAGGAGGTACATCAGTATTTCTTGTTAGTACTCAAGGTTTACAGAGGAGGTATATCAGTATTTCTTGTTAGTACTCAAGGTTTACAGTATGGCAGGAGGTACATCAGTATTTCTTGTTAGTACTCAAGGTTTACAGTATGGCAGGAGGTATATCAGTATTTCTTGTTAGTACTCAAGGTTTACAGTATGGCAGGAGGTACATCAGTATTTCTTGTTAGTACTCAAGGCTTACAGTAAGGCAGGAGGTACATCAGTATTTCTTGTTAGTACTCAAGGTTTACAGTAAGGCAGGGGGTATATCAGTATTTCTTGTTAGTACTCAAGGTTTACAGAGGAGGTATATCAGTATTTCTTGTTAATACTCAAGGTTTACAGTATGGCAGGAGGTATATCAGTATTTCTTGTTAGTACTCAAGGTTTACAGTATGGCAGAAGGTATATCAGTATTTCTTGTTAGTACTCAAGGTTTACAGTATGGCAGGAGGTATATCAGTATTTCTTGTTAGTACTCAAGGTTTACAGAGGAGGTATATCAGTATTTCTTGTTAGTACTGAAGGTTTACAGAGGAGGTATATCAGTATTTCTTGTTAGTACTGAAGGTTTACAGTATGGCAGAAGGTATATCAGTATTTCTTGTTCGTACTCAAGGTTTACAGAGGAGGTATTTCAGTATTTCTTGTTAGTACTCAAGGTTTATAGAGGAGGTATATCAGTATTTACATTTCTTAGCAACAAAGTTAAAAAGTTTTGGATAATAATAATTAAAAAACAAAAACAGAATTAATTAATTGCATGTCAGTTCAGAACAAAAAATTATATTTAGTTTTGATTATATTTGGTACTTACAGCTAAAACCAAAGGAGATATGACAAGCCAGCAGGCCTTCCAGAAGATATTAGGTCGAATATGTAACATGAATTGCAGGTCATCACAAAATCGTCTGATTCCTGTAGAGTAACATGTAAAAAAAACAAATGTTTATAATGACTCAAATTACTGACCTTCTAATCAATTTTTAAACTTGAAATTTTGACAAAATGTTTCAATGTCTGAAAATTTTCAAAATATAAGAAGTTTATAATTCAGGTTGAAAGATATTTTCCATAAATAGGCAAATAATACAGCTGGTTTATATCTTTAGGCCCTACAGTTTTTCTGAAACTGTGTATATCTTGAATTTAGGATAATTAGAATTTTCTCAATGTTTGAGAAAACCCAAAACAGATCATTTTAATGATAATCTATTTAAGTTATAACTATGAGGTACTTGGCAAACTTACCATATCCCCACATCAGAGCCAACAGTTCACAGATAGCTATGAATGTTACAGCAAACCCTCCACCATATGTATCCATCAAGTTCAATATGTACTGACCACCCTGGGAGAAAAATAATAAACACGTTAAAAACAATTATACTGTTGCGAATTGAACATTAAACTCACACAAAAGAGTATGTAATTCAACACCACAATTCAAATCAAGGCCTAACGTCGTTAGAACCTTTTTTAAATCTCATGTACTCAATTATATATTATCAAACTAGAGCCCAACGTCATTAGAACCTTTTCTAAATCTCACATAGTCAATTTTATAAACAAACTAGGGCCTAACGCCAGTAGAACCTTTTCTAAATCTCATGTACTCAATTATATAATCAAACTACGGCCTAACGCAGTAGAATTTTCTTCAAACTTCACATACACAGTAATATAAAAGTTATATAGATATATTCTACAACTTCATATAGATAATTATTTAATCAGAATTGGGCGTACTTCGTTCATATATTCTCTAACATTCAGTAGTTTTCTTACCTGAGTAACACATGGAAGACCAAGGAAGAAGCAGATACTGCAACATATGAATGTAAGTAGAACCTTTTTGTTTCGCATTTTTGGAAACTCGTCATAAATAGCTGTCAAGAAAACTTCTAACAGAGCAAACTAAAAAAAGATGAGGAACAATGAGAGCATTATCTTATTATTATTGAGTATCAACAAATACTTAAAACTCCAATTTTTTTTTCAAAGTGTATATGTAATGCCATCTAGCGAATCATAAGATATTTCTAATTAAACGTTACATTTCAATATTACTATTTCAAAGATAACTTACTTACTACTAAAAATAATAATGAATAAAATGTTGCAATATTCTGTTAAAGAGCTCTGATTACTGAGCATATTTTAAACTAGTGGTAATAATTTCATCCATTGTGATAGTACGGGATAACCTTCACCACGCATTTGCTACGAACAGTACCATCATATTTTACAAACTTACGAAGTTACTTGTAGTTTTAAAAAATATTTTCTCGAGTATTAATCAGAAAATACATATTGAAATATTTCAACTAAATAATAGATATGTGCACCACAACCTTTATGATGTTAATATAATTGTTTTAAAAACCTAGAATTATAAAGACAAAAAATAGAAACACTTTCACATACCTCACTGTCTAAGCCTAACAGGAAAAGCATGAAGAAAAAGAGGACCGACCATATTTGTGGTAGAGGGAGATGACTCAAGGCTTCGGGGTAGGCTACAAAAGCTAAGCCTTGTCCTTAAGAAATGAAATAAAAATAAATCACTGTGCATTCTTTACTACAAGATTCACAGGTAAACAAGCAGTGTAAAGTTTAATAACAAAAAAACAACTTCTATGGTGTGTTATGAAACAAGATGTGTGTTTATTACTAATTACGTTATTGCAGAGTTGTTATTATAAAATTTTGTTGGCACAAAAGGACTACAATAGGTTTAAACATCATAGTTTCAAATGAAAATAAAAGTAAACAAAAGAAATCTGCAAAGTATATGGATTTAATCAAACTCTAGTATGAATTGTTTCAGGGAGTCAGTAAAACACCTACCTCCTTCAACTACATCCTTGATGTCAATACCAAGTTTATCTGACATGTTGCCCAGGACGGAAAATATTACAATTCCAGCGATTAGACTAGTAATGAAATCCAATGAACTCACAAACATGGCATCTCTGTAAGATAGAAAATAAACCAGTTTTAATTATGATAAAATAAAAAAAGTGGAATTTCAGTTGCTTGATAAATAATATGAATATTTATTGGCATAATGTCCTTCAAAGAGTTATATAATTCCTGACTGTCTGACTTTATCTATATAATATTGGTCACTAGTGCTTAAATGTAATATATGAATGTCTAACATTATCTGTGTTATATTATTCAATTATCTTTAGTGTATAGAGAATAAAAAAAGGTAAAGAATCCCTGTTGATGGGTGAAATTGGTGGATTGTGTTTTTGAAAGTAACAATTTTAACTTTACTAAAGTTAGTGAGAGGAAGAATAGTAGTGTATTTATTTATGTCAGTCGTAGACCATTTCATTGTGTAACAAAGTCTGTCTTGAATTATTCATATAGTTTTCACTTTTTAATTAAAATATAATCCAAAATAATTCTGTATTTAAAATCTGAATAATTATGCATTGGTGATCAATGTAAGGCAAATTTTCTTACAAGTAAATAAAAGCAAGTCATAGGTATTTGAACTTCCTTACAAGTCAATAAGAACCAGTCATATAGAAACTTGAACTTTCTTACAAATCAATAAGGCTTGGTTTGTTTTTTAAATTTCACACAAAGCTGCACAAGGGCTATCTGCACTAGCCATTTCTAATTTAGCAGTGTAAGACTAGCAGGAAGGCAGCTGGTCATCACCACCCATAGCCAACTCTTTTACCAGCGAATAGTGGGATTGACTATCATATTATAACGTTCCCACAGCTGAAAGGGTGAACATGTTTTGTGTGACAAGGATTCGAACCCGTAACTCTCACATTGTGAGCCGAAGGCTCTAACCACCTGGCCATGCTGGGCCCAAGTCAATAAAAACCAGTCATATAGATATTTGATGAAGTTCCTGGATTGGTTAATCTAAATTATCACTATTTTGTTACTTGGAGATGCAGTAGGGGTTATTAATACAGTTCTTGTCTTGTAAGCTTCAACCATTTTGCTCAGGTTTAATTAATACATATATACAAGTACATAACCAACCTGTGTACTTTATTATGGAATTTGTTGTAGCTGCCAAACATAATTAGGCCTCCCCAAGACACGCTTAGAGAGAAAAACAGTTGTTCTGCTGCCGCTCTCCACACCTATGTAGATAAATTTACAATGTATGAAAATATATAGGTACCTGTACAAGTAGATACATTAATAAATAGTTCATTGTTTATCTATCAGAATTGTACATTTTGATTTATATTAGAAATTATGATCAATCTATTCTGGTTAAAAGTTAACTACAAACGAATTAAAATATTTTCAATTCAACTAAAATTTTCGGAATACCTGGCAGAAAATTATTCTATCAATCTCTGATAGATTAACGAAGTTGAAAAGTATATAAAATTAGTTACCGTTATATCCAACAGTTTCTTCCATTCTGGTACAAAGAAATAACGAAGACCAGTTACAGCGCCATCTAACATCAATCCACGAATCAGTAGAATTATGAGAATTACATAGGGAAAGGTAGCAGTAAAATAAACAACCTAGGAATGAACAAAATAACGCAAACGATTGTTACGTGAATGAGTATATAGTATATATATATATTATTTAATCTACATAACACTTGTTCCAATATGAATGTCAATAAATTAGTTTAGGACAAGTAACAGCTGGTAACGAAAGTTCATTTCATTGAATTCAATTAGTTTTGTGATTCTACTTTCCAGGCGCCATTATCATTAATCATATTTATTCTTAAACCTTTAACAACCATCCTGCTCGCGGTTTTCTGCAGAAGTTTGTTAAAACAGTCATCTTAGCCGCCTACAATATTATTGTACTCAAGTGAGCTATCGTCAGATGTTTTTTTGCTTATTCCCCAAGGAAAAAACGAAAACCAGCACCGTCCTTTTACACATTATTCGTCAAAAAAACACGAATGAATGTTACATTAAAATGGGTTAAAAGATATTTCAACAAACCGGGGTTTGGTACATTTTAATATTACTTAACTTTTTTTCTGAAGAGACAATCATTTTATCGCTAGTACTATTACTAGTATACCCTGAATTATAGCAGACATGTTTGTATTATTATAATAAGCGCCACCTAAAGGTCACTTAGCTAAACTTATTTTGCAATTGCTGTCGCTTTGTGTTTCTCAGTGTTGTGTGTATGGATGAATTACCCGATAAATTCTCTTATCTTTTGTATTCTAAATGTTTTGAAAACAACGTGAAATTTCACAAACCTGCAATGTTTAAACAGTGAAAAACAACTTTAAAATTAAATATTTGAGTTTCGATTTTTCACGAGGAGACCATGGTTGAGCTTACTGTTACTGTGTTAAAATTATTTTTATTTCTTTGTTTCTAAAATGACTTATCACGTACCTTTCCTGATGATTTTACTCCTTTCATCAAACAAAGAAATACGATGACCCAAGACACCAACAGACATACAGCTAAATCCCATTTAACTGTTCCAATATCTTCTATTCCGCCTGTTATATCGAGAACATATCGCCTAAGGACCACAAAAGTTTAATATTAGTTATAATATACGGCGAGTTTACACGTAATGAACACGCACACAATTTAGTGATAAGAAATATGTTTGTTTGTTATTAAGCACAATGCTATGCGATGGGCTATCCAGATTATGCCCTTAACGAGTATAGAACTCGGTGTTTACATTATAAGTCTTCAGACTCAAGGTGAAAGAATCAGTTCCGGATTGGTCAGGCAACTAATAGTGTGCGAAGCTGGGGGTGACGGGGGATTGTCTCCCAGGAAAAGTTTTTAAAATAGATTCAATGAGGTTAAAGTTTGAGCTAATTTTACTGAACTTTATTGAAAGTGTTAATTATTTGCTAGCACTTCTTTGTGATTCACAAATATAAGTGTTTACTGACACTTGTATTAAGCATAGCTATACGTTAGTACACGTAGGTACACTTACAGATAACACAGGTAATTTATTATTCTTATACTGATTCATACATACTACTCTGAGTATGTTTATTACCTAGAAACAATTCTTGATGTGTAGGTTAAAGTTTTGAAAGCCCTACAGTTATTCTAACAAAATGTTGGTTCGACTGTTACCCGGTTTGGTGATACTGCTCCGGCGCAAAAGAGATTCTCTACTGAACCACTGGAGGGCACTAAAAGTAATTAAAACATGAATTCAAACATTTTCGTTGCAGAATCGCACATTTCTAATATCTAAACAAATGGCTTAATACTCAATATTAAGTAAATACTTGTAAAGAGTACGCCACAATTTTCGAGCGAACTGCGTACAAAAGTGGAAAAAGAAAATGTTATAGAGTAATTTGATGCTTGTGTCTGTGTAACATAGAGTAAACTCTAGCAGTAATTAACTGTAACATTAATAGCTTTCTGTGGGTAAGTTTTGTATTTAATTCTTATTTCATTAGGAGTCCAGTACTCAGCAAACTGATGAATAAATAGTTTAGAATTGGCTATCCAATAATGCTAAAAACCGGGCTTCGATACTCGCAGTAGGCATTGGGTAGGTTTGTGACTTAAACTATAAAATACACACAAAAACAATATTTCCAGGACTAATATTTTGAAATGATGGGTTTTCAATATTTGTTTTATAACAACGAAATAAACAAAAGTTGGAGAAGAATATGGTGAGTAAATGAAATTGTTACCACATATATTAGGTTGAGGAATAATTCGTGATCGTTTTTAAATAATTTCATTCAAGCATTACATGCAAGACTATACAATACTTCAATGCATGAACACATTACACCCAAAACATTTATTATGATACTTTATTTCATGTAATACCTAGGTATATAGTATGCATTGTTTTAAACGAAATTGCAAGAAATTAAATGCGAAAAGCAGATGGTGTCGAAAATGCTCGATTTTGTCCACTTGACATTCCATTTAATGAGCTGAAAATGCAAGCAAAAATTAATGACATATGAAAATCAAACACACCATCTATTAGAGCAAAAAATTATCTACCAAATGACATGAAATATTTACGAAATCGTTTCATTTATGAATATATTTTTTTAACTTGAAAAAACGCTCACGAATTATTCCTCAACCCAATATATAAATTCACTTACCCCCAGAAATGTTCTGAAGCAGTCTGAGTTGCATTTGTACAATTCTGTAACGTGGAGTGAAACCGTTCTTGGGGCACGAGAATGCTAGCCGTCTTGTTGGACAATGTAACATTTACAAGTTCATCGGACATATCTGTTAATGTAGACATGTTAAACGTGCCCAAATATTCGCTCGCTAGTTTGTCTAAGGCAACTGGGCAACGATCCTGTAAAATATGATTACAGTTGAATATACATACTACAATTTATATCTAAATCTAAAATAACAACTGATAAAATATGATTACAGTTGAATATGCATACTACAATTTATATATATGTGTGTGTGTGTGTGTGTATTACTTCACAATCTAAAATAACAATTGAGAAAATATTTGTAACATATATTTAACTGTAGGTAGTTTCACATACACTAATCTACTATCAGTAGCTCATACTTGGATCTCTATACTGATATAAGGGCTTAGGAGAGTTCAAAATGACTTAAACTTGGATGTTTCCGAAACTGGGATATGGTTTTCCATCAACATATATCGATTCACAGACACATCTTCTGTTGGTTTGTTTGTACAAAAACTCCGCAGTATCACTGTTGTTTCACAGTTAGGCTAAATGGTGCATTCATTTCATGTTCAAATATCAAATAAACTCGCATTACTTTTATGAAGTTCAATTAGTAGGAATAATTTGTTTGGTTGTTTGTTTGAATTTTGTGCAAAGCTACACAAGGGCTATCACGCTAATCGTCCCTAATTTAGCAGTGAAACGCTAGAGGAAAAGCGGCTAGTCATCACCATCCACCGCTAATTCTTGGGCTACTCTTTCACCAATGAGGCCCGGCATGGCCAAGCGTGTTAAGGCGTGCGACTCGTAATCTGAGGGTCGCGGGTTCGCAACCTCGTCGCGCCAAACATGCTCCCCCTTTCAGCCGTGGGGGCGTTATAATGTGACGGTCAATCCCACTATTCGTTAATAAAAGAGTCACCCAAGAGTTGACGGTGGGTGGTGATGACTAGCTGCCTTCCCTCTAGTCTTATACTACTAAATTAGGGACGGCTAGCACAGATAACCCTCATGCAGCTTTGTGCGAAATTCAAAAAACAAACAAACTTTTATCAAAGAATAATTGAATTGGCCGCACATTATAACGCCCACACCTGAAAGGGGAGAATGTTTGGTGGGATGGAGATTCGAACATGCATATAGCGAGTCAAGTGACTAGCCACCTGGCTATGCATAAATGATGTTTATATCATTAAAAACAGGAACTAAAAACTGTGTTGAGAGAGCGCACTGAGGTAATAAACTCTGAAATGTAAATATAACCCTAAGAAACGACATTCTTATGTACAGTGGGTTTGGCATAGAACAACAAACAAATAAATTTAGAAATTTCGTCGGTTCTTATGGGCCAGAGAGTTGTAATATAAGATCTAACTTTTAAAAGATAAAAAGTGAAGTTTTGGTTGAAAAGACAAAAGCTAATTTATTTGAAATCATTAATTCGATCTTTAATAAACGTGAAATGATAACTGTTGAAAAAGACAGCAATAGAAAATATTACCACTCCGTCTCTAACGTAGCAGATAGTGTTGTCTGCGCCCCACCATTCGTGGCAGCCGTTCCATGGCACTTCAGAACGAAAGGACTGCCCCATATAATACAGGCAATATCCCATTATGACATTGTAGTAAATGGCAACCAAAAGAGATATCACGACCATGGCAGCTCCAATACCTAGAAGACAAGTTACTAAAAATTAAATACACTTTCTGTAGGCCTAACGGAATCTAAGTAATTATTGTGTAAAACTGTTGTCTCTGTAATATAAGATAAATAGTATTTTCTGTAACTGATTTATGAGTAGCAATACAAATATATACACACTCTCAAAAATATCCAAAAAAACCCTTAGCGTTTTGGACAGGATTACGTATCTTCAGGGATATCATTCTAAAAGACCAGTAGAAAACGTTGGAGTTTTATTTTGTTTTTTTCTCTTTTTTATGTGTGCAATTTACCAAACTTTTGATACCACTATGAACACGTACCAAACTTTTGATACCACTATGAACACGTACCAAACTTTTGATACTACTATGAACACGTACCAAAGTTTTGATACCACAATGAACACGTACCAAAGTTTTGATACCACAATGAACACGTACCAAAGTTTTGATACCACAATGAACACGTATCAAACTTTTGATACCACAATGAACGCATGCCAAACTTTTGATACTACTATGAACATATATGCATATTGATTAAATTACTGCTCACCTTTTCCCAATGGAAAACACCTCCAGACGGACATGGGTCCAAGGCTAGAAAACTGTCCTAGTGCCACCTCCATGTAGTACATAGGCTTACCAACTAACACCAGAAGAATAATATACGGCAGGAGAAAAGCACCTGAAACGTGATAATAAGGTTTTTCATAATTTAGAAATCATTGATAACTCTTTAAGTGCTAGTGTCACCTACTACATCACTTATGAAGGACAAACCTTGCAAGTAAAGCACCATATGGTGCTTTGTTTGATGAAGAAAAGTTAGGAAGGACAAACCTTGCAAGTAAAGCATCATATGGTGCTTTGTTTGATGAAGAAAAGTTAGGAAGGACAAACCTTGCAAGTAAAGCACCATATGGCGCTTTGTTTGATTAAGAAAAGTTATAAATGTTACTAACCTCCTCCATTTTGATAGGCTAGGTAAGGAAAACGCCATACGTTTCCAATGCCAACGGAAAGTCCAATACAGGACAAAATAAACTCGGCTTTATTTCCCCATTGACCTCTTTCCTCATGTGGCTTGTGTTCATCTGATATATTCGTCGACAGGGCTGGAACTGAAGGTTTGGGCTAACGAATAAAGGTAACATGATGAACTGTATATACATACATATATACAGTTTTAACAATGGCAGTGAAACAAAAAGTTTCAAATACAAAAACAAAACAAATTGTTAATAAAACAATAACCAGGATTGTCTTAAATATTATACACAGAATATCAGGACCTCATCATGCTACGAACTTCTAAAGTTAAGTGAATTTAAAATAAAATATAAAGTAAATCATATTTCATTGTTACATTAGACCCAATACAATGCTCTAATTCAGTGGTTCTTAACCTGGGGGTCGTGCCCCCTCGGGGATCGTTTGAAGTTTCTCGGGGAGTCACGGATGGTTTGTGAATTATTGGGAAATCACGGAGAAGTTTGTATTGTTTGTGTGGCAAGTGCTTGTAACTGCCCACCAATGAGAAACACGCTAAAGTGCAGCAGTTGAACCGTGTTGAGATGCTTGTTGCACAACCACCTGTCTAATTTCGAGTAAAAATTTTCATATATTACAACGTTTTCAATTGCCTAATTTTTTTAAACTATATAATATTAATACATCGAACTTAAAACTTAAATATCAAAGTTTCCATCGTATTTAGTATATTTTCTCATTATATATATTACCCCTCACACTGAGTGAATAAGTAGGTTTTGTTTGATGTTCAGCAATTCCATGGATTTTGCATTTGTTTAGCACTTTTTGCATTTCTCAAGGTCATTTATTTGTAACATTTTCAATAAATTAGGATCTTTATATAGTTTTGTTTTATTCTACCTTTACGCAAAGTTCACTTTTACAAATATTATTATAAGGGTCACGGTAATACCGTGGAGAGTCTCAGGGGGTAAGACGATGAAAAAGATTAACCACTGCTCTAATTGTTAAAACAAAGTTTCAGGCCACGAGTTTTAAATATATCGGTTGACTTCACGCATTATTTCCATCGCCAGATAACAATAAACGTAAAAACCGAAAATGATCGTAAATATGTACAAATAACTAAAGAGGATATACACGTCCTCTTTGGAAAGTGGACAAACTACACACATTAAATACCTTTTAAGATGTCGAACCATGTGCCAGGCATACTAAGCAACTGAAGAAGTAATATTACCATAATATAAAAAATAAAATGGTAGACACAAATATTTTGTATTAACCCTAATCCAGAACTTGGCAACTAAATCACTTACGTTTATCACTATGATACTACAAGTGCCAGCAATAAAAATATCATCACTGCGCGACACTAATGTTTCCAAAACATCGTATCGAAAATTACTTCGACATACTATTACATATATGTATCTTTAACTGGAAAAATTAACCAAGTTACTAACACTAATACACGCACAGGCGTAACCACTTAACAGAAAGTCTGAACTGTTAATAATAGAAATATTGATTTGAACTCACTTATCACGTAACTTAAAATTACATTTTTCAGTTTTTCAAGTTTAATTTCATATTTTAGTCGCCCTTCAAAAGTTCTGTTCAAGAGCTTACAATACAAATAGCCTATTTTGTAGTTTTAAGTTTACAAGAAACACATTTGAATCACTTTACGTAAAGGTACAATTTCGTCATGGAGGTTAGAGGAAAACCTGTACTTTAATAGAGCTGATTTGGCGATTCCTTACATTTTGTTTAAGCATATACTACGTGACATAACATATGTTTTTTTTCTCTACCACTTCATAGTTAACTTTCAAAGTTCTACATTTGTAAGAATAAACCTTAAATTCCTTTTTAGTGATTCAAAAATATTTTATGAAAGTAGAGGTACAACATGACTTATTTCTATGTACAAATCTAGCACAACCAACACTGCTGTATTATGCATGTCATTGGAACAAAATAGTTAGATTTCTTATCATTCAATTTGTAATCGAATATTTAGTAACATTACTTACAAAAATAAATTATTATATTTACCTCTACAGTGTTTTTAAAGGATGGTTCACAATCTCCAAATGAAACATTTAAAAACAAATATGGCGAATGAATTAAAATTCCTACCTCTCGAATATTGTCGATCGAAGAAACGAAGACCAGATGCGACGCGCCATTGTAAGATAGTGCAGTTACAGGCTCCTGGAAAGTCATAACCATTTAGAAATATATAATACCAATCACAAATTATACCGGTAATTTTTATTGAAGTACTTCTCCTGTAGTCAACTAGAATATTAACGTTACGTTGATTTTACAATATTTTAAATACATCCCAAAACTCTAATACGCTTATGCTCTAAGTATTACCATTAAAATACTTAAATCTGGGCTTTGTAATTACTCTTCTATGAAGTGATGTCTAATTCTTCGTCCTTCTGTAGACAAAATTGTTTAAAAACGTCATCTATATTTATGTAGTAGCTTTTGTACTAAATCATAAACACAACGTTTGTTTGAAGTCAAGCTCAAAGCTACACAATGGGCTATCTGTGTTTTGCCCAAGAGGGATTTTGAAACACGATTTCTAGCATTGTAAATCCGCAGACCTATATTCGTTCTTTATCACAGGAGAAAGCAAAATGAAATATCTCAGATTATTTCGTGACTGCATATAAGATTAATTAATTGTTTATGAATCACAAAACACTTTGTGTGATAGTAAATCAGTTTGTCTGTGCACAAAAAGTACTTTACGTGTGAAAAAAATAGGTTACTTAATGTGTGAACAGTTGATTGGTTTTAGTAGCGGCTTCAGGCTGAGGCGAACTAGGCTAGTTGGTGTAAGATTAGTTTGTAAACCAACTGTTGTCTCTATAGTTTTATGGTATTGTTAGAATGAATATTTATTAACATCCCGTTGTAACTGTTTTGAAGACTCATAATGTATATAGATTGGCATAAAATTATACATGAACTTTCCTCTACGTTAAAATACTTTTATTTGGGAGCTATCAGCCCTCTTGCCCTCGTCTTTACAGGGCAACATTGCAATTAATATCATTTTCAGTTGCAAAGTTTTTCGTTCTCTGTTAACCAAAGAATGGTAAAGCTTTTATCACAAGGTTACAAATGTTGATAAGTGCAGATAGATAGAGGAATAGTTTCTTTTGCTGGATCTCAGATGTTCTTTGATTAGAACCACTAGATGGCGCATCGTTGAAACATAATAAACCTGATTACTACAGGCACATGCAAATTTGTTAACAAACTGTTGAAATCGAAGCTATCGCCTTGAAGAAAACCTTTAGTGAATAACTGATATTTAAGGATGATTTTAAACATATATTTTGTGAATGTGAAAATCAAAATATATACACGTATAGCGATTCCAGTCAAGGAATCAGGTTTTAACTCCACTTGTATTCTTTGTTGAACGGAAAATGAAAGAACATTGTGGATAGAGACTATTAATTAGACTATAGGCCAAGCGTAAATGCAACTTCTTCGCTTTCTGTTATATTTTTACTGTTATAATATCTGTCATATTGTTTGTAGTAAGAACTCATTGATAGGCGAAATTGCAGTTCACAGCATAGAATACAGCCAATCAAAGAAAACATTAATTACTCTACGTCACATATTTGATTTTTAATCTAATTTTTGGTAAAAAGTTAAACAAACCAGTTGCATTTTTATATTTAATAATTAAATACTTCGTCCTATATATATATAATATGGAATATCGATTTAGGCATAAGCTGTAACATTATTCAAACACCTAATCTATTCTGTTATTTTACTTGTGATTAAAAAACTTTAAAACCCAAAATTGTAAAATATTGCTTGTGTAATTCCTGCCTAGAGCCCAAAATATCTTAAAACCAACAATAATTAGTTTATGTGTGAACAACAGCTAACTTTCTGTGAACAACTGGTCTGTTTATGTGTTTATCATATATTGGCTTTTGTAATAATAAATTGTTATTTAGGGCTGTAATATTATATATTTAGTTAAAAATATTAATACTCCACTACACAGCTTCCTATAATATTAATATTTAAAATCCTGTTAACATATAACTTTTTACCCCTTTACAAATTGTAAGTAAAAGAAAAAAAACTAATAGTTTTAAATATAACTTATAACAAAAAATCACACAAAATAACTCCTGTTTAGAACGCAAGATAAGAATTCTTATTTTTGTCATTCGTGTACTTAACTGCAGAGATACGTGAAACAGTTCGGTCCCTAAATATTGTGTTTGCCAGTTTATATTTTGAATTACTGTTTAATAATGAACAAAAGAAAAGTTAAAGTAAATTATTTTGAGCTTCTTTTGCAATTTATGTATTGATTGTTGAAACGATCACATTGATAATGGACTGCGTTATTAATCGTAATTGGTACACAGATGGACTTATACCGTTAAAATCAGGGTTCAGTTCTACGAGGTTAACATACTAAATTATGTAGCTCTGCGTATTTAAACTAATTATTTATTTCCTAAAATATTTTCACATTTTATATTACAGGACATTTGTTTTATTTTCAAATTAGCATTGATTCCATGCAAGGTAAGCCTAATATTAACGTATTACGAATGACGTAATGTTTTAAGCTAATTTGTCTTAAATTAAGATTTTTAGCCAATAATTTCGCCTTTTGGTGCCTGATAGTGACTAGGGTTTTTCTCTATATTTACAATTGATGTTTATTACGCATGCAGGGGAAGTAAAATAAAAATAAACCACATTAAAATATCAATCTTACCTTCTTCGTAGATGCTGGCATAGTCAAGTTTAAGAAAAGTTATCCCAGGTTGAGTTTCTGGCTCAAAATGTTTCGATATAACAAGTTTTGTTAACCAAAGAAGACCAGTGAATCTAGAACTTCTTTATCCTTTAAAAGTTAAGGTAAAATAAATATTCGTTTAAATGCAGCAGGCTTTATTTCACAACGCGCGGTAGAAAGGTAACGCATAACGTAACATCCTTTGTGTTGAGAAACCTGAAGTCTGCGTATCGAAATGCTTCCAAGAAATTAGAATTTCATGAGCTTCTAGGCGCGGAAGTGACATCAAGGGTATTTCCCTTCGGATTTTGTCGATATCATTGAACGTAATTATTTTTCCCTAAACAAATAAGGTTTGCCACAGGTTATTTATGCAAGATCACAAAGACAACTTTACCAAATATAAGTTTTCTTCTTACTGATGTACATACTTGGGGATTTTGGGATTTAACTGTCCCTAAGACATTATAAAAATAACCCAACTAATTTCTTTTCGTTTTTGTCAAATTCAGAGAGTTCAGGACAAATCTGGAGAGTTTCCAAAATTTGGAAGGAAAATTAGTGTTACTTATAAATACGCTGTAAAATAGTGAAAATGAGATGAGTTAGGAGTGGTGTTAACAGGAAAAGTAGAACTAATAAATCATAAACAAGGGAGGGTATGTCACAACATATTATTTATAAAATAGTTTCCTGAGCATAGATACAATATGAATACAGTTAACATGGGAGGGTATGTCACAACACATTATTTATAAAATAGTTTCCTGAGCATAGATACAATATGAATACAGTTAACATGGGAGGGTATGTCACAACACATTATTTATAAAATAGTTTCCTGAGCATAGATACAATATGAATACAGTTAACATGGGAGGGTATGTCACAACACATTATTTATAAAATAGTTTCCTGAGCATAGATACAATATGAATACAGTTAACAAGGGAGGGTATGTCACAACACATTCTTTATAAAATAGTTTCCTGAGCATAGATACAATATGAATACAGTTAACAAGGGAGGGTATGTCACAACACATTCTTTATAAAATAGTTTCCTGAGCATAGATACAATATGAATACAGTTCAGGAAGCACAATATTTGATACTACCGTACTTAAGGCCATGGTTAGATTTAACAAACATGATTTCACCATTCCACCATGATTAATGTTGTGGAAAATACATTATCGTAAAAGATGTGCATTAGGTAATATTAGGAATTTATGATGACGAGAAACCCACTTGAAGTAAGTATGGATTCTAAAGACGGCTGGTATGGATATTAAAAATGTAATTAAAATAAAGTACAGAACAATGGTTCGACCTTCTTAGCTCATCTGTCAATCTGAAGATGACCTAAGAAGGTGTGCATGTGTTTTTTTCTTATAGCAAAGCCACATTGGACTATTTGCTGAGTCTACCGAGGGGAATTAAAGACCTAAGAAGGTCATTCTATACTTTAGTTTAATTAAAAGTTTGAATATCCGTACCAGCAGTCTTTATAATTAATATTAGAAATTATAAAAAGGAAATGGCTCAGTTTCTTAAAGTTCATGGTTTTAGAAATAAAGATCATAAAATATTTTTATTTAGAAAATTGTATTTAACATTAACAAGAATATACATCAAAAACAAAATCAGAACACTCTCGACTCAGACTCGGTACGATGTATGTTTGTCATGAATGTTGACGGTGACGTCAAATATGTTTGTCCAATCACAACGAGGAGATAATCCTATACTGGATGTAACCAGTTGCGGGTAAACTTGTTTCAGAAGGCTAAACCACAAGACAATAGACACGCACACATACACAAAAGGAATTTAAGATTACCAGTCTCTTACTCAGCTATCGTTTAGAACTTGTGTTATTTCTTCATGTATTTAGCTACGACTGAGGTTTCAGCGAAGTTGGAAAGTCTATACTAAATGCAAAACATAAATTTGTAACAATGTTACATCACAATAAAAATAATAAAATTGTTTTATAAAATATTGTTCTAAAAACACGTAGGTCTAAAAAATCTTAATAAACATGAAATAGAAACCCTATAACCCGAACGTTTGAAGAAGAAAGATCCACTTTTCGAAAGTGTTCGGGTTATAGGGTTTCTATTTCATTGCTTTATAACACATATTTAACAATGTTTAGCATGAAATCTTGCTGATTCAGTAATGTAATTGGAAACTTAATGTGAAACAAACTATTTGCAGGGAAATATAATATTGGTTGTTTATTGAACATGTTGTGTATTCTAATTTACCTAATAACTCTACTACAATGGATCAAAAACTATTTATATATACATATATCATTATGGCCCACGAGATAATAAAACAAAAACTTTTAGAACTACTAATCTTACTATATTACTATTTTTAATTGGGTTGATATAATATAATGAAACTTACCCCACCTCTTGCTTCCATTTAGGTACAATATCATATCTTTACTTATTGATAATATATAAAAGGTTAATACTGTGGTAAGGTACATTTTCAGCACTTTGATTTAAACGTCAGGTACAACGGTCTTGTTGTTCATTCCTGGAACGTAGGGATATATTAGTTACTGATCGGGAAACTTTGAAAAGTGTCTGGAAACAAGACTACAGATATGAGAAGACAGTTAGAGGTCAACAGTGAATAAGAATTCAGTAATCAGTTGTTTTTAAGCAGGGAGAATGGTCATTCTACTACTATGAGAAGACAGTTAGAGGTCAACAGTGAATAAGAATTCAGTAATCAGTTGTTTTTAAGCAGGGAGAGTGGTCATTCTACAAATATGAGAAGACAGTTAGAGGTCAACAGTGAATAAGAATTCAGTAATCAGTTGTTTTTAAGCAGGGAGAGTGGTCATTCTACAGATATGAGAAGACAGTTAGAGGTCAACAGTGAATAAGAATTCAGTAATCAGTTGTTTTTAAGCAGGGAGAGTGGTCATTCTACAGATATGAGAAGACAGTTAGAGGTCAACAGTGAATAAGAATTCAGTAATCAGTTGTTTTTAAGCAGGGAGAGTGGTCATTCTACTACCAAGGACAAAATGTTAAATTATTGATTATGTGCTTCTTAAGTAGCTGTTGATCTCACATTCCAAGTAACACAGCAGTATGTCTCCGGACTTGCAACCCTAGAAACCAGGTTTCGGTACTCGTTGTGGCAGAGATAGCCCATCGTCTAGCTTTGTGCTTAATGAAGCATTTGCAAATAACCAATAATTAAACTATATTTTCTTAATTACAGTTTTTGAGGTTATGGCCATCTTGCAAAATATTAAACAAACATTTTAGATTTCTTTTTCACGTGCTAAACTGTTTTACAATAAACTCATGCTTCTACCAAGCTAAACTGTGGGCTTGTGACGTGTTGTAAAACAATAGTTGTGAAATGCTAAAGAAAGATGAACGTTGAACATATACCTGTCTAGAACAAATAACATTGTTTGTATATCAGTGATGACGGAGAGAATTCTCATGTAAAGTTATTCTAACTACATGAATATGTAAGTTTAAACACTTGTGTTTAGGGCTGACAGATGTAATCTGACACCACTTAGTTGGAAGAAGATGTCTATTCTAGAGGATGAGAAACTCTATACACAGGTAACCATTAACGTTATTTAATGTCAAGCTCTTGGTCACTGGGCACCAATCACTAATGGAAGACGAGTCTACTCTAATTGCTGGGCAAATCACCTCGAAGTCTACTACCCTGTGTCTGAATGGGTTATGTTGCTAAACGTTACAAAAAATTGATGTCTCTTGCACGTGCAAGATTTGTAAGTTTGAATTATTACTTTCTCTTTTATTAATAATATCACCACTAGGGTGTAAGTATAACGAATAATGAAAAAGTCATTAAAGTTAGATAAACATAGAAACATTACAGATCTAACAAAAGTTATTGAAACTGTAAATATTTATGCAATCGATGTTTTGTTTTTCATTCATGATAAGCTTTCATATCTTACGCTAATAAAGTGTATATCTTTTGATACACAAACAAAGAACAAATTAGTTGGTAAATATTAGTATTGTGCACGCACAGTTCGATTAGCCACGAAATTATACAAATAAGTTTATTAGTATTGTAGTCATAGTACCATAGTGTGATATACAAATGACAAGAAGTATAGAAGTCTATAGAAATCCTAAATGAAACATAGATTATTCTGTTATCGTTACATGGACTAGACTTGGAATTATTTCCCACAGATAATTTAAAAGAACTTCCCCAATGAAAGATACATGTAACAATTCTTTTAGTAAGATTGGTTATAATGAAACTTAAAACATTCTACAGTTTCTGTTATTATATGATGCGTTACTATATCGCATAATCCGCCTTCAATTTTTCTTGCTATATAATATAAAAAAATTAGGTACATCCAATTTTTGTTGTTAGATAACATAATGAAACTTAGGCCACCTACATTTTGTGTTATTGTATAATATAATGATTCTTAAGTCACCTCCAATGTGTGTTACTATATAATATAATAACACTTAAGTCACCTCCAATGTGTGTTATTATATAATATAATAACACTTAAGTCAACTACAGTCTGTGTTACTATATAATCTAATAAAACCTAAGCCAACTACAGTCTGTGTTACTATATAATCTAATAAAACTTAAGTTATCTCCAGTGTGTGTTACAATATAATCTAATAAAACTTAAGCCAACTACAGTTTGTGTTACAATATAATATAATAAAACTTAAGCCAACCACAGTATGTGTTACTATATAATATAATAAAATTTAAGACACCTCTGGTGTGTGTTACTATATAATATAATGTAATCTCTTGTAGAGAAATATATATGCCAAAATGGCTCGTTTGGGTTGAGAAAATATTTTACATCAACCCAAACGAGCCGTTTTGCATATATATTTCTCTACAAGTGGGTTTTTTGACATCACTAATTTCTTGTGTTTATAACTTCAATAACGTTAGCTGAACTACTTCGGTGTTTTTTTTGTGTGTGTACAATAAGTGTGTGAGGTGACTGGATCATATAACTGACTCAAAATCAATCAGTTTCAACTTACACAGTTGGTTGTACGTTCTTATTTCTTGTTACCTAGAGTACGTGAGTCTCTACACCATATATTTCAGTTGAATAAATGTGACGTCATAAGTGACAAAACAAAAAATGTTCCTTCCACAACAACGTTGCGTCAGTGACTGTTATTAAATTTGTTTGCCTATTAAAATAGTTTATATTAACTTTAACAATAAGACATATATAAAGGTTATAAGGTCTCAAATAATTACAATCACGGTTATTTATCTCAGCCACTTCACAGACAGGTGTACATAGACTCAAAAATAAATATGGTTTATGACATTCAGTAAGTTAATTAAACGATTAGATTTTAATTTGAAATTAAATCCGTCATAGCCAGGTGGTTTGGGTGCTCGACTTATATCCTGAGGTTGTTCGAATCGCCGTCATACCAACACGTTCGCCATGGTGGCGTTATAACAGAACGGTCAATTCCACTATTTGTTCGTAAAAAGTAACCCAAGAGTTGGAAGTTGGAGGTGGATGGTGATGACTAACTGCCTTCCCTCTAGTCTTACATTGCTAAGTTAGGGACAATTAGCGTAGATAGCTCTCGTGTAGCTTTGCGCGATATGCAACAAACAAACAATTTGAACTGCTGTAAAAGAAACTGATTAGGTAACAGTTTTGTATAGTTTTCACAGAATAATTCTACATGGATGATTAAACAACAGCAAAACACACAATCATGATTTAGTAGCAATATTTACCGAATGCTACTTCTGTTAAAGAAAAGATTACACCGTGAGTTTCTCTGTCTCTGGATGTAACAACGGAAGTCACTGTCAGCACCAACATCCGTTTTATTACGTTAGAAACGACGGTGGTTGACGAAATGCTCGAGAACTTCCAAAGAACGAAGGGCATATTTGATGGTACGAATATGGGTTAGACTCGAAGTAATGCATGAGTTCATCAGGTAATACTATATAGAATTCGGTCACGTGATATATTACGTAAAACAGGGAATAACTGAATAAATCAAAACTGAAATAAAGGAAAGTCAGTGTTTGTACACACTTTAACTAAATAAAATACATGTACATGTCAGTTGTTACAAATAAAATACGTGTACATGCCAGTTGTTGTAAGTAAAATACGTGTACATGTCAGTTGTTATAAGTAAAATACGTGTACATGTCAGTTGTTACAAATAAAATACGTGTATATGCCAGTTGTTGTAAGTAAAATACGTGTACATGTCAGTTGTTATAAATAAAATACGTGTACATATCAGTTGTTATAAATAAAATACGTGTACATGCCAGTTGTTGTAAGTAAAATACGTGTACATGCCAGTTGTTGTAAGTAAAATACGTGTACATGTCAGTTGTTATAAGTAAAATACGTGTACATATCAGTTGTTACAAATAAAATACGTGTACATGCCAGTTGATGTAAGTAAAATACGTGTACATGTCAGTTGTTATAAGTAAAATACATCTACATATCAGTTTTATATGTGAAGTTGGTAATAAATTAGAATAATAAATGTTGGTAAAAGAGTAGCCCAAGAGTTGGTGGTGGGTGGTGATGACTAGCTACCTTCCCTCTGGTCTTACACTGATAAATCAGGGACTGCTAGCGCAGATAGCCCTCGTGTAGCTTTGCGCAAATTTCAAAACAAACTAAACTACTAACAGAAACTCAAATCAGCAGCAACAACAAACATATAACTACCGATATCCCGCTATATAGTGGTTCAACCGTCACAATAGACATGTAACTACCGATATCCTGTTAAATAGTGGTTCAACCGTTACAATAGACATGTAACTACCAATATCCTGCTAAATAATGGGTCAACCGTTACAATAGACATATAACAACCGATATTCTGCTAAATAATGGTTCAACCGTTACAATAGACATATGACTACCGATATCCTGCTAAATAATGGTTCAACCGTTACAATAGACATATAACTACAGATATCCTGCTAAATAATGATTCAACCGTTACAATTGACATATAACTACCGATATCCTGCTAAATAATGGTTCAACCGTTACAATAGACATATAACTACCGATATTCTGCTAAATAATGGTTCAACCGTTACAATAGACATGTAACTACCGATATCCTGCTAAATAATGGTTTAACCGTTACAATAGACATGTAACTACCAATATCCTGCTAAATAATGGTACAACCATTACAATAGATATATAACTACCGATATCCTGCTAAATAATGGTTCAACCGTTACAA
This sequence comes from Tachypleus tridentatus, assembly GCF_004210375.1. Taxonomy (NCBI): domain Eukaryota; kingdom Metazoa; phylum Arthropoda; class Merostomata; order Xiphosura; family Limulidae; genus Tachypleus; species Tachypleus tridentatus. Next base: position 111,015,432 of record NC_134834.1, read on the forward strand.
TAGACATATAACTACCGATATCCTGCTGAATAATTGTTCAACCGTTACAATAGACATATAAATACTGATATCCTGCTATATAATGGTTCAACCGTTACAATAGACATATAAGTACCGATATCCTGCTATATAATGGTTCAACATTTACAATAGATATATAACTACTGATATCCTGCTATATAATGGTTCAACCGTTACAATAGACATATGACTACCGATATCCTGCTAAATAATGATTCAACCGTTACAATTGACATATAAGTACCGATATCCTGCTAAATAATGGTTCAACCGTTACAATAGACATATAACTACCGATATTCTGCTAAATAATGGTTCAACCGTTACAATAGACATGTAACTACCGATATCCTGCTAAATAATGGTTTAACCGTTACAATAGACATGTAACTACCAATATCCTGCTAAATAATGGTACAACCATTACAATAGATATATAACTACCGATATCCTGCTAAATAATGATTCAACCGTTACAATTGACATATAAGTACCGATATCCTGCTAAATAATGGTTCAACCGTTACAATAGACATATAAATACTGGTATCCTGCTATATAATGGTTCAACCGTTAGAATAGACATATAAGTACCGATATCCTGCTATATAATGGTTCAACATTTACAATAGACATATAACTACCGATATCCTGCTGAATAATTGTTCAACCGTTACAATAGACATATAAGTACCGATATCCTGCTATATAATGGTTCAACCGTTACAATAGACATATAAGTACCGATATCCTGCTATATAATGGTTCAACCGTTACAATAGACACATAAGTACCGATATTCTGCTATATAATGGTTCAACATTTACAATAGATATATAACTACTGATATCCTGCTTTCTAATGGTTCAACCGTTACAATAGACATATAAGTACCGATATCCTGCTATATAATGGTTCAACATTTGCAATAGACATATAACTACCGATATCCTGCTGAATAATTGTTCAACCGTTACAATAGACATATAAGTACCGATATTCTGCTATATAATGGTTCAACCGTTACAATAGACATATAAGTACCGATATCCTGCTATATAATGGTTCAACCGTTACAATAGACACATAAGTACCGATATTCTGCTAAATAATGGTTCAACCGTTACAATATACATATAACTACCGATATCCTGCTGAATAATTGTTCAACCGTTACAATAGACATATAACTACTGATATCCTGCGCAATAATCGTTCAACCATTACAATAACAGGAATTTATTGTTCACCCACAAACAAACTGACTTTAATTTACTTAACAACACATTTTCCCACAATCAAAACACCATTTTAATACGAGATTTAAACAGTAAACACATCAACTTTGGATGGAACTCGAAAAATACAAATGGAAGACTCCTCCTCCAATTCATAGATGAACATAACATAGCCTTCCTGAATGATGACATACCTACTCATATTACGTATGCCATTAATACCAGTGGCATACTAGACATATGTCTAAGCTCGTACAATATGAGCTAAAAACTAGTTAAATTTCGTGTGGGAAAAGATGTAGACAGCGATCATGTGGTTCTCTTCGATCTCACCCCATATAAAAATACAATATATAGAAAAGAAAAAATTGACTTCAAATTTGGCAAATTGGAAGGAATAATAAAAAGAACTAGACCATCGGCTACTAAAGAAAATTATGAAAACATTTAAGAATAAAACAGATATAGATAATTACTGTCAAATAATCACGGGGTACCTTGAAACAACAGCGAATAAAGCAACAACAAAACAACACAGACAACACATGGAAACACAACTAATAACATTAATCAAGCTTAGACGACAACTAAGAAGACAATTCATGGAGACAAGAGATGAAATTTAAAAACGCAAATAAATAAAACAAGAAACCAACTCAGAGCAGAAGTAAAATTATTAAAACAAGAAAAATGTGATATTTTCTGCTCCCAACAAAATGAAAAAAACAGACCTAAAATCAATGTTGAACAAACTTAAAAAACTCACAAATGGAGACACAGCAATGAGAAATACCCACCACTAGAACACACTAATGCTGCAACACATACAAAGAAACAGCAGAGGCATTCGAACAACACGACCTAGACATGTACACATACTTTTATAACAAGTAAACAACTTTATAATGAATAACAGTGAACTGTTTGAACCACTCTTTACTGTCAACTTAAATTACTGTCAAATCAACAACACAAACGAATACACAAACACAATGCTAACAAATACAATGCTAACAAACACAATTCCCGTACAAGAATTCATAGAAGCAATAACAGAGATTAAAAACAAATCTCCAGGAGAAGACGGCATACAAGTTATCCTTCTGAAAAAAGACACTCCGAAATTATTTGAACATTTGACAACAATGTTTGATCTATCATTATATTTTGGTTATATCCCGGTTTCTTGGAAGCATGCAAATATATTAATGTTCCATAAAGAAAGAAAGCCAGCCAATAACCCAAATAGCTACCGACCAATCAGTCTGACCAGCTGTGTGGGCTAAATTCTTGAGAGAATAATCAATAACAGACTCTCCATATTCTTGGAGACAACATCAAAATAACCAGAAGAACAAAACAGTTTCAGAAAATTCAGACCATTTAGTTAAGACTAACAGAAGCAATAGTAGATAGTTTTAGCAAATGAGAATGCACTGTCGCTTGCTTTCTCGATATTGAGAAGGCTTTCGACACTGTATGGGATAACGGTCTCCAGTTCCGAATGGAAGAAATTGGACAACTGCGTGGAATTATTTGTTAGCTATCAAAACGTTTTGGAAAACAGGATATGCAGAGTCAATGTTAAAGGGACTTTCTCAGAGTGTTTTACTCCAGAAGCAGGCGTCCCTCAAGGAGGGTGGTACGCACTATCCTATTCATCATGTACGTGAACAATATGCCACTGAAAGATCTAAATAATGGATACTTCTCACAGTTCGCAGACGATGTGGCAGTTTGGAAAAGTGCACCAATACTAACAATAGCAGCCACAAACATACAATCAAATAGAATAAGTGAATATTGCCAAAAAATATAGAATCAAAATAAACACAACTAGTACAGAGTTAACTAAACATAAAAAAGCACAACCACAGATTTACATAAATGAAGAATTACTTCAGACTGCTACCTCAGCAGAATTCTTAGGACTTACGTTTGACTCAAACCTTACGTGGGTAAACCACATAAATAATATTAGAACAAAAATTTGGCGAAGAACAAACTGTGCTTGGAGTTTAACTGGTAAAAATAGTAAAGCTACGGCAGATAATATAAAAATATATAAAACATACATTAGACCCGTAACAGACTATGCAGCCCCTGCATGGATAAATGTAAGTAAAAACCTAGTACAAGAAAAAATACAAATAATACAAAATACACTACTTACAACAGCCTATAAAGTACCCAGAACAACATCATCTGAATTCATGCATAAATACGCACACAAAGCAACAATAGCAGATAGACTCCTTCGTAGCAGTCTCCCAGTGGTTCAGCGGTATGTCTGTGGACTTACAACGCTAAAATCCGGGTTTCGATATCCGTGGTGGGCAGACCACAGATAGCCCATTGTGTAGCTTTGTGCTTAATTCAAAATAACATTCTACATAATACAATAAATTATTTTGACAAAAATTGAAGACAAAATGAACTAGCAAGCGAACTAGACAGATACTATGTGTATGATGAGGATAGTTCTAAACACCTTTCCCCAGTAAATATATATTTTCAAATTAAAAGAAAAAGGCCACCTATAAACCAGACTCCGCACTAGTTTAGGGATTAACTGATAATCATTGAAAGGGATTTATGTGAATGTTTTATGGTTGATACCTATCTAATGATAGTGCAGGTTGTTATGGAACAATAAAGATAAATGATATATTTTCACCAAGTATATATGTAGATAGTGCGTGGACATTGTCCTGATAGAGGCATTCAAGAGCCACAATCAAAATTGTGGCATTAGATTTATAGATCTCAGTATCGCGAGCCCTCATGATGGACCGATCTCAGTATCGCGAGCCCTCATGATGGACCCTAAGTCCAATATCGGTCGTTGATTTTGTGATCTGCTGCACGTCATTCACAACCGCGATCGGGTGCCGGTCATCGGCTCTTTTCCGCCGTTTTTTATCATGTTGCACCGTCACATCCCCAATTCAAGTGCGGGGAAAAAAGAAAGCTATTTTCTGAGCACCCTCGGCTATCCCTGTTTCCAAGCAAAGGGGGCGGAGATATTCAAACCGAAATATCTGTCAGTTTTATGGTTAAAACAAATAGAAGGGAAGAGGTTGACGAAACCTGACTCTCCCGGGTATATAAACATAAATACCCAAATAACCATAAGAGTGAGAGAACAGTACAGTATGACTCGAGGCGGTAGTAAAATTGAAGAAATTCTTTAAAACTCAACAATTCAAATATTTATTATGTGCAAACACAGCATGAACCTTCGTGGGGATTCTGTGACATAAAATATCGATTTACAATAAGTGAGGGTTTACTCACTGAAATAGCGTCTTCCAGTCAGTGATAGTTATTGAAAAAACTATCTTATTGCCACGAAAATATAGTTCTTTAGTCAGCGTGGTTATTATACTGACGACAAATATTATTTTCCAGTTTATTAGGTTTAATGTTAAAAAGTAACAATCACTTTATGAGAGTTATTAACAACAATATCGCATTTTAGCTGGTGAGGGTTTAATGATAAAAAATATACCCTTCAAGTACAGCTAGAGAGGGTGTGCTAACAAAATATTATATCTTTCAGTCTGTGTCGTTTATTACACGAGACAGAGGAAACCATGTACATAAAACACTGTTTTCTCCAGTATTTTGGAAACCTTCAGCTTGTATTCAAGTATTTATCTTCCGTATTTCGAGTAAGATAAATAGGAAACAGCGTATGAAACAATAAACAACACTCATGCTTTACTGAGACGTTGACAGTAGCTGCAACTCGTTAGATATAAGTTTGAAAATCAGTGACTTGTTTGTGTAATATATTAACCATAAAGTACCAGCACAGAAAGCTGATGGCCAATGGGAAGAATTATAACACTTGTGTTTTCAATAACAACACACGTTCACGCAGAGCTTGGACAACGGAAGGATAAGTGTGTGTTGATTCTCATAACACCGCTCACTCGAAAGAAACTGTTTTTGTTGTTACTTGATTGATTGATTTGGTGTTTTATGGCACAAAACAGCGAGGCTATCTGCGCCAGACATTCGGTAAAAATGTAAAAAAAAATAGAAATAAATAAATAAATGTAGTAATAGACATAAATGGAAATGAAGGTAAAACAAAATAGTATAAAACCAATGTTGACACCTAGTCTACAATGTTAAGATAGAAGGCAGAGTATAAAAAGTTGTAAGGTATTTACTCTAGCAAAAAGGTAATGATCATAACCCGCCAGGAAGATTAACAGGTAAGTTCAAGAACCACCGTCAATCACCTGAAGTTGGCCTTTCCAGTCCTGGTTCTGGGTTATGTGTCATAGCAGCTATTATCAAAATGTAAAAGAATAAAAGTTTTAAAAGACACTCTGCAAAATCGTAATAATGAGTAGCCAAATGTCCAGTAAAAGGATAAAGTCAAGTAAATGGAGTAAAATTTGTAAAAGTAATTGAAGATAAAAGCAAAACGGCAATTAAAACAGAAAATGGAGTAAAAACCAATGTTGACATCCAGTTAACAAAGTTGTAAAGAACTACCTGTAGCAGAATGGTAATGATCATAACCCGCCAGGAAGACTAACAGGTAAGTATAAAAACCACCGTCAGTCACCTGAAGTTGGTCTTTCCAGTCCTGGTTCCGGGTTATGAGTCAATATGGCCAGTACTAAAAAGTTTGGTAGTAAAAGTGTGAAATGATATGCAGCAAAAGTATAATAACAACTTGCCAGGACGACTAACGAGCAGTTCAAACGGATAGTTCAAACAGGAGCGTTAGTCACCTGAAGTTGGTCTTTCCAGTCCTGGTGTCGAGTTATTTAATGTTCTGGCCATTGTCCAATGTCAAATTGAAGGAGAGATATTAAAACTGTAAAAAAGGAACCACAATTAAAAAAGGTGTAATGAATAAATATGCAACACTTAAATGAGATTAAAAAGGTTAATGGCCATTAAAAAATTAAAAACATTATCAAGGTGGACAGAGTTATTGGTGATGGTGACTCTGTCCAATGTTACAGATTGACCCTGGGAAAAAATATGTTTAAAATATTGCCGTCGTTGAGAATTGTAACGATGGCAAGAAAGTAAAACGTGGCTGATAGTGATTTGAGTGTTACACAAACTACACATTGGTGCATCAGTTCCAGATAAAAGAAAATGATGAGTTAAAAAAACTATGACCAATGCGTAGCCTAGTGAGGACAACTTCCTCCTTCCGAACTTTACGGAAGCTAGATGGCCAAAGTCCAATTTTGAATTTGATTTGAAAAAGTTTGTTGTCACGTTGCTCATTCCAAGTGGACTGCCAGCTGGCACGGAGCCGAGCCTTGAAGACAACACCATAGTCCATGTACGGAATAGGCATAGGAGTGATGGTGCTGAAGCAGACATATTTAGCTGCCATGTCTGCAAGCTCGTTCCCGCGAATACCAACATGGCCTGGTATCCAGAAAAACTGGATTGAAGTAGCTGCTAATGAGAAATGGGCCAGTCGGTTTCGAATATCAGCGAGAATAGGATTTGATCTAACGTGTAGCGATTCCAAAGCAAGTATAGAACTAAGCGAATCAGTATAAATAGTGCAGTTGGAGTAATGCTCAGCTGCAATATGATCCAGGGCAAGAGATATGGCATACAGTTCAGCAGTGAACACAGAAGCTGTAGAAGGGATTCTGCGCGCAACTACTGACCCATAGCAAACCATAGCAGAGCCCACTGAATTACCTGATTTGGAACCATCTGTATAAATGGGAACTGAATGATTGTTTGAAAGATATTCATTGAATAAAAGACGGTACTTCCAATCTGGAGTATCTGCCTTTTTTAGGTGACTGAAAGAAAGGTCACATTTGGGGGGCTGTAATAAGCCATGGTGGAATGGGCCGACCTGTGGAATCTGCAATGTTATCCAAGGACAGACCCAATTCATCCAATTGCTCCCGGATGCGAAGGCCAAACGGAGCAATGACAGATCGTCTGTTCTGAAAAAATACTGCTCACCGAGGAAGAAGAACACATTTCCAGGTGGGATGCTTTGGTAAGGAATGAAGTTTCGAAGTATATTGTAAAGATAGTTGCAAACGGCGAAGGTGTAGAGAAGGTTCATGAGATTCAATGTATATACTTTGAACTGGAGAGGAACGGAAAGCCCCAGTGCAGAGTCGAAGTCCTTGGTGATGAACGGGGTCCAGCATCTTTAAGGCCGAGGGTCTGGCAGAGCCATAGACCATTGATCCATAATCGAGTTTCGATCTAATAAGAGCACGATATACCTTTAACATTGAACAGCGATCTGCCCCCCAACTGGTAGAAGAGAGAACACGGAGGATGTTCAGTGCTCTTGTGCATTTGACCCGAAGCTGCTTTAAGTGTGGTATAAAGGTCAGTTTACGATCAAAGATAAGCCCAAGAACTTGGTCTCCGGGACCACTGGCAGCAAAACTTCACCGATATGAAGTTCAGGATCAGGGTGAATACCCCGTCGACGGCAAAAGTGCATGCATACAGTTTTGGACAGAGAGAAATTAAAGCCGTTCGCCAGAGTCCACTTCCGTACACAATTGAGGGCGATTTGTAGTTGCCGCTCAATATATCTCATGTTTGATGACTGACATGAGATGTGAAAGTCGTCGACATACAGCCCATTCGCAACAGTGAGAGGGAGTTGTTCAGTGATGGCATTTATCTTTATACTGAAGAGTGTAACATTCAATACACAGCCTTGAGGGACTCCAAGTTCCTGTACAAAAGAACGGGAAAGTGTCGAACCCACACGAAACTGGAATCTCCTGTCCATTACAAAATTTTTAATAAACATGGGTAGATGGCCACGTAACCCATATGTATAGAGGTCTCGCAAAACGCAATACCTCCATGTTGTGTCGTAAGCCTTCTCTATGTCAAAGAATATTGATACAAGATGTTGGCGGTTGAGAAAGGCTTCTCTGATAGATGTTTCAAGACGAATTAGGTGGTCTGTGGTGGAGTGCTGTCGACGGAACCCACACTGGGTGGGCGAGAGGAGGTTGTTTGATTCAAGGAACCAAACAAGACGAGCATTAACCATCCTTTCTAATGTCTTACAGAGACAGCTCGTCAAAGCAATTGGACGGTAGTTTGAAGGAATCTTGGGATCTTTCCCTGGCTTAGAGAAGGGTAAAATAATAGCCTGGCGCCAGGCATCAGGAAAAACATTCTCCTGCCAGATCCGGTTGAAAACAATCAGAAGGACATCAAGAGAAGCAGGAGATAGATGGTGCAGCATGTCATAATGAATATCATCAGGTCCAACAGACGTACTGGCAGACCGATGAAGGGCCATTTTTAGTTCCACCAGGGTAAAGGGACAATTATAGTCAAAGAAACAGTCAGTTCGAAAGGAAAGAGGTGATCGCTCTGCCCGAGTCTTGATGGCCAGGAAGGTGGAGGAACAAGCAGAAGTGCTAGATACCTGGCAAAAGCTTTCACCTAGAGTGTCAGCGATGTTCCGAACATCAGTCACCTCCTGACCATCAGAGAGTAAGATCGAGAGGGGATAGAATTGTAGTGTCCATTAACCTTTCGAATCCTGTCCCATATGATCTTGGAACTGGTGGTATAAGATATACTGGTTGTGAACTTAATCCAAGATTCCTTCTGGCTGTGACGTCTTATCCACCTAGCATGTGCACGGGCCCGTTGGAAAGCAACCCGGTTTGAAAGTGTGGGATATCTACGAAAAGTATCCCAGGCCCGCTTTTGAGCCTTCCGTGCTAAGTGGCAAGCAGGATTCCACCACGGACGAGGATATCGTGGAAAACGTGTCGAGGTTTTAGGAATACACTGAGCAGCTGCATGTGTAATACAGTCAGTTACCGCTGCTACACAGTCATCTATTGATGGCTGATTTACGATGGCAGGATCAAGTTCTGCGAGAGCAGTGAAAGTGGACCAGTCTGCCTGATCCAGCTTCCACCGGGGCACGCGGATAGGGTGGCACCGACCACGGCCAGTCTCTCTCAAAATTATAGGAAAATGATCACTGCCTAGTGGATTACTGTCAACCCTCCATGAAAAATGGGAGAATAATGAAGGGAAGCAAACTGAGAGATCAATAGCGGTAAAGGACTGACTAGGTGCATGAAAGTAAGTGGAAGAACCAGTATTGAAAAGAGAAAGATTGTGATCAGAGAGCATCCGCTCTACAGATCGGCCCCTCCCATCAATAATAGCACTTCCCCAGAGGGGATGATGTCCATTAAAATCCCCTAGGATTAGAAATGGAGATGGCAATTGTTCAATGAGAGCATCAAGATCTGATTGATCATATGTCTTTCCAGGGGATAGGTACAGAGAACAAACAGTGATGGTATGACCCAAGGAAACACGGATGGCTACAGCCTCCAAGGGTGTGTTGAGTGACAAAGACAGGGTGGGCACGTGTTGACCAACCAACAGTGCCACCCCTTCATGTACTCGACCATCACATAACCTGTCATTTCTGTACAGAAAAAACTGCCGAATGGAGACAGTATCAGCAGTTTTGAGAAATGTTTCTTGTAAAGAAAGACAAACAGGATGGTAGGAAGCAATCAGCGTTTTGATATCATCCAGATTAGAACGTAAACCTCGACAGTTCCATTGTATCAAGGTGGCCATTTTTGAGAACGGGTAGGTGAAGTGGCTGGAGAACCCTTCGGTTTACGACCACGTCTTTTTTCTTTACTGTCTTTAGTCGGAGGAGGTCTATCAACCTCCATGGATCCTGCTCTGTGTCGGGTGGGCAGGTTTTTGTTATTGGAAAGGGAATCCAGTGACTGAGGACGCGAACGAATAATTGTTTTGTCTCTTGTGGTGGGAGAAAAAGATGTATCAGAAGAAATGCCTGTATTTGAAACTGAAGGACGTGGATCTTGAGGTTTGTTGGAAGGTATGGGAGGAACAGAGATAGGTGTGGAAGTCGATTCATCAACCTTTTTAACCATGGAGGTCAAAAGGCTTTTCATCTGTTTTGAAAATGATTCTCTTGGAAGTACAGAGAGAGTTGTCTGCACTTCCACTGTAGTTGTGGAATGAAGTGCAGCAGCATATGTCCGAGATGGAGTGGCGGACAGCTATTTCCGAGCCTCAGGATAAGTAATGTTATGAGTCGTTTTCAAATGCTGCACCTCTTTTTCCTCCAACCATTTTGGGCAAGAATGAAAGTAAGAGGGGTGAGAACCATTGCAGTTTACGCAATGTGGGTTCATGTCACAGTCATAGGCATCGTGGTCCTTGCCTCCACAACGAGCACATGTCAGGGAACCACGACAGGATGTCTTTGAGTGGCCGAATCTCTGACATTGGAAACATCGAAGAGGGTTTGGTATGTATGGCCGAACCCTGCAAATGAGATAACCTGCCTTGATGGTGGCAGGTGCACGTGGTGAAGTAAATGTTAAAACGAGGGTATTTGTTGGCAATGTAACTCCATCTTTGCGAGTGGAGATGCGCCTCACTGCAGAAACTCCTTGAGTGGAGAGACCAGCGCGAATCTCTGACTCGGGGACGTTCTTCAAATCCCTTTCAACAGTAACTCCTCGTGAAGAATTCAAGGTAGCATGGGGTGTAACCTCAATAGGTATATCCCCAATTGCCTTTGAATTCAAGAGGAGTTCACTGTGTTGGGATGTGGATGTTTCAACCAATATGTCACCAGATCGAAGTTTCTTTACTGACTTTGGAGAGCCAGCAAGTCCCTCTAGTCCCTTTTGAATAAAAAAAAGGGGACATTTGCCCTAAAGGTTTTTCCGAAAGAGAATGTAATATAAGAAAATGAGGTACGTGTGTTACTGATGTTGAAGATTGCTGTTCTGAGTATTCAAGACGTGTACGCTTACCCCCTGACTGTTTTTTTACAATGTTATTTAAATTTTTTAGAGGATCCATAGGAAAAAGGAAAAAATTTCGGTACCCACTGACCCCACCCACCATGGAGCCCTACAAGGGGACGCACTACAAAGTCACGCAAGGACAATGCAGCAACGCCAGGGTTTCGTGAGCACTATACCCAAACACCAGCATCAGGCACAATGTCCACAACACCCGTTGAGAACTTCCAACACTGGTACTTGGTTGACTCTAGCTCAAGTGGACCAGCCGATTGACCCAAGGGGGGCCACCCAAAGGCCGCCCGTCTACAGGAATTCGATGCCAAAGTGGTGTGTTAGGGTTGGACCCCTCAACCACCAGGATCCTTTCCTCCCCTTCACGGGTCGCCACGCACGGCAAACACGGTGGGTAGATGTTTAGATCCCAGAGAAGGTAACCAGATAGAACAGAACCTTCCCTGGGAGGTCCCCTCACCACGTACAGGAATCCACACCGAGGGGATTGTTGTTACTATAACAACACAGGACAATAAAAGATTCGGTCGCACAGCAGGCCAATGACATTAGATTATTTTTGCTTTGTTCTTTTCTTACTAGTTAAACAAGAACACAGTAGTCAAACAGTACGTATCATTAGTGTTTTATTTTACATGGAGATTCTGCGCTTGGACAGGGTAAAGGAAGGATATACCTCTGAAAGGCTCTTGAATTCTACGTGTTATATTTTGCTTCATATTTTGGTAGTGTTTTGACTATTCACTTCGAGTTTCACGCCAGTAGATACAAAGACAGAAGACCTTTTACCATTTGAATTAGCCCGAGACAGGAAGTTCAACTTCGCTAAGCAACGAGGCGACATGCCGGCCGGGGAGTTGGAGACCAGGGAAAACGATGTAGCGTCTGAAACTGAGGGAGCAAGCCCGTCTGTTTCAGGGACAAAAAGTAAGTCTAGTGACTGTGGCCAAATAGAAAATGATAATGTAAAATTAAAATCTTTAATGTTTATAGCAGAAAAAGAATTAAAAGCAAAGTTAACGCCTATTAAAGAAAATACTGTTAGGACTAGAAAAAAAAGAAAACTAGTAAAAGATATGATTTCAGCATCTGAAGATAATGTAGCTAAGACTACGGTTATAGACTATAATATGCCAACAACTAGCAGTTCTAGCAACCCAAACCCCACCCTGGATATTCCACAACAAACAAGTTCAGACAAAGACGAAGTTCTTTCTGACGACGAAGGCTTCACGCTTGTGCAGACTCGAAGTCAGAAAAAACAAATTAAACAAAGAACAACCACCACAGACACACATACACAACTCGCACCAAAATCACCTAAGCACGCAATTATAATCCAAGGAGTTCCTGGTAGTTTCAACCAGCCACAATTAGCCAAAGAAATATACAGGTGCAAACCTAACACAAAGATTACTAATGTTAAGCGTCTGCCCAGAGGCGGTGTTCTGGTTCAAGAACAGGAACCCGCTGACTTAAACAGTCTACTGAAAGCTTGCCTTCAGACGCGTTCAAAACAGGAAATATTACAATACACCTACCAGGAACTAAACCAACACCGAAATATTTTGTGATACGAGGTGTACATAATTCAATAGACATAGAAGACATTAAGGAAGAGTTAAGCACACAAAACATAAAACATATTTCAGTAGACCGTATAATTTCAAATATTACTAAAAGACCCACAAACCTAATCAAAGTAGTCACAGACAACAGCCAGGATATTACACAATTCATTAATAATGGTATCACTATGTGGTATCAAAAGTACACAGTAGAACAAACAAAAACACCAGCAGTGGTTGTCACACAGTGCTACCAGTGCCAAAGGTTTGGACATGTAGCAGCAGCATGCCAAGCAAATGCGCGTTGTGTGGGCTGTGGGGAGAATCACCACATTACACAGTGTACTAAACAGAACCCCAAACCCAAATGCTGCAATTGTGGGGAAGAACACACGGCAAATTATAAAGGATGTCAGAAATATAAATCCATTAAAACACACTTATACGAAATTAAAAATCCCAACATGAACAAGCCGCCACCACCACGAACCATTAAGGAACCCACACCTACCACTCCAGCACCACAAAGTACAACTACACAAACAAACACTTACGCTGCAGTGGTTAAAACTTCATCATCCCGACAGGAAAAACCATCACCAAGTGAAGAAGAAATACCAAAACCACCTCAAAACACACAACCAACAACAATTGAAACAACACTGACATCTGCCATAACTTCCACCATATCGGAAATAATGGCAGAATATACAAACCCTACAAACACCAACAGTCTCACAGACATAATAGTTAAAATCATATTGAAAAACATACACAAATTCCTGCCGCAAATTTTAACCTCCATCATAAACTCTACTAAACATGGATAACTTCACAGTTCTACACATCAATATCCAGGGTGCTCTTGCTTCCAAGAAACATGAGATTGAAGATACAACAAGCTCCATAAAACCTGATGTAATTATAATTAGTGAAACTCTTCTGTATAACTACCATAGATTTAAACTAAACAGCTACTCCATTATTAGACATGACAGGAAGGATAATAGAGACCCAAACAGAGGTCTTTTATTATTGTATAAGACTGAACTTATAGTTCAGGAACTTACTATCCCTTCCAGTAATGAATCTATAATTATTAATGTAAAAACGCAAAATCATACAGACGTTACTGTGGCGGGCATCTACTGCTCGCCTAGTACAGTGTTAGATGTAAATCTATTGAATATATTGTATAATACCAACTGTAATCTTATTATTATCGGCGACCTAAACAGTAAACATATAGCATTCAACTGTCGTAGTACAAACGCAAATGGCAATTTACTTTTTCAATTTTTGGATGAAACAAACATGACTTTATTAAACGATGCAACACCGACACATATCCCGTACGCACACGGCACCAATGAAATACTGGACCTATGCCTGTGTTCGTCAAATATGAGTCGCAAATTCGTAAATTTTCATGTTGGTCACTATCTATATCGTGACCACCTCCCAGTTTGGTGTATCTTCAATCTCACCCCCCACTTAAATAAAATCATAGTGAGAGACCAACTGAACTACTAAAAAAGCTAATTGGCCAGTTTTCCAAACTATATTAAATGAAACCTTACCTCCAGAAGTACTACATATTGCCGCGGACGCATCAGATATAGATGCATACTGTCATATCATCTCTGAGTGTCTAAAACATGCAGCCAACAGTTCGATACCGAAACAAAAACACTTCACAACAACTCATTCATGGCAACCACATAAAGACATAATACACTTAATTAAAGACAGACGTATACTCCGCAGACAGTACATTCAAAATCGCAACCCCACACTTAAAACTCAGATAAACACAATAAGGAATAAAATACGAAACTTAATCAGACAACAGAAACAAGAAAACTGGGACACCTTCTGTTCCGATCTAAATCACAAAACTGATCCTAAACAATTCTGGACACACTTGAAAAGATTTACAAATACAGGAACAACAAACACAGTATATCCACCACTGGAACTGGATGGAGAAACAGCATACACTAACACAGAAAAAGCCGAGATATTTAAAAAACACCTAGAAAACACGTTCAAGACACATCATGAACCAGACATGAACAGATACTTTTATAATACAGTCACAAACTTTATTGATCAAAACAGAAGCATTTTTACACCTAAATTTCCAGTCAACACTATTATACACCAAGAGAAAACAAAAGACTGGAGCACTCATCAACTGTTTAAAGATATCACTGTAACGGAAGTCGTAACTGCTATTAATAGCACAAAAAACAAAGCCCCTGGAGAAGATGGTATTCAAGCTATCCTCCTAAAACACGGCACTCAGAGATTATATGAACACCTAACAGCTTTATTTAATCTATCATTATCAGCGGGATATATCCCCGTTTCTTGGAAGGAAGCAATAATATTAATGTTCCAGAAAGAAGGAAAGCCAGCGAATAAACCAAACAACTACCGCCCAATTAGCTTAACCAGTTGTATTGGCAAAATATTAGAGAGGATAATTAGTAATCGTCTCTCAGTATACTTAGAAGAAAATTCAAAATTATGAATGAATGTCGTCGGTGTTTGGGTAATAAAAGTTCATACCCTGGAGGGTCAGGTTCTCTATGACCTCTTCCTCCTCCCCGTACTTATATTCTTGGCTGATTGATATTTATAACTGTGAACTGAATTTTATTTGGTCCTTTTCAGGACAATGTCCATGTATTTTGGCTCGTATACAGTGTTTATTCTATTAACAGAATGTCAAGTTTGCTGGTGACATTTTTGTTTTAAATACATAAATAAATAAACTATAAATATATATTTTTTAATTTTTATTTAAAGTTTATATTTTTTTCTTTTTTATTTATTTTTATATTTGAAATATAAGTTAACTGTGGAGAGATATTTAGGACTAGCTTCATCAT
This sequence comes from Tachypleus tridentatus, assembly GCF_004210375.1. Taxonomy (NCBI): domain Eukaryota; kingdom Metazoa; phylum Arthropoda; class Merostomata; order Xiphosura; family Limulidae; genus Tachypleus; species Tachypleus tridentatus. The sequence continues at coordinate 111,030,992 of NC_134834.1, forward strand.
GTATGAGGTACCTGTCTAGTTCGCATAGTAATTCGTTTTTCATCCAATTCTTATTAAAGTACATAATTGTAATACGTAGGAGTCTATCTGGTATGTTCGAGTATTTGTGAATGAATTGAGATGATATTGTTCTTGGAACTCTATGCAGTTGTGAGGAGTATGCAAAATTACCAGAAACTCAAAACTACCGCCAAACTTCAGACCACCTGATTCGACTTACAGAATCAATTACTGACAGCTTTAACAAAAACGAATGCACTGTAGCTTGCTTTCTCGATATTGAGAATGCTTTTGACACAGTGTGGCATAATGGTTTGCGTCATAGTTTACATGAAATGGCTTTACCCCACGAAACTATTCGTTGGCTGTCCAACTTTCTGGAAAACCGAAAGTGCAAAGTAAATGTAAATGGGGCCCACTCAGGGTCCTTTTCACCCGAAGCAGGAGTCCCGCAGGGAGGGGTTGTTAGCCCTATATTATTTATCATGTACGTGAGTAATATGCCTCTGTCGGACCTAAATTTAGGTTATGCATCACAGTTCGCTGACGATGTAGCAGTCTGGAAAAGTGCCCCCACTCCGTCAATAGCAGCAACGAACCTACAACCAGTCCTAAATAACATCGAAGAATACTGCCAAAAATACAGAATCAAAATCAATATTCCAAAAACCCAAGTCATAGTATTGAGCAGACTGAATAAGCTGAAAAAAGATCCACCAAAACTCTATATGAATGGATCACTTTTACTGACTGCTACTTCTGCTAAATTTCTAGGTCTAACCTATGATTCAAAATTAACGTGGCTACCACATATTAAAAATGTACTGATACGAATCTGGAAAAGAGCAAACTATGCAAGAAGTCTTTCAGGTAAAATCCAAGGAACATCACCAGACAACATACTTAAAATCTACAAAACGTACATTAGACCAACAATAGAATATGCATCACCTGCCTGGATTAACATAGCACCCACACATGTACAGAAACTTCAACGTATACAAAATTCAGTACTAACTTCAGCATATAAAGTACCACGTAGCACCTCAACCACATTCATGCACAAGTATGCAAACATAGATACAATAGCTGAAAGACTCTTGCATAATTCTCTAAAATATTTCAATAAGAATTGGCATAAAATGACTTAATGTGTGATCTCGACAGATATCACGTACATGATGTAAATGGTCCTAAATACCTCTCCCCTTTTAACATATATTTAAGAAATGTAACAGAAGCTGGCCACTATGCACTAGACACTTAGTCCTTGTTTCTTTTTATTATTATAATTATTATTTTCTTTTTTAATCATTATTATTATTTTTTTTTCCTTTTGAATTATTATTCAAGTATTGAATAATAATAATTATTATTACTTTCTTTTTGTGTGTGTGTGTTACTACAAGTAGTAGTATCATTCTCTCAATCGAGAAAAAGGAGAAAAATACAAAAAAATATATATATATGAAAATACAAAAAAAAAATATTTATAAAAAAAATTAAACGAAGAAAAAAAAACTTCTTGTTCGTCCATGCATGGACTGAGCCCTGAAATGGACCTGAGTATGATGTTATACTTTTACTCTGGTCCAAAGCTTTAAAAAAAACAAAAAAACCCTAAAGACAGACGCTATAATCGTTCGGGAGGGAGGAAGAGGTCAAATGTACCTGACCCTCCTGGGTATTTAACAACATCAATACCCAAATACCGACACAGTGAAACTTATTTTACTTAGTGAATTTGTTTACTTTCTCGTTTAACATGTTTAATATGTTTATGGTCATGTTTAACATGTTTGTGGTCTTATTTAACATGTTTATGGTCATGTTTAACATGTTTATGATCACTACCTTATATATTTTGTGGAATTCAGTTCGTTTTCTGTTTTTAACTCTCTATGATTTGGTTACTTTTCCAATTATTTTTATCTAGGTACGTTTGTTTGTTGTTAAACACAAACCTACACAATCAACTAACTATCTGTGCTTTTCCCTCTGATGGTATCGAAACCCTATATTTAGCATCATAAGTTAGCTAAGTCAACGCTGGAAGCGGAGGAGTGGGAGGATAATTTATTTATTTTGAATTTCGCACAAAGCTACTCGAGGGCTATCTGTGCTAGCCGTCCCTAATTTAGCAGTGTAAGACCAGAGAGAAGGCAGCTAGTCATCACTACCCACCGCCAACTATTGGGCTACTCTTTTATTAACGAATAGTGGGATTGACCGTCACATTATAACGCCCTCACGGCTGAAAGGGCGAGCATGTTTGGTGTGATGGGAATTCGAACCCGCGACCCTCGGGTTACGAATCGAATGCCTTAACCACCTGGCCATGCTGGGCCAGGGAGAGGATGTAGTTACTATCTAATTATATTTCTTGAAGTTCTGTTACTTTCTGGATCTTATATTTTAGGATCTGTTTATTTTTCCCTGTGGTATTAGTTAGGATTCGACTTTCTAGTTATGTTTAAAAGCAATAAAATCATTAATACACTGTCACAATTTTAACATCAGAAGTGAGAACGTTGATTTCTGGCCTCAGTTTAAATGTTAGCAAACGATCTTTATTTATCCATCACTGGCCCCTGCTATGTCCTTAATTGTTTGGTTTTTAGCAAAACCTTTTTAGGCTACCTACTGTGTTCACCACGGAAAATCTAACCACTGGCCCCTGCTATGTCCTTAATTGTTTGGTTTTCAGCAAAACCTTTTTAGGCTACCTACTGTGTTCACCACGGAGAATCTAACCACTGGCCCCTGCTATGTCCTTAATTGTTTGGTTTTTAGCAAAACCTTTTTAGGCTACCTACTGTGTTCACCACGGAGAATCTAACCCCAGATTTTAGAGTTGTAGGTCTATAAACTTACCGCTGGTCCACAAGAGATGACGCTACTATCTTTAATAAATTAGAATGAACAGGAACTTCGCACTGGTCTAGGGCTTGTGCAGGTATGTTGGACTTAATGGGTGATATTTAATGCTATTTTACACGTGTCGGTGACGTTTCAGTAAAACCAACGTAACCTTGCTGATAGCAAAAAACAAGTACATTTACAAACGCCTGAAGAATATTCTAAAGATGGAATTCGATCTTTAAATTAAAAACAGGAAAGAACTATGAGTTTAAACTATTTTATTATTTTATTTTATTATTTTATTAGTGATGATATCTTTGCTATTTAATAATAGTTTTTACACTAGCTGAACAGTAAGCACCAGTGTGACGTCTACTGTTGACAACCATCATAATCAGAATCTTTCGTTCTTGGACATTCATAAATAATGATACCGGACATGTTAAAACTCGAAGTTTATCACAAGAAAACTATCACTGAACTTTAATTTATTTTTAAACTTTTATTCCAACTATCTTTAAAAAAATCAAGTTGAAATACTTTTTTATTATGTTTATGTTGTTGTGAATTAAACGCAAAGCTACACAATGAGCTCTCTGTGTTCCGTTCACCACGGGTATTGAAACCTGGTTTTTAGCGTTGTAAGTCCGCAGACATGCCGCTGAGCCACTGTGTTTATGAGGTATTTAGCTTATACGATGGTTTACATACAGAAATTTTGTGTAAAACTGATTCTCCAAAGTTATTTTATTGATAGAGTACTTCGTATATATACACACATATAAGTACAAAATCTGTGAGTCTGTTTATTTGTTCGTTATCTAACTGCTATTGGATAGCTGGGCCAATCTCAACCAAACGTTGTGGGATGATGGGTCGAAACAAGGGGTATCTTAATGGGAATCAGATCTCTTCACTTCCCATTATTGTTGTTTTTGAGCATTTGTTATCTTTGACTAAGTGTTGTTATTTTTTTTATTTCGCTCAAAATTACACGAAGGCTATCTGCGCTAGCCGTCCCTAATTTAAAAGTGTAAGACTAAAGGGAAGGAAGTTATTCATCACTACCCATCGTCAACTCTCGGACTACTCTTTTACCAACGAGTAGTGGGATTGACCGCTCATTATAACGCCCCCACAGCCGAAAGGAGGGCGAACATGTTTGGTGTGACGGAAATTTCAACCCGCCACCCTCAGATTACAGTCGAGTGCCTTAACCACCTGGTCACGCATAGCCTCATGCGCTCGCATCACGATTCTGGCCTAGAGAGACTCATGGGAAGGCGGTTTACTGAAACTGCACATTTCATTATAGAAGTGAGAGGGTTATCATATGATTCGTCCAATTGTCCAAAAAACAGTGTTATTTTATTTCACCGTGAGCTTCGTCGGGGACTGAAAAGTATTTCAGTAATCTATTGTGTATGTGGTGAAAATGTGACAATTCAAACTGACAATGCACCAGAAGAAAGACATCACATTGTGAATGTTTCTGTTGTTTGTGGTTTCACTGCTACAAATTCTGGACATTCACAATTGGAAGAAGTGTGCTCTATCATGAATATACTCTGTCTGAGCTTCAACACTTTTCAGAAGTGTGAGTAAAAGGTTGGCAAGGTAGACATTCAGCACGTCAGAGTGTGCATGTGTTTCATTAAAAGTTAATAAAGTTCATATATATGTGTGTATGTGTGTCAAACAAAAGAAATTTTATTTAAATATTTATAGCTTTTTTTTTACCCAAAACTTTTATTTTTACTGTTGTGAATAACATTGAATATTTTACTATGCATTCTGGCTTCCAAAGTGATATTTTTTGGTGTTTTAATTTCTATTATAAATATTTCAAATAAACCAAAATTATATTCTTCCTGGTTTAGGAACAGGAATTACTGGTCCATAGACAGGTTGTGAAGAAAGATGTCTTTCTATAGAAGCTTGAGATGTGCACATGGATGGAGTTCCATATATTACTGTAATAGTTGATGAAGGATGGAGAAACAGAAACTATAGGCAGAAGTTCACAACCAACTCAGGTTGTTATTGGTCAAAGGACAAAAAACTTGTTCTTAGATGTAAAAAATAAATTTTGTTGTGTGTGAATGGTAGTAACAAGGAAAGAAGAAACCAAACATATTTGTTACAGAAACTGGAACGAGTCTTCTAGTCCAATAGAATCTAACATAACTGTAGAAGGTCAGAAGAGATGCGTAAGATCTGGTACAAGAAAATAACTGGTGAGGTTATTCATGTGTACATAAACACTTATCGAGACTGTTTCTTATGGAGCATGCTAACCATGTTGTAAGACCCTACACAAATTTTATTTAAGAAAACTGTAAATAGGATATTTAGATTAAAAATGTGCTGGTGAAGCTATTCGTCACGAATTACAAAACAGTAATTCTGTAGAGGAACTGAATCCGTTCTACCACATATTTAGTGATCGTAGTAAGTAAACATACTATTACTGTTTTCATGAAAAAATAACTGATATCTAAACAAACTACTTGAATAACATAGCTTATAAATCCCTAAGCAGAATAATGACTGTATTATCAGTGATGACGAGAAACCCACTTGTTGAGAAATTTATATGCAAAAACGGCTCGTTTGGGCTGAGAAAACACTTTACATAGAAGAGCGAACAACGTTTCGACCTTCTTCGGTCATCGTCAGGTTCACAACCTTTGTTGAACCTGACGATGACCGAAGAAGGTCGAAACGTTGTTCGCTCTTCTATGTAAAGTGTTTTCTCAGCCCAAACGAGCCGTTTTTGCATATAAATGACTGTATTAGTCACACCATCTGATGACAACATACAACTTAACAGAAGTTTTTATGTATCCTGTGATAAGGTTTATCGGTAGAAATCCCTAAGCAGAATAATGACTGTATTAGTCACACCATCTGATGACAACATACAACTTAACAGAAGTTTTTATGTATCCTGTGACAAGGTCTATCGGTAGAAATCCCTAAGCAGAATAATGACTGTATTAGTCACACCATCTGATGACAACATACACCTTAACAGAAGTTTTTATGTATCCTGTGATAAGGTTTATCGGTAGAAATCCCTAAGCAGAATAATGACTGTATTAGTCACACCATCTGATGACAACAAACAACTTAACAGAAGTTTTTATGTATCATGTGATAAGGTTTATTGGTAGATCTGTAGATGAAAACAAGGATGTCACAGTATAATAACTTATGTTGCAGATTTAGCATTTCAACTTGGCCCAGGGTGACTTTGTCTGGCCCAAAAATCCAGCACTACAAAAGGTCCACCTCCCAGATTCAGAGTTCATAAAACTGAAAAATTATTTGTTAAACAAATTACAAGTTGCAAAACACGAGCTTAGTAAAACAACTCTTTATGGAAGACAGAAAGGAAACATCGACTTACAGCTTCTCACTTAGGAGACATTTGCAAGATGAGGGATACTACAACATGCAGCTCCAAAGTGAAGATAATCTTATATAGTTCTTTCTCTACACCTGCAACAGAGTGTGGTAAAAATAACGAAAGAAGTACCCTACTTGATTACTCCTTTAAAACTGGAAACTAAGTACAGGAGTGTCACCTATTAGTGAGCATAGAGAAAGGGTACCTAGCAGATACCTTTATATGTTTATAGGGTCTGATAGAATTATTCAAGACAAGTGACCCTAAAGCTAAAAGAACAATTCCTTTACAGGCTGCACTGTTAATCAAATATTTCTGTTGTACTTTACTTTGTAACTGTGTTTGTGACATAAGCTGGACTGTTCCTGAAAATGTATTTATTTACCACGTGAAACTTTTAAACAACAGGTATTTGTAATTATTTCTTCCAGTACTGTACCACCTGTCTTGTGGAACTTTACTTTGTCCGTTAGGGTAGAGACACGCGACCCTTGTTGTTATGGTAGCCACGTGTCAAGCCTTACACATGATTCTAAAATCAGATGGAAACATTTTCAATATACGACTGTTATTTTTTAAGTTCACAGTCAAAAATGCAAAAAAATCTCGTATTTTGCTCCGTATAATGAACTATACATGTAAATTTATTTATTTTTACACAATCATACAAGCAAGCTGTTGATATATAAATATTTTAAACGTAATTATAGTTTTATATTACTTACCTTTAGCTCAAAAACGTAGGAGCTATCTTCCAAACATTGTCACTATTGAAATCCTCACGGAAAACTAAGAAGTGACTTTATAAACAACTTACGTAGTTATGAATATTCTTGTATGTTGAGATCATAGTTGTAAATAAGTCTGGGAATTTTTATTATGTTTTATGTAATTGTACTTATGTGTTTTCGAAGTTTTATTCGTTCTCAAGAATTTTAATTTTAAATATCTTGACAGTTGATGTTTTTTCGTTTGTCTATAACAGTGGTGCACAAACTTTTTGAGTCAGGGGCCACAAACAGACTTCTCTTAACCGTTGGGGGCTACAAAAAAGTGAAGATTAAAATCGTCCCACAGTTGTTTCACACAAGATGGACATCACATTTAAGAACAGACAAATAACGATTACATCAAAGAGTTTGCACATTATTCTAAGAAATGTTATGATACGTTAACTGTCACAAAGTCAGTGCGATGGATAGTGCTGCATGTTGTACACGAGCTTAGAAATGTCCAGCTTGATGTTTGACGTTGAAAGACGCAAGACTGCTTCTAGATGATCATCAGTCAGCTGATTGCGAGTGTTGTTTTTGTTTAGTTTCGTATGCGAGAAAGCCTGTTCGTGCTGCCAAACATGCTGGTGTGGACAAGTGCATTCTCTTTCAGATTAGCAAATGTATCAGGAAACGTTTTGTAGAAGTCAAGCAAACTGTTTTCTTGGTAAATAGCATGCAGTTCATCAGATGCCTGGAGATCAGTAAGTTCGAGCTGATATTCTGCTGACAAGTCATCCACTGACACACTGAACGGATCAGCAAAAAGTTTCATCAACAATCTGCATTGGTCAAAGTCATGAAACCGTGAGTTGAAGGATTGAATCAAGGTATCTAGCTTCTCAACATAAACTTGTGTGCCAATGTCCTGATTCTTCTGTAGTTGTGACTGAAAAGTGGGAAAGTGCACGAAGTTTCCTGATGCTGCTTGCTGCTAGAACAACTACAACTTTGTCCTGAAAGCTGAGACGTGATTTGCAAGCTGACAGACAAGCTGATTTTTACTTTGCAACTTCAGATTCAGATCATTCAAGTGTTGTGTCATGTCGACCAGAAAGGTCAAATCAGCTTGCCATGCTGGATCAGTCATGAAAATTACTTCTGTGTCTTTATTATTCCTTCTGAGGAATTCTATCACCTCATCAATCAACTTCCAGAATCTTCTGAGCATCTTCCCTCGACTCAGCCAGCGTACTTCACAGTGATACACAAGGTCACCATAGTCTGAATTAATTTCTTCAAGAAGACTTCGAAACTGACGGTGATTGAGCCCTCGTGGTTTGATGAAATTAATGGTTTTCGTCACTAATGCCATCAGTGCCTGAAAACGAAGTTCTTTACTGCACAGGTTCTGTTGGTGAATAATACAGTGCAACTTCACCAACTGTCTGTTCCGCTTTCCTCAATGCTTCATCAACAGTGCCACCAGTCCGCTACTTTCTCTGGTCATGGCTGGTGCTCCATCAGTTGTCACACTTACTAGTTTCGTGAAATCCAATGAAACACTACTACACAATCGTACTGTCTCCTCGAATAGAGCAGACCCAGTTGATTACCCTTCATGGAACCCATGCCCATTAGTTCCTCTGTGATATCAAACGATGACGACACATCACGAAAAAACTAGTAGCTGTGCTGTTGAACTGATGTCAGTCAACTCATCTGCTGCCAAAGAGAAATAGACAAAGTTGGCTGCTTTATTTGTAAGCTGCCTTGTCACGTCTGCTTAGAGGTGTGAAATTCTTCGTTGAACTGTCATACGATTCAAAGCCACCGTCTGTAGCTTGCGAACTGCTTCCGGACACAACTTTTCCGATGTAGTAATCATACATTGCTTGACAAAATCACCATCAGTGAAGGTTGGCCAGATTTTGCTATTATCAACGAAATATTATAACTGGCCTCACATGCTGCACCTAAATCTGCTGACTGCTTTTAGAAAATGTTCTGCTGGTGATTCAGCGACCGCCGCAGAGATTTCAATTCGAGTTGTTCATTTATCACCGACAACGTTGTGGAAATCTTTATGCTTTGACTCATAATGATGCTTTATATTGGATACCTTTGCCACTGCTACTGTCGAATGACACAGCAGACAAATCACGTTATTCTGTTGTTGAACAAAACAGTATTGCGCAATCCAGTCATCATGAAACTGCCGGTTTTCGTCGTCAACTTTTCTTTTACGATTAGCTACCATTTTTGTTACGAAATAATATCAAAATAGGGCTCGTAAGTAAATCTCGAAGAACAATTGGAACGCGTGAGATTTCGTAATTACGAAAATATTACGTCATAAAGCCAATGATTAAATGCCTATGCAGTAACGAGATTTGCTTATTAAATTTTCTTTATTGCTCGACACAAATATGGAACCATCCAGTATCTAATCTAATGCATATTCTTCTACAGCGCTTAATCTTCGCACAGGTGCGAACTCTAAGCGCGCGAACTCTCTATGTTTGACTTTCCCATTGGACATCGCGGGCCACTCAGCGACTTGTCGCGGGCTGGACTTTGTGCACCACTGGTCTATAATGATATAATCTTGTTGGTTACCAGCGGTTAACTATTTATTACACAATGTAGCTATAACTTGCTTCAGGCAGGTTACTTGACGTGATTCTGTGTATAAGGAAGCATTTCCAATTAGAACTCAGTCGTATGGGTGATAGCTTTACTGCAATATGCAAATTGAAACCGATACCACAAATTACTATACAGACAAAATTGGCATTTTTATGTACGTAATTATATATATAATATATAAAAGGTAGTTTTTGTTCAGTTTGGTAAATAGTGTATATGAATATGGCTAAAAAGGAACTATGAACGTGGGCTTTGTTTTTTCATGTAACAAAGTATGTTCCATAACACTGCACAACAAAGTTTTTGCTTCTTGAACACTGTTTGGTGTTCCTTATAGATTTTTGGCTGCTGATCACGAAAATCACATCCAAATTTGCCCATCACATACCGTTTTATCAAAATTTTCAGTTTTGTCAGGACGTTACTACAATGGAAAAATGATATCAGGGCAACTGGAATCCGTCAATGCTTGCTGATTACTGTTGGACACTGCAACGTGATGCACCAGACATTGAATACAAACGAAAATCAGGAACAAAACACCTTTAATTATGTTAAACTTAATAGCGTATTAGAAACATAAACGTAATTAAATATGTTATTGCCGGTAAAAAGTTAACTGTCTATTTCTCAGAGTTCCTACGTGATGAAGCAAAACCAAAACTATATTTGTGCATACCCACCAGGTACCTGTCGCAATCAGCAAAAACTTTTCAAAAAAATTGTTGTGCAGTGTAATAGATTACAAGACAATACCTCTCACGTGCGATATATTTTACGTGAATTTTCTTCACTCAAGACGTTTTGAATATATAAGTACAGATTTATTGTATTCACAATAAAGTGTCTGGGCAGCATTTTCGGTTTTAATGAAGTTACGTAAGTCCACAATATCGCTGAACAAAATAGAAAATATTTCGAGTCTAATTTTCACTTCATTTATTCGTAGTATACTCAGCTAAAACATGGATTAAGAATTCAGATCCAATACAATAAATTTATCTTTACTGTATAATACTTAATTTGCATGTAAGGTTATATCTTTACTGTATAATATTTATTGGCCTGTGAGGTATAGCTTTGCTTTATAATATTTCTTTTGCATGTGAGGTGTAAATGCAATATTTATTGGTATGTGAGATATAACTTTATAATATTTAATTTGTATGTAAGGTATAGTTTTACTGTATAATATTTAATTTCCATGTAAGGTATAGATGTAGCTTTAGTGTATTATATTTAATTTGCATGCCAAATATAAGTTCACTGTGTAATATTTATTTTGCATGTGAGATATAAATGAAATATATATTTATTAGTTTGTGAGGTATAAATTTACTGTATAATATTTAATTTGTTTGGAGATTTAACTTTACTGCATAGTATTTAATTTCCATGTCAGATATAGCTTTACTGTATAATACTTAATTTACATGCCAAATATAGGTTTACTGTATAATACTTAATTTGCCTATAAGATATAAGTTCACTGTATACTATTTATTTTGCATGTAAGGTATAGCTTTAGTGTATAATATTTAATTTACATGTGAGATATAGCTTTCCTTTATGATATTTAATTTCTATATCTGATACAGCCTAACTGTATAATACTTAATTTGCATGTGAGATATAACTGTTCTGTATAGTATTTAATTTCCATGTCAAATATAGGTTTACTATATCATATTTGCTTTCCACATCAGATATAGCTTTACTGTATAATATTTAATTTCCATGTCAAATATAGGTTTACTATATCATATTTGCTTTCCACATCAGATATAGCTTTACTGTATAGTATTTAATTTCCACATCAGATGTAGCTTTACTGCATAATATTTAATTTCCACATCAGATATAGCTTTACTGTGTAATATTTAATTTCCACATCAGATATAGCTTTACTGCATAATATTTAATTTCCACATCAGATGTAGCTTTACTGTATAATATTTAATTTCCACATCAGATGTAGCTTTACTGTGTAATATTTAATTTCCACATCAGATATAGCTTTACTGTGTAGTATATAATTTCCACATCAGATGTAGCTGTACTGCATAATATTTAATTTCCACATCAGATGTAGCTTTACTGCATAATATTTAATTTCCACATCAGATGTAGCTTTACTGTATAATATATAATTTCCACATCAGATGTAGCTTTAGTGTATAATATATAATTTCCACATCAGATGTAGCTTTACTGCATAATATTTATTTTCCACATGAGATGTAGCTTTACTGTATAATATTTAATTTCCAGGTGAGATATAGTTTCACTGCATAATATTTAATTTGCATGTAAGGTGTAGATCTACTGTATAATGTTTTATTTGCATATGAGGTATAACTTTACTGCATAATATTTAATTTCCACATCAGATGTAGCTTTACTGTATAATATTTAATTTCCACATCAGATGTAGCTTTACTGTATAATATTTAATTTCCACATCAGATGTAGCTTTACTGCATAATATTTAATTTCCACATCAGATATAGCTTTACTGTATAATATTTAATTTCCACATCAGATGTAGCTTTACGGCATAATATTTAATTTCCACATCAGATGTAGTTTACTGTATAGTATTTAATTTCCACATCAGATATAGCTTTACTGTATAATATTTAATTTCCACATCAGATATGGCTTTACTGTGTAGTATTTAATTTTTACATCAGATGTAGCTTTACTGCATAACATTTAATTTCAACATCAGATGTAGCTTTACTGCATAATATTTAATTTCCACATCAGATGTAGCTTTACTGCATAATATTTAATTTCCACATCAGATGTAGCTTTACTGCATAAAATTTAATTTCCACATCAGATATAGCTTTACTGTGTAGTATATAATTTCCATATCAGATGTAGCTTTACTGCATAATATTTAATTTCCACATCAGATGTAGTTTTACTGCATAATATTTAATTTCCACATCAGAAGTAGCTTTACTGTATAATATATAATTTCCACATCAGATGTAGCTTTAGTGTATAATATATAATTTCCACATCAGATGTAGCCTTACTGCATAATATTTATTTTCCACATGAGATGTAGCTTTACTGTATAATATTTAATTTCCATGTGAGATATAGTTTCACTGCATAATATTTAATTTGCATGTAAGGTGTAGATCTACTGTATAATGTTTTATTTGCATATGAGATATAACTTTACTGCATAATGTTTAATTTTCATGATATATAACTTTACAGTACGATATTTAGTTTCTATGTAATATATAGTTTATTATTATTACTGTTTATTTATTGGCCTGTGAGGGATAACTTTACTGTAAAGTATTTCATTTGGATATGAGATATAACTTTACTGTATCATACTTAATTTGCATGTGAGATGTAACTTCACTGTATAATATTTAATTTCTATGTGATATACAGCTTTGCTGTATAATATTTAATTTGTATGTGAGGTATAGCTTTACTGTATAATATTTAATTTGTATGAGGTATAGCTTTACTGTATAATATTAATTTGTATGAGGTATAGCTTTACTGTATAATATTAATTTGTATGAGGTATAGCTTTACTGTATAATATTTAATTTGTATGAGGTATAGCTTTACTGTATAATATTAATTTGTATGAGGTATAGCTTTACTGTATAATATTTAATTTGTATGTGAGGTATAGCTTTGCTGTATAATATTTAATTTGTATGTGAGGTATAGCTTTACTGTATAATATTTAATTTGTATGTGAGGTATAGCTTTACTGTATAATATTAATTTGTATGAGGTATAGCTTTACTGTATCATATTAATTTGTATGAGGTATAGCTTTACTGTATAATATTAATTTGTATGAGAGGTATAGCTTTACTGTATAATATGTAATTTGTATGTGAGGTATAGCTTTACTGTATAATATTAATTTGTATGAGGTATAGCTTTGCTGTATAATATGTAATTTGTATGTGAGGTATAGCTTTACTGTATAATATTAATTTGTATGTGAGGTATAGCTTTGCTGTATAATATTAATTTGCATGTGAGGTATAGCTTTGCTGTATAATATTAATTTGCACGTGAGATATAACTTTACTGTATGATATTTAATTTCCATGAAACATACAGCTTTACTATATATTTATTGTCCTGTGATGTATAGTTTAACTGTGTATTTATTGGCCTATGAGGTGTAGCTCATCTGTATATATTACAGATATATCTATCATAAATAACAATACATACTACACAATCCATTATACAACCCATACAAGTAATTCAGATAACACAATCAGTATGTTATTAAACACTAAATATTACAACACAATTCTCTGTAGATCACTAATTAACTTAAGTATCAACAATCTGTCTTAGTCGTTTATTAACATTAATCAGTTTTTATTGTCACTAGTTTTATTTTACCATGGGTCATGTGATTGGTTTATGCGTATCCCTAAATATTAATGTTATTATTTGTTGAGAAACATTCGTAAGAGACGTACACGTTATAGTCTGAAGACAGTTAGTTACATGTCATGTGAAACTATAGCAGTGCTGAATATGTACTCCGTTCCATCTTCACACTGGATAATCATCTAATTGCAATATAACATATTCATGTGTTAATGTTATCTATTGGTGTAAATCAGAACCAACCTGATGATTTAAATATGTTACTGCTGAAAGCAAGGTCACGTTAGTTCTACTAAGAGAAAATTATTCAGACGTGTAAAATGACTTACTAATTTAATATCACCAGTTAGGTCCAACATACTCATACAAGCCCGAGGTGAATGTGATGTTCTAATTTATTTAAGACTTTGGCTAATGTCAGTGATGAATAGAGCCCTGAAATAAAGGAGAAACTGTTAATATTTAATACCATGTGTTTGTTTGGTTTGTAAGGTTTGGTTAGATGTTACTGTTCTGTATGTCTATATCATGTGGATGTTAGGTCTCTAAGATTTGGTTAGGTATCCTAGTTTTGTATTGCATACTGTGTCATTGTTTGATTAACCTCCTAGTTATATTTAGTTATGTTTTAGGTTTCTTCATTATACTCGAGCAAACTTTACTGTTGTTTTGTTAACCTCCTAGTTATATTTATGTTAGATTTGGTTATGTTTCAGGTTTATTCATTATACTCGAGCAAATTTTACCATTTTTGTTAACCTCCTAGTTATATTTATGTTAGATTTGGTTATGTTTCAGGTTTATTCATTATACTTGAGCAAATTTTACCATTGTTTTGTTAACCTCCTAGTTATATTTATATTAGATTTTGTTATGTTTCAGGTTTATTCATTATACTTGAGCAAATTTTACCATTGTTTTGTTAACCTCCTAGTTATATTTATGTTAGATTTGGTTATGTTTTAGGTTTATTCATTATACTCGAGCAAATTTTACCATTGTTTTGTTAACCTCCTAGTTATATTTATGTTAGATTTGGTTATGTTTCAGGTTTATTCATTATACTTGAGCAAATTTTACCATTGTTTTGTTAACCTCCTAGTTATATTTATGTTAGATTTGGTTATGTTTCAGGTTTATTCATTATACTTGAGCAAATTTTACCATTGTTTTGTTAACCTCCTAGTTATATTTATGTTAGATTTGGTTATGTTTCAGGTTTATTCATTATACTTGAGCAAATTTTACCATTGTTTTGTTAACCTCCTAGTTATATTTATGTTAGATTTGGTTATGTTTTAGGTATCTTCATTATACTTGAACAAGTTTTAATATTGTTTGGTTTACCTCTTGATTATATTTATGTTAGATTTGGTTATTATTTTAGTTTCATTATTATACTTGAGTAACTTTTACCTCTGTTTTGTTGTATATTTGCAGTATGTGGTTATTTTGGGAGTGAAAGTTGTGTCATAGTACCATTTGCTATATTCAGTTCTGATGAGGTGTTTCTTTGAACATAAAGTCAAGTACTACACGTAGGGTACCATTGGCATGTTATCATAAACAAATTGAAACTAGCTTTGTTTTTTCTGGTACTTTCAGGGTGGTAGTGTAACTACAGTCACGTTGTTGTTGGTTATTAAGCACAAAGATCTATCTGTGTTCTGACCACCACGGATATCCAAACCCGGTTTCTAGTGGTATATGTCCGTAGACATACCGCTGTGCTACTCGGGGCCTAAGTCACGTGACAGCAACGTCTATCTCGGATCTGAAACCAACCGTAACAATAACAAAAAATAATCAGTGATGTCGAGAAAACCCACTTGTAGAGAAATATAAATGTAAAAACGGCTGGTTTGGGTTGACATCTATTTCATTCAAATGTAGAAAGAAACAACTAACCTCTAATTTTGTAAAGGTAAAACTATCAAAACATTATCCAAAGTTTACAGAAAAAACTACTAAAAGCCATGTTGAACACGAAATACAAAGAACTACATGACTTACAAAAACAAAAAATGAACCAAGACCATCAACTGGCATGCTGCATTAAACCAGAGATTTACGGACTTATACAACGAAAAATTAACCAAATCAACATAAAGAATGACAGAGACAAAAAGATCTGCTACAACAAAAAAACTAGAAAAACTACGATGTAAACAACAGAAAAGACATCACGACAAACCGTTGACTAACCTCATAATTAACAGATCCGACCGACAATTAAACACAGACGAGAAACATCTATTTAACAAAGGACTCAACTTCACAATAGCACCTAGGTACATTCCAACACTAGAAATCAAAACATGTTTAGAAGACCTAGCCAGGAGACTTGTGATACTTTCCACAGAAAACAAAAACAAGAAAACAACCAAAAACAACCAACAGAAAGAAGACAACTTAGAAAATTTTATTGACATCCAACAGCCAAACTTCCCAGGAAAAACTAAAAATTTATATTTTCCAGAAACACCTAAAAACATCTTAAACGATTTTTTCAAAGAATTTTTTCGCAAAACCATCAAATAATTTCACAAAACAGACATTTAAAAATAATCTTACAAAAAAAGACACTAATTCCAATAAACACCTAAAACAAGACAAAAACATAAAAATTCTAAAATCAGATAAAGGTAACGCTATAGCCATAATGAATACGAATGAATACATCCAAAAAATGAAGAACATCCTTCAAGTCTAAGAAAGACACACGAAACGCAACTAATTAAAATACTACTAAAAATGAAAAAAACCAATACAATTTCACAAACACTTTATTCCTACCTACGTAAAACCGACTCACGCACAACACAAATATACGGCATCCCCAAACCTCATAAACCAGATTGTCCATTACGACCAATAATGTCCACAGATGAATCGTTTAATTACAATATTGGTAAATACATAGCATGGGCATTCTCCAAATATGTAACATCAGCCAGCTCATTCATCAAATACTCTTTTAATTTCAAGTCTAATCTAAATCAACTTAATCATAAAGACTTAATGGCCAGTTTTGATGTTATATTCCTCTTTACAGTACAACGCTAAAATCAGGGGTTCGATTCCCCTCGGTGGGCAGAGCAGATAGCCCGATATGGCTTTGCTATAAGAAAAAACATACAAAAACATACCCTCTTTACAGAAGTTCCAATCGCTGAAGCCTGCAAAATAGCCTTAGAACTCTATATTCCAGACCCTAACCCATCTATAGACATTCCCAGCAACCAATTAGCAACCCTCATAGAATTCACCACGATGAAGACAAACTTCATGTTCAACAACCACAACTATACACAAACAAATGGCCTAAGCATGGGCAACCCAGTATCACCAGTTCTAGCCAATACTTCTATGACACAAGTTGAAACACAAGCAATTAACACAGCATTACATCCACCACTGTACCGGTACAGATATGTAGATAACACGGTTGCGGGATTTACATCTACAGAACACACACTTAATTTTTTCAATCACATTAACTCTATACATCCCAAAATTACAAGAACCGACACACAATTTAAAACAGAAATCCACCGAAAAATCACTCATACTGGACTATACATTCCTTGGGACTCAGGACATGAAACAAAACAAAAACTCAACATACTAAGAAACCAAATAAACACAGCCATAAAACTATGCTCACCAGATAAAATTAATGATGAATTAGACAAAATAAAACAATACTTCATCAGCATCAGTAAGTTTCCTCCAACAAACCGTAGAAAACATTATATGCACACACCCAGACAGAAAGCAAAATCAACCAACAAAAGTAAATGTATCTCACGAATCAAAAAAATCACGAAACCATATACTGCTGCATACCATATATTCCCGACATCAGCAGACAAATAACCAACATTTGGCAAAAACTAGTAACAAAATATGACATTCCAGTTAATACCAAATTTATTCAAAAACCAGGCATAAAACTAAGGTCTATACTATGTATAAACTACACTGACAAATATCACACCAACATTATTTATAAAATACAATGTGATAACTGCCACGACTTCTATATTGGAGAAACAAGTAGAAAAATGGAAACCAGATTTAAAGAACATAAAAAAGTCACCTTCACACGTTTTCGAACACTGTAAGTCAAATAGACACAACATAACCATAGAAAACACTCAAATAGTAAATAAAGAAACAAACATAAACAAACGCAAAATTAAAGAAGCCTTACTTATGCAACAACTTAAGCCCAAAATAAACCAATACAAAGAAATACCTTTATATCTATATTAAAATATAATATAATAAATAATAATAAAAAATAAATAATATAAAATTGTTTTTTCAACATCTAAGCCCGCCCTCTACATTCCGACACTCATTACACAACCCCTTTCAAACTTGTGGTCAGCTTCCGGTCAGTTACCTCCCTCTTTCTTTGTGAACCTGACGATGACCGAAAAAGGTTGAAACGTTGTTCACTTCTCTACGTAAGAAATTTTCTCAACCCAAACAAACCTTTTTTACATATATAATAATAAAAAAAGAATGTGGCTGGAGGGATAGTTGATCGGTTGTTTTTTACAAAACAAAGCGAAATTATGGAACGATGAACAAACAAATGGTGCTATATTTTATGAGAATAAGACTTCATTTTTGTTGTTGTTTTATTTTGTTTGAAAGGAAAACTTACATTTATAATTCTGGAGATCTAAATAAAACACAAAGCCTGATTCACAAAATGAAGGTTGTGGTTACGAAACACAAGCCTGCAATAAAAGATTCAATTGTAGTGAAACTAGGCATATTTTTTGTAACAACTAAAGTCACGAATCAGATGCTCACTACTTTTAAGCCACACATTAAAATTAACAGCTATTTTCTGAGAAACACGGTTTCCACCTGGAATTACAGTAATATTGTTCAATAACGATATGGCGGGTTCTTTGATGTCCCTAGTTTGATAATGTTATTTAATAATACTACGATAGGTTCTTTGATGTCCCTAGTTTGGTAATGTTATTTAATAATACTACGATAGGTTTTTTGATGTTCCTGGTTTGGTAATGTTATTTAATAAAACTACGATAGGTTCTTTGATGTCCCAAGTTTGGTAATGTTATTTAATAATACTATGATAGGTTTTTTGATGTCCCTAGTTTGGTAATGTTATTTAATAATACTACGATAGGTTCTTTGATGTCTCTACTTTGGTAATGTTGTTTAGTAAGAGTAGAGCATGTTCTTTGATGTCCCTAATTTGGTAATGTTATTTAATAATACTATGATAGGTTCTTTGATGTCTCTGCTTTGGTAATGTTATTTGGTAACGTTAGGGCAGGTTCTTTGATGTCCATGCTTTTATAAAGGCGTAAAACATTAATTGACCAGAAGAGTGGAGGAAACAGTGATATGACTGTGTTCTGAAGATGTTTGAGGTTATGAATACAAAGCTACAGTGACATCGTTTCTACCATCACAGTATATATAATGGAAGTTTGATCTTATGAAGACATAGCTACAGTGACATCGTTTCTATAAACCATCACAATATATATAATGGAAGTTTGACCTTATGAAGACATAGCTACAGTGACATTGTTTCTACCATCACAGTATATATAATGGAAGTTTGATGTTATGAAGACATAGCTTCAGTGACATCGTTTCTATAAACCATCAGAGTATATATAATGGAAGTTTGATGTTATGAAGACATAGCTTCAGTGACATCGTTTCTATAAACCATCACAGTATATATAATGGAAGTTTGATATTATGAAGACATAGCTTCAGTGACATCATTTCTATAAACCATCACAGTATATATAATGGAAGTTTGATCTTATGAAGACATAACTACAGTGACATCATTTCTATAAACCGTCACAATATATATAATGGAAGATTGATCTTATGAAGACATAGCTACAGTGACATCGTTTCTACCATCACAGTATATATAATGGAAGTTTGAACTTATGAAGAAATAGCTACAGTGACATTGTTTCTACCATCACAATATATATAATGGAAGTTTGACCTTATGAAAACATAGCTACAGTGACATTGTTTATACCATCACAATATATATAATGGAAGTTTGACCTTATGAAGACATAGCTACAGTGACATTGTTTCTACCATCACAATATATATAATGGAAGTTTGACCTTATGAAGACATAGCTACAGTGACATTGTTTCTACCATCACAGTATATATAATGGAAGTTTGATGTTATGAAGACATAGCTACAGTGACATCGTTTCTACCATCACAGTATATATAATGGTAGTTTGATGTTATGAAGACATAGCTTCAGTGACATCGTTTCTACCATCACAGTATATATAATGGAGGTTTGATCTTATGAAGACATAGCTACAGTGACATCGTTTCTACCATCACAGTACATATAATGGAGGTTTGATCTTATGAAGACATAGCTACAGTGACATCGTTTCTATAAACCATCACAGTATATATAATGGTAGTTTGATCTTATGAATACATAGCTACAGTGACATTGTTTCTACCATCACAGTATATATAATGGAAGTTTGATGTTATGAAGACATAGCTTCAGTGACATCATTTCTATAAACCATCACAGTATATATAATGGAAGTTTGATGTTATGAAGACATAGCTACAGTGACATCGTTTTTATAAACCATCACAATATATATAATGGAAGTTTGACCTTATGAAGACATATCTACAGTGACATTGTTTCTACCATCACAATATATATAATGGAAGTTTGACCTTATGAAAACATAGCTACAGTGACATTGTTTCTACCATCACAATATATATAATGGAAGTTTGATCTTATGAAGACATAGCTACAGTGACATTGTTTATACCATCACAATATATATAATGGAAGTTTGACCTTATGAAGACATAGCTACAGTGACATTGTTTCTACCATCACAATATATATAATGGAAGTTTGACCTTATGAAGACATAGCTACAGTGACATTGTTTCTACCATCACAGTATATATAATGGAAGTTTGATGTTGTGAAGACATAGCTACAGTGACATCGTTTCTACCATCACAGTATATATAATGGTAGTTTGATGTTATGAAGACATAGCTTCAGTGACATCGTTTCTACCATCTCAATATATATAATGGAGGTTTGATCTTATGAAGACATAGCTACAGTGACATCGTTTCTACCATCACAGTACATATAATGGAGGTTTGATCTTATGAAGACATAGCTACAGTGACATCGTTTCTATAAACCATCACAGTATATATAATGGAAATTTGATCTTATGAAGACGTAGCTACAGTGACATCATTTCTATAAACCGTCACAATATATATAATGGAAGATTGATCTTATGAAGACATAGCTACAGTGACATCGTTTCTACCATCACAGTATATATAATGGTAGTTTGATCTTATGAATACATAGCTACAGTGACATTGTTTCTACCATCACAGTATATATAATGGAAGTTTGATGTTATGAAGACATAGCTTCAGTGACATCATTTCTATAAACCATCACAGTATATATAATGGAAGTTTGATGTTATGAAGACATAGCTACAGTGACATCGTTTTTATAAACCATCACAATATATATAATGGAAGTTTGACCTTATGAAGACATATCTACAGTGACATTGTTTCTACCATCACAATATATATAATGGAAGTTTGACCTTATGAAAACATAGCTACAGTGACATTGTTTCTACCATCACAATATATATAATGGAAGTTTGATCTTATGAAGACATAGCTACAGTGACATTGTTTATACCATCACAATATATATAATGGAAGTTTGACCTTATGAAGACATAGCTACAGCGACATTGTTTCTACCATCACAATATATATAATGGAAGTTTGACCTTATGAAGACATAGCTACAGTGACATTGTTTCTACCATCACAGTATATATAATGGAAGTTTGATGTTGTGAAGACATAGCTACAGTGACATCGTTTCTACCATCACAGTATATATAATGGTAGTTTGATGTTATGAAGACATAGCTTCAGTGACATCGTTTCTACCATCTCAGTATATATAATGGAGGTTTGATCTTATGAAGACATAGCTACAGTGACATCGTTTCTACCATCACAGTACATATAATGGAGGTTTGATCTTATGAAGACATAGCTACAGTGACATCGTTTCTATAAACCATCACAGTATATATAATGGAAATTTGATCTTATGAAGACGTAGCTACAGTGACATCATTTCTATAAACCGTCACAATATATATAATGGAAGATTGATCTTATGAAGACATAGCTACAGTGACATCGTTTCTACCATCACAGTATATATAATGGTAGTTTGATCTTATGAATACATAGCTACAGTGACATTGTTTCTACCATCACAGTATATATAATGGAAGTTTGATGTTATGAAGACATAGCTTCAGTGACATCGTTTCTATAAACCATCACAGTATATATAATGGAAGTTTGATGTTATGAAGACATAGCTTCAGTGACATCGTTTCTATAAACCATCACAGTATATATAATGGAAGTTTGACCTTATGAAGACATAGCTTCAGTGACATCGTTTCTATAAACCATCACAGTATATATAATGGAAGTTTGATCTTATGAAGACATAACTACAGTGACATTGTTTCTATAAACCATCACAGTATATATAATGGAAATTTGATCTTATGAAGACGTAGCTACAGTGACATCATTTCTATAAACCGTCACAATATATATAATGGAAGATTGATCTTATGAAGACATAGCTACAGTGACATCGTTTCTACCATCACAGTATATATAATGGAAGTTTGAACTTATGAAGACATAGCTACAGTGACATTGTTTCTATAAACCGTCACAATATATATAATGGAAGATTGATCTTATGAAGACATAGCTACAGTGACATTGTTTCTACCATCACAGTATATATAATGGAAGTTTGAACTTATGAAGAAATAGCTACAGAGACATAGTTTCTATAAACCATCACAGTATATATAATGGAAGTTTGATCTTATGAAGGCATAGCTACAGTGACATCATTTTTATAAACCATCACAATATATATAATGGAAGTTTGATCTTATGAAGACATATCTACAGTGACATTGTTTCTATAAACCATCACAGTATATGTAATGGAAGTTTGATGTTATGAAGACATAGCTACAATGACATCGTTTCTACTATCACAGTATATACAATGGAAGTTTGATGTTATGAAGACATAGCTACAGTGACATAGTTTCTATAAACCATCACAGTATATATAATGGAAGTTTGATCTTATGAAGGCATAGCTACAGTGACATCGTTTTTATAAACCATCACAATATATATAATGGAAGTTTGACCTTATGAAGACATAGCTACAGTGACATTGTTTCTTCCATCACAATATATATAATGGAAGTTTGACCTTATGAAGACATAGCTACAGTGACATTGTTTCTACCATCACAATATATATAATGGAAGTTTGACCTTATGAAGACATAGCTACAGTGACATTGTTTCTACCATCACAGTATATATAATGGAAGTTTGATGTTATGAAGACATAGCTACAGTGACATCGTTTCTACCATCACAGTATATATAATGGAAGTTTGACCTTATGAAGACATAGCTACAGTGACATTGTTTCTACCATCACAGTATATATAATGGTAGTTTGATGTTATGAAGACATAGCTTCAGTGACATCGTTTCTACCATCATAGTATATATAATGGAGGTTTGATCTTATGAAGACATAGCTACAGTGACATCGTTTCTACCATCACAGTACATATAATGGAGGTTTGATCTTATGAAGACATAGCTACAGTGACATCGTTTCTATAAACCATCACAGTATATATAATGGAAGTTTGATGTTATGAAGACATAACTACAGTGACATTGTTTCTATAAACCATCACAGTATATATAATGGAAATTTGATCTTATGAAGACGTAGCTACAGTGACATCATTTCTATAAACCGTCACAATATATATAATGGAAGATTGATCTTATGAAGACATAGCTACAGTGACATCGTTTCTACCATCACAGTATATATAATGGTAGTTTGATCTTATGAATACATAGCTACAGTGACATTGTTTCTACCATCACAGTATATATAATGGAAGTTTGATGTTATGAAGACATAGCTTCAGTGACATCGTTTCTATAAACCATCACAGTATATATAATGGAAGTTTGATGTTATGAAGACATAGCTTCAGTGACATCGTTTCTATAAACCATCACAGTATATATAATGGAAGTTTGACCTTATGAAGACATAGCTTCAGTGACATCATTTCTATAAACCATCACAGTATATATAATGGAAGTTTGATCTTATGAAGACATTACTACAGTGACATTGTTTCTATAAACCATCACAGTATATATAATGGAAATTTGATCTTATGAAGACGTAGCTACAGTGACATCATTTCTATAAACCGTCACAATATATATAATGGAAGATTGATCTTATGAAGACATAGCTACAGTGACATCGTTTCTACCATCACAGTATATATAATGGAAGTTTGAACTTATGAAGACATAGCTACAGTGACATTGTTTCTATAAACCGTCACAATATATATAATGGAAGATTGATCTTATGAAGACATAGCTACAGTGACATTGTTTCTACCATCACAGTATATATAATGGAAGTTTGAACTTATGAAGAAATAGCTACAGAGACATAGTTTCTATAAACCATCACAGTATATATAATGGAAGTTTGATCTTATGAAGGCATAGCTACAGTGACATCGTTTTTATAAACCATCACAATATATATAATGGAAGTTTGATCTTATGAAGACATAGCTACAGTGACATTGTTTCTATAAACCATCACAATATATATAATGGAAGTTTGACCTTATGAAGACATAGCTACTGTGACATTGTTTCTACCATCACAGTATATATAACGGAAGTTTGACCTTATGAAGACATAGCTACAGTGACATTGTTTCTACCATCACAGTATATATAATGGAAGTTTGATCTAATGAAGACATAGCTACAATGACATCGTTTCTATAAACAACCACAGTATATGTAATGGAAGTTTGATGTTATGAAGACATAGCTACAGTGACATCGTTTCTACTATCACAGTATATACAATGGAAGTTTGATGTTATGAAGACATAGCTACAGTGACATAGTTTCTATAAACCATCACAGTATATATAATGGAAGTTTGACCTTATGAAGACATAGCTTCAGTGACATCATTTCTATAAACCATCACAGTATATATAATGGAAGTTTGATCTTATGAAGACATAACTACAGTGACATTGTTTCTATAAACCATCACAGTATATATAATTGGAAATTTGATCTTATGAAGACGTAGCTACAGTGACATCATTTCTATAAACCGTCACAATATATATAATGGAAGATTGATCTTATGAAGACATAGCTACAGTGACATCGTTTCTACCATCACAGTATATATAATGGAAGTTTGAACTTATGAAGACATAGCTACAGTGACATTGTTTCTATAAACCGTCACAATATATATAATGGAAGTTTGAACTTATGAAGACATAGCTACAGTGACATTGTTTCTATAAACCGTCACAATATATATAATGGAAGATTGATCTTATGAAGACATAGCTACAGTGACATTGTTTCTACCATCACAGTATATATAATGGAAGTTTGAACTTATGAAGAAATAGCTACAGAGACATAGTTTCTATAAACCATCACAGTATATATAATGGAAGTTTGATCTTATGAAGGCATAGCTACAGTGACATCGTTTTTATAAACCATCACAATATATATAATGGAAGTTTGATCTTATGAAGACATAGCTACAGTGACATTGTTTCTATAAACCATCACAATATATATAATGGAAGTTTGACCTTATGAAGACATAGCTACTGTGACATTGTTTCTACCATCACAGTATATATAATGGAAGTTTTATTTTATGAAGACATAGCTACAGTGACATTGTTTCTATAAACCATCACAGTATATATAACGGAAGTTTGACCTTATGAAGACATAGCTACAGTGACATTGTTTCTACCATCACAGTATATATAATGGAAGTTTGATCTAATGAAGACATAGCTACAATGACATCGTTTCTATAAACAACCACAGTATATGTAATGGAAGTTTGATGTTATGAAGACATAGCTACAGTGACATCGTTTCTACTATCACAGTATATACAATGGAAGTTTGATGTTATGAAGACATAGCTACAGTGACATAGTTTCTATAAACCATCACAGTATATATAATGGAAGTTTGATATTATGAAGACATAGCTACAGTGACATCGTTTCTATAAACCATCACAGTATATATAATGGAAGTTTGATCTTATGAAGACATAGCTACAGTGACATTGTTTCTATAAACCATCACAGTATATATAATGGAAGTTTGATCTTATGAAGACATAGCTACAGTGACATCGTTTCTATAAACCATCACAGTATATATAATGGAAGTTTGATCTTATGAAGACATAGCTACAGTGAAATCGTTTCTATAAACCATCACAGTATATATAATGGAAATTTGATATTATGAAGACATAGCTACAGTGACATCGTTTCTATAAACCATCACAGTATATATAATGGAAGTTTGATCTTATGAAGACATAGCTACAGTGACATCGTTTCTATAAACCATCACAGTATATATAATGGAAGTTTGATCTTATGAAGACATAGCTACAGTGACATTGTTTCTATAAACCATCACAGTATATATAATGGAAGTTTGATCTTATGAAGACATAGCTACAGTGACATCGTTTCTATAAACCATCACAGTATATATAATGGAAGTTTGATCTTATGAAGACATAGCTACAGTGACATCGTTTCTATAAACCATCACAGTATATATAATGGAAATTTGATATTATGAAGACATAGCTACAGTGACATCGTTTCTATAAACCATCACAGTATATATAATGGAAGTTTGATCTTATGAAGACATAGCTACAGTGACATCGTTTCTATACACCATCACAGTATATATAATGGAAGTTTGATCTTATGAAGACATAGCTACAGTGACATCGTTTCTATACACCATCACAGTATATATAATGGAAGTTTGATATTATGAAGACATAGCTACAGTGACATCGTTTCTATACACCATCACAGTATATATAATGGTAGTTTGATCTTATGAAGACATAGCTACAGTGACATCGTTTCTATACACCATCACAGTATATATAATGGAAGTTTGATATTATGAAGACATAGCTACAGTGACATCGTTTCTATACACCATCACAGTATATATAATGGAAGTTTGATATTATGAAGACATAGCTACAGTGACATCGTTTCTATAAACCATCACAGTATATATAATGGAAGTTTGATATTATGAAGACATAGCTACAGTGACATCGTTTCTATAAACCATCACAGTATATATAATGGTAGTTTGATCTTATGAAGACATAGCTACAGTGACATCGTTTCTATAAACCATCACAGTATATATAATGGAAGATTGATGTTATACTGAATTGTTGCATGCACACGTTAGGGATCTTACAACACAGAACTGTGAAAACCATGCAAGATTGATTATGAATTATTTTAACTTTTTGACTATTGGCTGAAATCATAAAGGTCTGTCTCAACTCATAAACTAATTGTTCTTATATATGTATTACCACTCACCTCTTCTACTGGATGAATTTGAACTCTAAACGACATGAATGATATTGAAAACAACTGTAGTTAAGTTTCGAGCTAGAATACC
The DNA here is from genome assembly GCF_004210375.1 of Tachypleus tridentatus. Lineage (NCBI taxonomy): Eukaryota > Metazoa > Arthropoda > Merostomata > Xiphosura > Limulidae > Tachypleus > Tachypleus tridentatus. The sequence continues at coordinate 111,058,843 of NC_134834.1, forward strand.
CTCAATATTGGTATGTTTTTACTGAATTGTGTTTTGCTGTATACCGAACGTAACATGTGTAGTTTTAAAAATTATTTATGAACACGATTACGTTCCTAATCAATATGGAAGTTTTTAACCAATCGCGCTACAGAAACGATATCATTGCCTGGAAATTGCGTGACAAACTGCACGCAAAGTTGAACAAAAATAAAATACTTTGTGTATTTCATCTTGCTCTTTCAAAAGATATTACTGCCTGTGGTGCCAAAATTTTAGGGTTAAAGTAAATACCTGGTGCAGTTCATTTAAACCATGGTTGTCGTAACAATACGTTTTTAATTTAGCAGGTACAGCAATATGATCATAACGTGTTTATAGTTTGATACTATTTTTACCTGTCATAATTACTATCTGACTTCTTCAGTGTTTTAAATTTAATAACGTGGCTACTTTATCAGGATTTTGGGCTCAACCGCTTGGGTTGAGAAAATATTTTACGTGGAGGAGCGAACGACGTTTCGACCTTCTTCGGTCATCGTCAAGTTCACAAAGAAAGAAAGAGGTAACTGATCGGAAGCTGACCACATGTTTGAAAGGGGTCGTGTAACTGAGTGTCGGAATATAGAGGGCGGTGTTAGATGTTTGAATATATAATTTTATATATTTATTTTATTATTTTTAATATAGGTATAAAGGTGTTCCTTTGTATTGGTTTATTTTAAGTTTAAGTTGTTGTATAAGTAAGGCTTCTCAAATTTTGCGTTTGGTTATGTTTGTATCTTTATTTAGTATTTGAGTGTTTTGTATGGTTATGTTGTGGTTATTTGATTTGCAGTGTTCGAAAACGTGTGAAGGTGACTTTTTATGTTCTTTGAATCTGGTTTCCATTTTTCTACTTGTTTCTCCAATATAGAAGTCGTGGCAGTTATCACATTGTATTTTATAAATAATGTTGGAGTGGTGTTTATCAGTGTAGTTTTTACATAGTATAGACCTCAGTTTTGTGCCTGGTTTTTGAATAAATTTGGTATTAACTGGAATGTCATATTTTGTTACTAATTTTTGCCAAATGTTGGTTATTTGTTGCTGATGTCAGGAATATATGGTATGCAGCAGTATATGGTTTCGTGATTTTTTGATTCGTGAGATATATTTACTTTTGTTGGTTGATTTTGCTTTCTGTCTGGGTGTGTGCGTATAATGTTTTCTACGGTTTGTGGAGGAATCTTATTGATGTTGAAGAAGTATTGTTTTATTTTGTCTAATTCATCGTTAATTTTATCTGGTGAGCATAGTTTTATGGCTGTGTTTATTTGGTTTCTTAGTATGTTGAGTTTTTGTTTTGTTTCATGTGCTGAGTCCCAATGAATGTATAGTCCAGTATGGGTGATTTTTCGGTGGATTTCTGCTTTAAATTGTGTGTCGGTTCTTGTAATTTTGAGGTTAAGAAATGATATTTGATTGCTTTCTTCCTGTTCACATGTGAAGTTAATGTTGGGATGTATAGAGTTAACGTGATTGAAAAAATTAAGTATGTGTTCTGTAGATCTGAATCCCTCAACCGTGTCATCTGCATATCTGTACCAGTATAGTGGTGGATGTAATGCTGTGTTAATTGCTTGTGTTTCAACTTGTGTCATAAAAGTATTGGCTAGAACTGGTGATACTGGGTTGCCCATGCTTAGGCCATTTGTTTGTGTATAGTTGTGGTTGTTGAACATGAAGTTTGTCTTCATCGTGGTGAATTTTATGAGGGTTGCTAATTGGTTGCTGGGAATGTCTATAGATGGGTTAGGGTCTCGAATACAGAGTTCTAAGGCTATTTTGCAGGCTTCAGCGATTGGAACTTCTGTAAAGAGGGTATGTTTTTGTATGTTTTTTCTTATAACAAAGCCATATCGGGCTATCTGCTCTGCCCACCGAGGGGAATCGAACCCCTGATTTTAGCGTTGTACTGTAAAGAGGAATATAACATCGAAACTGGCCATTAAGTCTTTATGATTAAGTTGATTTAGATTAGAAGACGAAACTGGCCATTAAGTTTTTATGATTAAGTTGATTTAGATTAGACTTGAAATTAAAAGAGTCTTTGATGAATGAGCTGGCTGATGTTACATATTTAGAGAATGCCCATGCTATGTATTTACCAATATTGTAATTAAACGATTCATCTGTGGACATTATTGGTCGTAATGGACAATCTGGTTTATGAGGTTTGGGGATGTCGTATATTTGTGTTGTGCGTGAGTCGATTTTACGTAAGTAGGAATAAAGTGTTTGTGAAATTGTGTTGGCTTTTTTCATTTGTAGTAGTATTTTAATTTGTTGCGTTTCGTGTGTCTTTCTTAGACTTGTGTGTATTGGTTTAAATTTGTTCGTGTCTGATAGGATGTTATTCATTTTTTGAATGTATTCATTCGTGTTCATTATGACTACAGCATTTCCTTTATCTGCTTTTAGAATTTTTATGTTTTTGTCTTGTTTTAGGTGTTTAATGGAATTAGTGTCTTTTTTTGTAAGATTATTTTTAAATGTCTGTTTTGTGAAATTATTTGATGGTTTTGCGAAAAAATTCTTTGAAAAAATCTTTTATGATGTTTTTAGGTGTTTCTGGAAAATATAAATTTTTAATTTTTCCTGGGAAGTTTGGCTGTTGGATGTCAATAAAATTTTCTAAGTTGTCTTCTTTCTGTTGGTTATTTTTGGTTGTTTTCTTGTTTTTGTTTTCTGTGGAAAGTATCACAAGTCTCCTTCTAAACTTGTTTTGATTTCTATGGTTGGAATGTACCTAGGTGCTATTGCGAAGTTGAGTCCTTTGTTAAATAGATGTATCTCGTCTGTGTTTAATTGTCGGTCGGATCTGTTAATTATGAGGTTAGTCAACGGTTTGTCGTGATGTCTTTTCTGTTGTTTGAATCTTAGTTTTTCTAGTTTTTGTTGTGGCAGATCATTTTGTCTCTGTCATTCTTCATGTTGATTTGGTTAATGTTTCGTTGTATAAGTCCGTAAATCTCTGGTTTAATGGAGCATGCCAGTTGATGGTCTTGGTTCATTTTTTTGTTTTTGTAAGTCATGTAGTTCTTTGTATTTCGTGTTCAACATGGCTTTAAGTAGTTTTATCTGTAAATTTTGGATAATGTTTTGATAGTTTTACCTTTACAAAATTAGAGGTTAGTTGTTTCTTTCTACATTGTTGAATGAAATAGATGTCAACCCAAACCAGCCGTTTTTACATATATATTTCTCTACAAGTGGGTTTTCTCGACATCACTGATTATTTTTTGTTATTGTTACGGTTGGTTTCAGATCCGAGATAAACGCTTGCTGTCACGTGACTTAGGCCCCGAGTAGCACAGTGGTATGTCTGCGGACATATACCACTAGAAACCGGGTTTGGATATCCGTGGTGGTCAGAACACAGATAGATCTTTGTGCTTAATAACCAACAACAACGTGACTGTAGTTACACTACCACCCTGAAAGTACCAGAAAAAAAAAAGCTAGTTTCAATTTGTTTATGATAACATGCCAATGGTACCCTACGTGTAGTACTTGACTTTATGTTCAAAGAAACACCTCATCAGAACTGAATATAGCAAATGGTACTATGACACAACTTTCACTCCCAAAATAACCACATACTGCAAATATACAACAAAACAGAGGTAAAAGTTACTCAAGTATAATAATGAAACTAAAATAATAACCAAATCTAACATAAATATAATCAAGAGGTAAACCAAACAATATTAAAACTTGTTCAAGTATAATGAAGATACCTAAAACATAATCAAATCTAACATAAATATAACTAGGAGGTTAACCAAACAATATTAAAACTTGTTCAAGTATAATGAAGATACCTAAAACATAACCAAATCTAACATAATATAACTAGGAGGTTAACAAAACAATGGTAAAATTTGCTCGAGTATAATGAATAAACCTGAAACATAACCAAGTCTAACATGAATATAACTAGGAGGTTAACAAAACAATGGTAAAATTTGCTCGAGTATAATGAATAAACCTGAAACATAACCAAGTCTAACATAAATATAACTAGGAGGTTAACAAAACAATGGTAAAATTTGCTCGAGTATAATGAATAAACCTGAAACATAACCAAATCTAACATAAATATAACTAGGAGGTTAACAAAAGAATTTTGGGATGTACAGAGTTAATGTGATTGAAAAAATTAAGTGTGTGTTCTGTAGATGTAAATCCCGCAACCGTGTCATCTACATATCTGTACCAGTATAGTGGTGGTTGTAATGCTGTGTTAATTGCTTGTGTTTCAACTTGTGTCATAAAAATATTGGCTAGAACTGGTGATACTGGGTTGCCTATGCTTGGCCATTTGTTTGTATATAGGTATATATGTAGTTCTTTGTATCTCGTGTTCAACATGGCTTTAAGTAGTTTTTTCTTTAAAATTTGGATAATGTTTTGATAGTTTTACCTTTACAAAATTAGGGGTTAGTTGTTTCTTTCTACATTGTTGAATAAAATAGATGTCATTTCTTCTATTGATAATCCTTTGGTTTAAATTTTTTAGTTTCTTAACGATCGTATGAGTGTGTACTGTTAATAGTGGTGTAAGGTATGCTAGTTCAGACATAATTCAGATCTACAGAACACACACTTAATTTTTTCAATCACATCAACTCTATACATCCCAATATTAACTTCACATGTGAACAGGAAGAAAGCAATCAAATATCATTTCTTAACCTCAAAATTACAAGAACCGAAACACAATTTAAAACAGAAATCCACCGAAAAATCACCCATACTGGACTATACATTCATTGGGACTCAGCACATGAAACAAAACAAAAACTCAACATTCTAAGAAACCAAATAAACAAGGCCATAAAACATGCTATACCTTACACCACTAATCTACCAATAATCGAGCTCACGCACTTGGCAATATTTTTGTTGAAAGAACCCTTATCTCGTATCTTAAATATGGCTTCTCTGAATTAACTAATTGTGTGTATTATGTATAACTGGTGTTCTAGCACTACGTTATGTACACTTCTTTCAGTATGTAATTTTATTGCGACTTTGTCGTTGTAATGTTCCACTACATAGCACTTGTTGTAATATTTTATTATATAGCATTTGTTTTAATGTTCCACAATATAGCACTTGTTGTAATGTTCCATTACATAGCACTTGTTGTAATGTTCCACTGTATAGACCTTTTTGTAATGTTTCACTACATAGCACTTGTTGTAATGTTCCATTACATAGCACTTGTTGTAATGTTCCACTACATAGCACTTGTTGTAATATTTTATTATATAACAATTGTTGTAATGTTCCACAATATAGCACTTGTTGTAATGCTCTAGTATATGGCATTTGTTGTAATGTTCCACTATATAGCACTTGTTGTGATGTTCCACTATATGGCACTTGTTGTAATGTTTCACTACATAGCACTTGTTGTAATGTTCCATTACATAGCACTTGTTGTAATGTTCCGCTGTATAGAACTTGTTGTAATGTTTCACTACATAGCACTTGTAATGTTCCATTACATAGCACTTGTTGTAATGTTTCACTACATAGCACTTGTTGTAATGTTCCATTACATAGCACTTGTTGTAATGTTCCACTGTATAGAACTTGTTGTAATGTTTCACTACATAGCACTTGTAATGTTCCATTACATAGCACTTGTTGTGATGTTCCACTGTATAGAACTTATTGTAATGTTTCACTACATAGCACTTGTTGTAATGTTCCATTACATAGGACTTGTTGTAATGTTCCACTGTATAGAACTTGTTGTAATGTTTCACTACATAGCACTTGTTGTAATGTTCCACTGTATAGAACTTGTTGTAATGTTTCACTACATAGCACTTGTAATGTTCCATTACATAGCACTTGTTGTGATGTTCCACTGTATAGAACTTATTGTAATGTTTCACTACATAGCACTTGTTGTAATGTTCCATTACATAGGACTTGTTGTAATGTTCCACTGTATAGAACTTGTTGTAATGTTTCACTACATAGCACTTGTTGTAATGTTCCACTGTATAGAACTTGTTGTAATGTTTCACTACATAGCACTTGTAATGTTCCATTACATAGCACTTGTTGTAATGTTCCACTGTATAGAACTTGTTGTAATGTGTCACTACATAGCACTTGTTGTAATGTTCCATTACATAGCACTTTGTTGTAAATCCGTAGACTTACCGCTGTACTAGCGGGGGATCCATAAGGTGGACACGGAGCGGTTAACTTGTGAAACTTTACGTTTCATTATTATTAAACATGTATGCTTTTGTTTGGGAATTTCGCATAAAGCTACTCGAGGGCTATTTGTGCTAGCCGTCCCTAATTTAGCAGTGTAAGAGTAGAGGGAAGGCAGCTAGTCATCACCACCCACCGCCAACTCTTGGGCTACTCTTTTACTAACGAATAGTGGGATTGACCGTAACATTATACGCCCCCACGGCTGGGAGGGCGAGCATGTTTAGCGCGACGCGGGCGCGAACCCGCGACCCTCGGATTACGAGTCGCACACCTTACGCGCTTGGCCATGCCGGGCCCAAACATGTATGCAGGGGAGGAATTTCCCAAGTGGGAGCCAAGAGGTGATTTTATAACCTCCGAAATAACAAACCAAAAATTTAAGCATTGTAGAAATATAAAAGTACTGACAGCACCCCAACTCTCAGCAGCCTTTCGCCCCAAACAATAAGAACAAAAACAGGAAAACCTTTTCAAACAACAATTTTAATGTTTAAAATATAGTAGCTTCACATTTAAAAATAACAACAATGTAATTCATTTTGTAGATAATAATGTTAATATGTGTATAATAGAAAACGTTCGTAGCAGTCTTATACAACAGTAATTATACTACAGGGTGTTCGGAAAGTCACTGTGCACTTATTTATTAACAAACATGTTTTAATATGAAATACAGGAGGTAAATATGAATGACAATTATAAACAATGTTGAAAGTGACCCCCGTTGGCATCAATACAGGCCTGGATCCTTCTTATTTTGTTTCTAAACACCGCTATCAGTTGCTGGCTTAAAATAGACTGAATAAAATATGATTACAAAACTGCACATACTACTAATAAACTAGTTTTTGCAGTAGATATGTTTATTTGATGAGTAATACGACATATCATATCGTCTACCTGCCAGTCAAATCTACAGTTTCAAAGAATCTCACTTGTAGACGATACACTTATTTTTTGGCCATTTCTATTGGCCAAGAAGCTATCATTACTTTCACGGAACACGTGCTATTCTTTCATGATTTTCCTTTTCTTTTACTACCTGTATTAGAACAAGACTTGATTATTACCAGTTCAGGTGTCACATCGTGGATTAAAAAACTACCAACGAAACATAATTTTGAAAACACATATATGGAAGGTTTAAACATGACTGGATAGTGTAGAAGAAAGTTAATTTGTATTAGTAACATCATATTTCCTGATATCTACAAGCTGAGGAACCTGTTTCTTGTCCCGGTCATAACACAAACGTTCTGACTTTTACACAATTTATTTATAACATAACGTGCTATTATCGTAATGCTCGTATTAAATTCGAAGTTGTTCATAAGGGTGAGGAGATCGGTTATTATGTGAGATTCTGATTGGTTAGAAAGGTTTACTACGGATTTTAAAGTTTCTAGTCCTTCATCATGTTGGTATAAAGGGAAGAAACACCCATCGTGTAAAGACGACTTTCAGGTGCTAACAGTTCGTCAGTGTTAATATATTCTTTGTGATGCTAAGAAAGTGGGTAACATACTTCATGTACAGGGAATACATTTTATGTGTTGGTCACCAAAAGCGGACAGCTGTTCACTAGTAGCCGTGTTCATATTATAAGTCATGGGTTGGCCAGGATTGTTTGGTTTATATATTTTGGGTAAGGTATAAAATCTACCACGAAAAGCTTGTCTGGTATAAAATACTGACAGTTTTTTATTTTATTGTTTTGGAAGAGTTCCTTGAGCTCATCAGCTATGGTTTTAATAAACTGAGTTGTAGGATCATATGAGAGTTGTTTTTTTTATAAAAATTAATGTGGTCCAGTTCCGTGGTTTAGTCATCATTAAAAACAACAATAGCTCCACCTTTGTCTGCTGGCTTTATTATGATATTTTTCTTTGATTTAAGATTGTTTAAAGCGCTCCTTCTTTTGGTTAATATTATTAGGACATTGCTAGGAAGATTTTAAGGTCTGTATCGTTATTTTCTGTAGCTTTAATATAACTCTCTAAATGTGGTTCCCTGTTTGGTAGGGGTGGCTATAAAGACTTTTCCTTAATATTCGGAGTATGTTCATTTTTAGTTGAATGAGATTTGTTGTGAAAAAATTCACGATGTCTTAGTTTTTTAGAGAATTCTAGAAAATGAGGAACAAGTTTGAGCTCATTAGTATAGCTGTTATTTGGTTCAGAAGTTGAGACCTTTACTAAGTAGACTGAGTTTTGCTTCAGAGAGAATTATGTCTGAATGTAAGAGATAGGTGTCGAGTGTCCATCTTTATCTCTACGTTTTATAAGGTCATTGCTATGTTCAACGTACTTGTGAGTTTGAAAACACTTATTTATATTAGAATATGAAATATTTTTAAACGTTTCTTTAGGCTGTTCCTTATGACATAAAGGGATTTTAATAGTTTCTGAAAGACTGTTTAATGTTATGGTAGTTTCTTTATGACAAATAGAGTGTTGCTAGAAGGGCTGTTTGAATTGGTGTTATGGTAGTTTCTTTATGACAAATAGAGTGTTGCTAGAAGGGCTGTTTGAATTGGTGTTATGGTAGTTTCTTTATGACAAATAAAGTGTTGCTAGAAGGGCTGTTTGAATTGGTGTTATGGTAGTTTCTTTATGACAAATAGAGTGTTGCTAGAAGGGCTGTTTGAATTGGTGTTATGGTAGTTTCTTCATGACAAATAGAGTGTTGCTAGAAGGGCTGTTTGAATTGGTGTTATGGTAGTTTCTTTATGACAAATAGAGTGTTGCTAGAAGGGCTGTTTGAATTGGTGTTATGGTAGTTTCTTTATGACAAATAGAGTGTTGCTAGAAGGGCTGTTTGAATTGGTGTTATGGTAGTTTCTTTATGACAAATAGAGTGTTGCTAGAAGGGCTGTTTGAATTGGTGTTATGGTAGTTTCTTTATCACAAATAGAGTGTTGCTAGAAGGGCTGTTTGAATTGGTGTTATGGTAGGAATCTGATATTTGTGGGAAATTTCTTTATGTAAAATATCAACAGTTTCAGTGATATTCATGAGGAGACTCAAGGATCTGTTGTTATCATGTGTTCCTATTGTTATCATAAGATCCTATTGTTATCATGTGTTCCTATTGTTACCATAAGAGTTTATTGTTATAATGTGCTCCTATTATTATCAAGTAATCCTATTGTTACCATGTGCTCTTGTTATCATGTGTTCTACTGTTACCATAAAATCCTGTTGTCATCATGTACTCCTGTTGTTATCATGTGTTCCTATTGTTATCATGTACTCCTGTTGTTATTCTACTGTTATCATGTGCTCTACTGTTACCATAAGATCCTGTTGTCATCATGTACTCCTGTTGTTATTCTACTGTTACCATAAGATCCTGTTGTCATCATGTACTCCTGTTGTTATCATGTGATTCTATTGTCATCATGTACTCCTATTGTTATCATGTGTTCTACTGTTACCATAAGATCCTGTTGTCATCATGTACTCCTGTTGTTATTTTACTGTTATCATGTGTTCTACTGTTACCATAAGATCCTGTTGTCATCATGTACTCCTGTTGTTACCATAAGATCATTTTGCCATCATGTACTCCTGTTTTTATTCTACTGTTATCATGTGTTCTACTGTTAGCATAAGATCCTGTTGTCATCATGTACTCCTGTTGTTATTCTACTGTTATCATGTGTTCTACTGTTACCATAAGATCCTGTTGTCATCATGTGCTCCTGTTGCTATCATGTGATTCCATTGTTTATGTATCACTGCAGTAGTGGTTTCCATTTTTTTCGTTTCATTCCTCTATAGATAATGTTTTTGCACTCTCTGAGATATGTGAGACGTTAGTGTGGCTTCCTCTTACAGTGTGTGTTTGTTGTTATAGAAAATTTAATAAAAATTTTAACACTCCATAACGAGAAACCCACTTGTAAGAAAATGAAAGTTTTGAAGCAGCTTGACTTGACAGTTAAAACTTATTATAGATGTAATGCATATTTTGTCATCATTAGGTACAGGGAGTTTACAGAGATACATGAAATATACACATTATGGAACAAAGAGATCACGTGACAGTATATTGCTTCACAGTCAAATATCTTGGTACCCTGGGGTGTTAATTTAGGGCAGGACTGTTTTCTTCAATTAAGCTTGTGTATTACGTTTATTCATGATAGATATTTGTTTTAAATTAGTGTTTTGTATAGGTACACTATGGTTTATTGAGTAACAATTGTGGTAAACATTGGAGGGGTTTTTATTATGTTTAGTAAATATGGTTTCCAATTTTCTATCTGTTTCTCCGCTATAAAATCCTGACAATTATTGTATATTATTTAATAAATGATGGTGATATTGTTTAATTATATATTTTTTATTTAATAATTATTTTAGTGTAGTATCAGGTTTTTATTTAATAGTTATTTTAGTGTAGTACCAGGGATTTTATTTAACAGTGATTTCAATATAGTACCAGGCCCGGCATGGCCACATGGGTTAAGGCGTTCGCCTCGTGATTTGAGTGTCGCGGGGTCGAATGCCCGTCGCACCAAACATGCTCGCTGTTTCAACCGTGGAAGCGTTATAATGGTACGGTTAATTCCACTATCCGTTAGTAAAAGAGTAACCCAAGAGTTGGCAGTTGGTGGTGATAACGAGCTGCCTTCCCTCTAGTCTTATACTGCAAAATTATAGACGGCTAGCGTAGATAACCCGCGTGAAGCTTTGCGCGAAATTAAAAATACAAACAAACAAAGAGTATAGTACCAGGTTTTTTTTACTAAATAATAATTTTAGTATAGTGCCCGGTTTTTTATTTAATAATTATTTTGTACAGTACCATGTTTTTATTTAATAATGATCTCAGTGAAGAACCAGGTTTCTTTATTTAATAATTATTTTAGTGTAGTACTAGTTTTTTATTTAATAATTATTTTAGTATAATACCAGGATTTTTATTTAATAATGATTTTAGTATAGTGCCAGATTTTTATATAATAATTATTTTGTATAGTACCATGTTTTTTATTTCATAATGATTTTAGTATAGTACCAGGTTTTTTATTTAATAATTATTTTATTGTAGTACCAGGTTTTTTATTGAATAATTATTTTGTATAGTACCATGTTTTTATTTCAAAAGTGATTTTAGTATAGTACCAGGTTTTTTATTTAATAATTATTTTAGTGTAGTACCAGGTTTTTTATTTAATAATTGTTTTAGTATAATACCAGGTTTTTTATTTAATAATTATTTTAGTATAGTACCAGGTTTTTTATTTAATAATGATTTTAGTATAGTGCCAGGTTTTTTATTGAATAATTATTTTGTATAGTACCATGGTTTTTATTTCATAATGATTTTAGTATAGTACCAGGTTTTTTATTTAATAATTATTTTATTGTAGTACCAGGTTTTTTAATGAATAATTATTTTGTATGGTACCATGTTTTTTATTTCAAAAGTGATTTTAGTGTAGTACCATGTTCTTTATTTCAAAGTGATTTTAGTATAATACCAGGTTTTTTATTTAATAGTTATTTTAGTGTAGTACCAGGTTTTTTATTTAATAGTTATTTTAGTGTAGTACCAGGTTTTTTATTTAATAATTATTTTAGTATAATACTAGGTTTTTTATTTAATAATTATTTTAGTATAGTACCAGGTTTTTTATTTAATAATTATTTTTTTTAGGTTTTTATTGAATAATTATTTTGTATAGTACCATGTTTTTTATTGAATAATTATTTTGTATAGTACCATGTTTTTATTTCAAAAGTGATTTTAGTATAGTACCAGGTTTTTTATTTAATAATTATTTTAGTATAATACCAGGGTTTTTATTTCATAATGATTTTAGTATAGTGCCAAGTTTTTTATTGAATAATTATTTTCTATAGTACCATGTTTTTTATTTCATAATAATTTTAGTATAGTACCAGGTTTTTTATTTAATAATTATTTTATTGTAGTACCAGGTTTTTTAATGAATAATTATTTTGTATAGTACCATGTTTTTTATTTCAAAAGTGATTTTAGTGTAGTACCATGTTTTTTATTTCAAAGTGATTTTAGTATAATACCAGGTTTTTTTATTTAATAGTTATTTTAGTGTAGTATCAGGTTTTTTATTTAATAGTTATTTTAGTGTAGTACCAGGTTTTTTATTTAATAATTATTTTAGTATAATACCAGGTTTTTTATTTAATAATTATTTTAGTATAGTACCAGGTTTTTTATTTAATAATGATTTTAGTATAGTGCCAGGTTTTTTATTGAATAATTATTTTGTATAGTACCATGTTTTTATTTCATAATGATTTTAGTGTAGTACCATGTTTTTTATTTCAAAGTGATTTTAGTATAATACCAGGTTTTTTATTTAATAATTATTTTAGTGTAGTACTGGGTTTTTTATTTAATAATTATTTTAGTGTAGTACCAGGTTTTTTATTTAATAATTATTTTAGTGTAGTACCAGGTTTTTTATTTAATAGTTATTTTAGTGTAGTACCAGGTTTTTTATTTAATAGTTATTTTAGTGTAGTACCAGGTTTTTTATTTAATAATTATTTTAGTGTAGTACCAGGTTTTTTATTTAATAATGATTTTAGTATAATACCAGGTTTTGGGGAGAATTTAACGTCAGGAGAAACAATATGTTTCATGGCAAGTTTTCTCCAAGTGTTAATTATTTTTGAACTGATAGATCGTGAAGTCCAGTTTATTGTATATTTTTTGTGTATTAGTTTCAATTTTGTTTGTGAGTTGAGATTAGGGTATTTGTTCTGATGACTGTGTGGAAACGTATGAATAATGTATAGTGGAAATTTGTTGGTGTGAATTGTTATAACATTTTCATCAGCAGCCTCTGTATTTAGAGATTTCACTGCTAATAACCACTTCCCAACTGACTCGTGTTGTACTAATACATTCACGAACGGTCCCTGTCTCTAATACAGGGGGTTCCAAACTATGGCCAGCGACTTCTGTCTATCCATCTCGCCAACAGTTTATTAAAGTAATAATATAGTTTTTAAATATTATAATAAAAATAAACGTAATTGAGCAAAAGCCAATTTAGGTGCGAAACACTTTTCTATTTGCTGGAAAACGTCATATTACTTAAGATTGAGTCATCTCGCTTATCGGTCCCAGTGTTCTGAAACAGTGTTTCTTCCCAAGCTTTTTAGCCGAAAGGCTAATACAGTTGCTCGTAGAGTCGAGGACGTTGGAAGCAATATTGTGTCTCAGCTAAAAGACAAGGACAGAGAGTTCGAGTCCTTTTCCATCCCGCTTGGCGAGTCAACAGATGTGTCCTACTCTTCACAGTTGCTGTTGTTTATTTGCAGAGTCCACAGATGTGTCCAACTCTTCACAGTTGCTGTTGTTTATTTGCAGAGTCAACAGATGTGTCCAACTCTTCACAGATGCTGTTGTTTATTTGCAGAGTCAACAGATGTGTCCAACTCTTCACAGTTGCTGTTGTTTATTTGCAGAGTCAACAGATGTGTCCAACTCTTCACAGTTGCTGTTGTTTATTTGCAGAGTCAACAGATGTGTCCGACACTTCACAGTTGCTATTGTTTATTTGCAGAGTCAACAGATGTGTCCAACTCTTCACAGTTGCTGTTGTTTATTTGCAGAGTCAACAGATGTGTCCGACACTTCACAGTTGCTATTGTTTATTTGCAGAGTCAACAGATGTGTCCGACACTTCACAGTTGCTGTTGTTTATTTGCAGAGTCAATATTAATTTTAAAGTGACTGAAGAATTAGCTTCTGTGCTCAGTGTACATGAAACAACCATCGGTGAGGACATATTCAAAGAGGTTGAAAAATCACTAGCTCATTACAACCTTAAATGGGAACTGTTGAAGTGTGCTACAAAAACATGTGTGGTGCAGGAAAAGGTTTTATTGGGAAAATTTACAAAGTTGTTGAAAGTGCAGGTTGTTCCAAGTCTGTGGTTCTTCACTGCATTATTCATCAGTAAGCACTGTGTGTAAAATATCTGGATCTGTAATGTGTCATGGGACCTATAGTTTCAACGGTGAACTTTATTCACTCTCATGGGCTCAACCATCGTCAATTTCATGATTTTTTTGGCGGAAATAGGAACAACATATCCTGATTTGATCTACCACACTTCATTTCGATGGCTTGTCCAGCATGGCCAAGTAGGTTAAGGCGTTCGTTTCGTAATCCAAGGGTCACGGGTTCGAATCCCCGTCGCACCAAACATGCTTGCCCTTTCAGCCGTGGGAACATTATAATGTGACGGCTAATCCCACTATTCGTTAGTAAAATAGTAGCACAAGAGTTGGCGGTAGGTGACAATGACTAGCTGCCTTCCCTCTAGTCTTACACTACTAAATTAGGAACGGCTAGCGCAGATAGTCCTCGTGTAGCTTTGCGCGAAATGCAAAAAAAAAGGTCGATAGCTCAGCTGTGGGAAGATTATGACGCATTTTTTTCAGCTTAGAATTGAGGTTGAAATTTTCTTAAATGCAAAGAACCGCCCCGTTGAAGGACAAATACACAGAAGAGAAACTGATAGAGTTCTATAAACACCTTCCAAGTAATCAATGTGTTCATTTAAAAACTTTACTCGTGGATTCAAAATAAGTAATATAAAATTATATATTCAAACATCTAAGCCCGCCCTCTACATTCCGACACTCAGTTACAAACCCCTTTCAAACTTGTGGTCAGCTTCCCGTCAGTTACCTCTTTCTTTCTTTGTGAACCTGACGATGACCGAAGAAGGTCGAAACGTTGTTCACTCCTCTACGTAAAATATTTTCTCAACCCAAAAGAGCCGTTTTTACATATATATTTCTCTGCAAGTGGGTTTTCTCGACATCATTGGTTTGACTCTGCCTGTTTTTGTGAAGACATTTTCAAAGATGAAGTACGTGAAATCTAGTTACAGATCAACCTTACCTGATGAGCATTTGTAGTCACTTTTGATGATAGGGAACACGAACTTTGAACCTCAATTAAGTGTAATTTTGTCAGAAAAACACCAGTTTGCTTCTCACTAATGATAAAAATGATTGTTGTTCATTTTAAACATTTTCAGTAGGTGTTCTTATAAGAAATAAGTTAGTAATGGAGTAAGCTGATTATGTACGGATCCATACTTAATTTTACCACGAAGTACAAAAAGATCTACCACTCGGACCTTGCCCAGAAAAGTTTGAAGACCCCTGATCTAGTACAATTTTTGTTGTACTAATGCATTCAGTAACAGTCACTGTTCCTAGTACAAGTTTTGTTACACTAATACATTCGCTAAGAGTTACTGTCCCTCGTACAACTCGTGTTGTACTAATACATCCAACAACAGTTACTGTCCCTAGTACAACTCCTGTTGTACTAATACATCCACTAACAGTTACTGTCCCTAGTACAACTCCTGTTGTACTAATACATCCACTAACAGTTACTGTCCCTAGTAAAACTCGTGTTGTACTAATACATTCACTAACAGTTACTGTCCCTAGTACAACTCCTGTTGTACTAATACATCCACTAACAGTTACTGTCCCTTGTAAAACTCGTGTTGTACTAATACATTCACGAACAGTTACTGTCCCTAGTAGAAGTTTTGTTACACTAATACATTCGCTAACAGTTACTGTCCCTAGTACAACTCGTGTTGTACTAATACATCCACCAACAGTTACTGTCCCTAGTACAACTCGTGTTGTACTAATACATTCACCAACAGTTACTGTCCCTAGTACAACTCGTGTTGTACTAATACATTCACTAACAGTTACTGTCCCTAGTAAAACTCGTGTTGTACTAATACATTCACTAACAGTTACTGTCCCTAGTACAACTCGTGTTGTACTAATACATTCACCAACAGTTACTGTCCCTAGTACAACTCGTGTTGTACTAATACATTCACTAACAGTTACTGTCCCTAGTAAAACTCGTGTTGTACTAATACATCCACCAACAGTCACTGTTCCTAGTAGAAGTTTTGTTACACTAATACATTCGCTAACAGTTACTGTCCCTAGTACAACTCGTGTTGTACTAATACATCCACCAACAGTTATTGTCCTTAGTAAAACTCGTGTTGTACTAATACATTCACTAACATTCTCTATTTCTAGACATTTCAGTACCAATGGCAACTTCTCAACTAACTTGTTTTGTGCTAAAACGTTCACTATATAAAAGTTTCAGTACTAATTAAAACTTGTTGATAAAACTTTACATTTCAACGTATACTTTCGTGTGTAAGTTTGTACAACCAAATCTAAAATAACGTTAAACCAACTTATTACTGTCGTTAGAAATATACTTTTCACCTTTGTATTATCCTTTTTCTATGACCACTTTTTACTCCACGAATTATTTTGTGCTTCGATTTTCTAGCTTTATCAAAGAGCAATAAATTAGGAAACGTTCGTGCTTTAAAAAAATAAAATGTTCTGACGTCAGAAGCACGTGTTTTACACGAGAACCGATAACATATCTTGTGCACGTGAACGTCACCTGCCAAATAGTTGTTAAGCGTTTCGCCCCTTATCCTTCAGTATAATAAAAAAACGTGCTTGATGGTGCAGAGTTTCATTCTAAAGTAAATTTGAAATAACAGCACAGAAACGCTGTTTCTGATAAGTGCAACGTAAAAAGGAAAAAAAAAACCGTATGAAATTTGTTTTGTTATATTCTATTCATGAGTTAAAATATGCAAGAAAAAAAAATACAAAAACGATCCTAAAGGAAAAACATAAAAATCGAATACAGTAACACAGAATGTTTCTTTAATGTCAGTTAAGGTAAAATATAAAATATGATTGTTCTGACTGAACAGTCTGGACAACTCTGAGTGTAGTTTTGCTCTGAAGAATAAAGCCGTTCAGATTTCTAAATAATATTTAGCTTACACGGTAGTGCGTTAGTTAATAGTGGAATAAGATAAAAACAACAACAAACAGACAGAAATATACAGGGTGTGTAAAAGGAATTGCAGGTATTTTATGTAATTAAATTTTCCAAATTATTTACGAAGTCGTTATTTCTGAATGAAGATGAAGGGTTCGAATTTTAATGACGATAGTCGATCAGTGTTCTCTTATTGCTGAACTTTATTTCACGTCTGAATGCTCCATCAAGAACTTGGTGATAATGTTGGTCAATCTGACAATGTCATTAGCGATAATTGTGGTTTCGATCAGATGGAGCCACCTGACATGCACCACGAGTAACTGTGGAACTGTATCTCAGAACAGCTGGTATGGGTTATTAACGTACTTATTGATAAGGAGAGAACAACGTTTCGATCTTCCTAGGTCATCTTCAAGTTAAGAAAGAGATAGGTTAACCTGAAAATGACCTAGGAAGGTCAAAACGTTGATCTCTCCTTATCAATAAAAGTGTTAAACACCCATAGCAGCCGTTCAGAGATACATTTTTATTTCAAATGGGTTTCTCGTCATCAAGAATAACTGTGGAACTATTGTGTAAAGCGGTCCCAAACAAACGGTAATATCTGATAATGGAAACATGAAGTGACCTGGTTTGTCAGTAGCGGACCTCCTTTAGTGGGGTTACTTAAAGAATAGAATAGTTATGTACTATGTATGTATTGTGCCAGTTTTTATTTAACAGACATTTTATAACGTTATGTACTATGTTTGTGTTGTGCCAGTTTTTATTTAACAGACACTTTACTGCGTTATGTACTATGTATGTGTTGTGCCAGTTTTTATTTAACAGACACATAACTGCGTTATGTACTATGTATGTGTTGTGCCAGTTTTTATTTAACAGACACTTTACTACGTTATGTACTATGTATGTGTTGTGCCAGTTTTTATTTAACAGACACTTAACTACGTTATGTAGTATGTATGTGTTGTGCCAGTTTTTATTTAACATAAACTTTATTACGTTATGTACTATGTATGTGTTGTGCCAATTTTTATTTAACAGACACATAACTGCGTTATGTACTATGTATGTGTTGTGCCAGTTTTTATTTAACAGACACTTTACTACGTTATGTACTATGTATGTGTTGTGCCAGTTTTTATTTAACAGACACTTAACTACGTTATGTAGTATGTATGTGTTGTGCCAGTTTTTATTTAACATAAACTTTATTACGTTATGTACTATGTATGTGTTGTGCCAGTGTTTAACAGACACTTTACTGCGTTATGTACTATGTATGTGTTGTGCCAGTTTTTATTTAACAGACACTTTTCTACGTTATGTACTATGTATGTGTTGTGCCAGTTTTTATTTAACAGACATTTTATAACGTTATGTACTATGTTTGTGTTGTGCCAGTTTTTATTTAACAGACACTTTACTACGTTATGTGCTATTATGTGTTGTGCCAGTTTTTATTTAACAGACACTTTACTACGTTATGTACTATGTATGTGTTGTGCCAGTTTTTATTTAACAGACACTTAACTACGTTATGTACTATGTATGTGTTGTGCCAGTTTTTATTTAACATAAACTTTATTACGTTATGTACTATGTATGTGTTGTGCCAGTGTTTAACAGACACTTTACTGCGTTATGTACTATGTATGTGTTGTGCCAGTTTTATTTAACAGACACATTACTACGTTATGTGCTATGTATGTGTTGTGCCAGTTTTTACTTAACAGACACTTTACTGCGTTATGTACTATGTATGTATTGTGCCACTTTTTTATTTAACAGACACTTTACTGCGTTATGTACTATGTATGTGTTGTGCCAGTTTTATTTAACAGACACTTTACTACGTTATGTACTATGTATGTGTTGTGCCAGTTTTTATTTAACAGACACTTTACTACGTTATGTACTATGTATGTGTTGTGCCAGTGTTTAACAGACACTTTACTACGTTATGTACCATGTATGTATTGTGCCAGTTTTTATTTAACAGACACTTTTCTACGTTATGTACTATGTATGTGTTGTGCCAGTTTTTATTTAACAGACACTTTACTACGTTATGTACTATGTATGTGTTGTGCCAGTTTTTATTTAACATACACTTTATTACGTTATGTACTATGTATGTGTTGTGCCAGTGTTTAACAGACACTTTACTACGTTATGTACTATGTATGTGTTGTGCCAGTTTTTATTTAACAGACACTTTACTACGTTATGTACTATGTATGTGTTGTGCCAGTTTTTATTTAACAGACACTTTACTACGTTATGTACTATGTATGTGTTGTGCCAGTTTTATTTAACAGACACTTTACTACGTTATGTACTATGTATGTGTTGTGCCAGTTTTATTTAACAGACACTTTACTACGTTATGTACTATGTATGTGTTGTGCCAGTTTTATTTAACAGACACTTTACTACGTTATGTACTATGTATGTGTTGTGCCAGTTTTTATTTAACAGACACTTTACTACGTTATGTACTATGTATGTGTTGTGCCAGTTTTTATTTAACAGACACTTTACTACGTTATGTACTATGTATGTGTTGTGCCAGTTTTTATTTAACAGACACTTTACTACGTTATGTACTATGTATGTGTTGTGCCAGTTTTATTTAACAGACACTTTACTACGTTATGTACTATGTATGTGTTGTGCCAGTTTTTATTTAACAGACACTTTACTACGTTATGTACTATGTATGTGTTGTGCCAGTTTTATTTAACAGACACTTTACTACGTTATGTACTATGTATGTGTTGTGCCAGTTTTATTTAACAGACACTTTACTACGTTATGTACTATGTATGTGTTGTGCCAGTTTTATTTAACAGACACTTTACTACGTTATGTACTATGTATGTGTTGTGCCAGTTTTATTTAACAGACACTTTACTACGTTATGTACTATGTATGTGTTGTGCCAGTTTTATTTAACAGACACTTTACTACGTTATGTACTATGTATGTGTTGTGCCAGTATTTTTATTTAACAGACACTTTACTACGTTATGTACTATGTATGTGTTGTGCCAGTTTTTATTTAACAGACACTTTACTACGTTATGTACTATGTATGTGTTGTGCCAGTTTTTATTTAACAGACACTTTACTACGTTATGTACTATGTATGTGTTGTGCCAGTTTTATTTAACAGACACTTTACTACGTTATGTACTATGTATGTGTTGTGCCAGTTTTATTTAACAGACACTTTACTACGTTATGTACTATGTATGTGTTGTGCCAGTTTTATTTAACAGACACTTTACTACGTTATGTACTATGTATGTGTTGTGCCAGTTTTATTTAACAGACACTTTACTACGTTATGTACTATGTATGTGTTGTGCCAGTTTTTTTATTTAACAGACACTTTACTACGTTATGTACTATGTATGTGTTGTGCCAGTTTTTTATTTAACAGACACTTTACTACGTTATGTACTATGTATGTGTTGTGCCAGTTTTATTTAACAGACACTTTACTACGTTATGTACTATGTATGTGTTGTGCCAGTTTTTATTTAACAGACACTTTACTACGTTATGTACTATGTATGTGTTGTGCCAGTTTTATTTAACAGACACTTTACTACGTTATGTACTATGTATGTGTTGTGCCAGTTTTATTTAACAGACACTTTACTACGTTATGTACTATGTATGTGTTGTGCCAGTTTTATTTAACAGACACTTTACTACGTTATGTACTATGTATGTGTTGTGCCAGTTTTATTTAACAGACACTTTACTACGTTATGTACTATGTATGTGTTGTGCCAGTTTTATTTAACAGACACTTTACTACGTTATGTACTATGTATGTGTTGTGCCAGTTTTTTATTTAACAGACACTTTACTACGTTATGTACTATGTATGTGTTGTGCCAGTTTTATTTAACAGACACTTTACTACGTTATGTACTATGTATGTGTTGTGCCAGTTTTATTTAACAGACACTTTACTACGTTATGTACTATGTATGTGTTGTGCCAGTTTTATTTAACAGACACTTTACTACGTTATGTACTATGTATGTGTTGTGCCAGTTTTATTTAACAGACACTTTACTACGTTATGTACTATGTATGTGTTGTGCCAGTTTTTATTTAACAGACACTTTACTACGTTATGTACTATGTATGTGTTGTGCCAGTTTTATTTAACAGACACTTTACTACGTTATGTACTATGTATGTGTTGTGCCAGTTTTTTTACTTTAACAGACACTTTTAACAGACTTTACTACGTTATGTACTATGTATGTGTTGTGCCAGTTTTTATTTAACAGACACTTTACTACGTTATGTACTATGTATGTGTTGTGCCAGTTTTTATTTAACAGACACTTTACTACGTTATGTACTATGTATGTGTTGTGCCAGTTTTATTTAACAGACACTTTACTACGTTATGTACTATGTATGTGTTGTGCCAGTTTTATTTAACAGACACTTTACTACGTTATGTACTATGTATGTGTTGTGCCAGTTTTATTTAACAGACACTTTACTACGTTATGTACTATGTATGTGTTGTGCCAGTTTTTATTTAACAGACACTTTACTACGTTATGTACTATGTATGTGTTGTGCCAGTTTTATTTAACAGACACTTTACTACGTTATGTACTATGTATGTGTTGTGCCAGTTTTATTTAACAGACACTTTACTACGTTATGTACTATGTATGTGTTGTGCCAGTTTTTATTTAACAGACACTTTACTACGTTATGTACTATGTATGTGTTGTGCCAGTTTTTATTTAACAGACACTTTACTACGTTATGTACTATGTATGTGTTGTGCCAGTTTTTATTTAACAGACACTTTACTACGTTATGTACTATGTATGTGTTGTGCCAGTTTTATTTAACAGACACTTTACTACGTTATGTACTATGTATGTGTTGTGCCAGTTTTTATTTAACAGACACTTTACTACGTTATGTACTATGTATGTGTTGTGCCAGTTTTTATTTAACAGACACTTTACTACGTTATGTACTATGTATGTGTTGTGCCAGTTTTTATTTAACAGACACTTTACTACGTTATGTACTATGTTATATGTGTTGTGCCAGTTTTTTTTAACAGACACTTTACTACGTTATGTACTATGTATGTGTTGTGCCAGTTTTATTTAACAGACACTTTTACGTTATGTACGTTATGTACTACGTTATGTATGTGTTGTGCCAGTTTTTATTTAACAGACACTTTACTACGTTATGTACTATGTATGTGTTGTGCCAGTTTTATTTAACAGACACTTTACTACGTTATGTACTATGTATGTGTTGTGCCAGTTTTATTTAACAGACACTTTACTACGTTATGTACTATGTATGTGTTGTGCCAGTTTTATTTAACAGACACTTTACTACGTTATGTACTATGTATGTGTTGTGCCAGTTTTATTTAACAGACACTTTACTACGTTATGTACTATGTATGTGTTGTGCCAGTTTTATTTAACAGACACTTTACTACGTTATGTACTATGTATGTGTTGTGCCAGTTTTTATTTAACAGACACTTTACTACGTTATGTACTATGTATGTGTTGTGCCAGTTTTTTTTTACACTTTAACAGACACTTTACTACGTTATGTACTATGTATGTGTTGTGCCAGTTTTATTTAACAGACACTTTACTACGTTATGTACTATGTATGTGTTGTGCCAGTTTTTATTTAACAGACACTTTACTACGTTATGTACTATGTATGTGTTGTGCCAGTTTTTATTTAACAGACACTTTACTACGTTATGTACTATGTATGTGTTGTGCCAGTTTTATTTAACAGACACTTTACTACGTTATGTACTATGTATGTGTTGTGCCAGTTTTATTTAACAGACACTTTACTACGTTATGTACTATGTATGTGTTGTGCCAGTTTTTATTTAACAGACACTTTACTACGTTATGTACTATGTATGTGTTGTGCCAGTTTTATTTAACAGACACTTTACTACGTTATGTATGTATGTATGTGTTGTGCCAGTTTTTATTTAACAGACACTTTACTACGTTATGTACTATGTATGTGTTGTGCCAGTTTTTATTTAACAGACACTTTACTACGTTATGTACTATGTATGTGTTGTGCCAGTTTTTATTTAACAGACACTTTACTACGTTATGTACTATGTATGAGTTGTGCCAGTTTTATTTAACAGACACTTTTCTACGTTATGTACTATGTATGTGTTGTGCCAGTTTTTATTTAACAGACACTTTACTACGTTATGTACTATGTATGTGTTGTGCCAGTTTTATTTAACAGACACTTTACTACGTTATGTACTATGTATGTGTTGTGCCAGTTTTTTATTTAACAGACACTTTACTACGTTATGTACTATGTATGTGTTGTGCCAGTTTTATTTAACAGACACTTTACTACGTTATGTACTATGTATGTGTTGTGCCAGTTTTATTTAACAGACACTTTACTACGTTATGTACTATGTATGTGTTGTGCCAGTTTTATTTAACAGACACTTTACTACGTTATGTACTATGTATGTGTTGTGCCAGTTTTTATTTAACAGACACTTTACTACGTTATGTACTATGTATGTGTTGTGCCAGTTTTTATTTAACAGACACTTTACTACGTTATGTACTATGTATGTGTTGTGCCAGTTTTTATTTAACAGACACTTTACTACGTTATGTACTATGTATGTGTTGTGCCAGTTTTTATTTAACAGACACTTTACTACGTTATGTACTATGTATGTGTTGTGCCAGTTTTATTTAACAGACACTTTACTACGTTATGTACTATGTATGTGTTGTGCCAGTTTTTATTTAACAGACACTTTACTACGTTATGTACTATGTATGTGTTGTGCCAGTTTTTATTTAACAGACACTTTACTACGTTATGTACTATGTATGTGTTGTGCCAGTTTTTATTTAACAGACACTTTACTACGTTATGTACTATGTATGTGTTGTGCCAGACCTTTTTTATTTAACAGACACTTTACTACGTTATGTACTATGTATGTGTTGTGCCAGTTTTTATTTAACAGACACTTTACTACGTTATGTACTATGTATGTGTTGTGCCAGTTTTATTTAACAGACACTTTACTACGTTATGTACTATGTATGTGTTGTGCCAGTTTTATTTAACAGACACTTTACTACGTTATGTACTATGTATGTGTTGTGCCAGTTTTATTTAACAGACACTTTACTACGTTATGTACTATGTATGTGTTGTGCCAGTTTTTATTTAACAGACACTTTACTACGTTATGTACTATGTATGTGTTGTGCCAGTTTTTATTTAACAGACACTTTACTACGTTATGTACTATGTATGTGTTGTGCCAGTTTTTATTTAACAGACACTTTACTACGTTATGTACTATGTATGTGTTGTGCCAGTTTTTATTTAACAGACACTTTACTACGTTATGTACTATGTATGTGTTGTGCCAGTTTTTATTTAACAGACACTTTACTACGTTATGTACTATGTATGTGTTGTGCCAGTTTTTATTTAACAGACACTTTACTACGTTATGTACTATGTATGTGTTGTGCCAGTTTTTATTTAACAGACACTTTACTACGTTATGTACTATGTATGTGTTGTGCCAGTTTTTATTTAACAGACACTTTACTACGTTATGTACTATGTATGTGTTGTGCCAGTTTTTATTTAACAGACACTTTACTACGTTATGTACTATGTATGTGTTGTGCCAGTTTTTATTTAACAGACACTTTACTACGTTATGTACTATGTATGTGTTGTGCCAGTTTTATTTAACAGACACTTTACTACGTTATGTACTATGTATGTGTTGTGCCAGTTTTTATTTAACAGACACTTTACTACGTTATGTACTATGTATGTGTTGTGCCAGTTTTATTTAACAGACACTTTACTACGTTATGTACTATGTATGTGTTGTGCCAGTTTTATTTAACAGACACTTTACTACGTTATGTACTATGTATGTGTTGTGCCAGTTTTTATTTAACAGACACTTTACTACGTTATGTACTATGTATGTGTTGTGCCAGTTTTTATTTAACAGACACTTTACTACGTTATGTACTATGTATGTGTTGTGCCAGTTTTATTTAACAGACACTTTACTACGTTATGTACTATGTATGTGTTGTGCCAGTTTTTATTTAACAGACACTTTACTACGTTATGTACTATGTATGTGTTGTGCCAGTTTTATTTAACAGACACTTTACTACGTTATGTACTATGTATGTGTTGTGCCAGTTTTATTTAACAGACACTTTACTACGTTATGTACTATGTATGTGTTGTGCCAGTTTTTATTTAACAGACACTTTACTACGTTATGTACTATGTATGTGTTGTGCCAGTTTTATTTAACAGACACTTTACTACGTTATGTACTATGTATGTGTTGTGCCAGTTTTTATTTAACAGACACTTTACTACGTTATGTACTATGTATGTGTTGTGCCAGTTTTTATTTAACAGACACTTTACTACGTTATGTACTATGTATGTGTTGTGCCAGTTTTTATTTAACAGACACTTTACTACGTTATGTACTATGTATGTGTTGTGCCAGTTTTTATTTAACAGACACTTTACTACGTTATGTACTATGTATGTGTTGTGCCAGTTTTTATTTAACAGACACTTTACTACGTTATGTGCCAGTTTTTATTTATGTATGTGTTGTGCCAGTTTTATTTAACAGACACTTTACTACGTTATGTACTATGTATGTGTTGTGCCAGTTTTATTTAACAGACACTTTACTACGTTATGTACTATGTATGTGTTGTGCCAGTTTTATTTAACAGACACTTTACTACGTTATGTACTATGTATGTGTTGTGCCAGTTTTTATTTAACAGACACTTTACTACGTTATGTACTATGTATGTGTTGTGCCAGTATTTAACAGACACTTTACTACGTTATGTACTATGTATGTGTTGTGCCAGTTTTATTTAACAGACACTTTACTACGTTATGTACTATGTATGTGTTGTGCCAGTTTTTATTTAACAGACACTTTACTACGTTATGTACTATGTATGTGTTGTGCCAGTTTTATTTAACAGACACTTTACTACGTTATGTACTATGTATGTGTTGTGCCAGTTTTTTATTTGCCAGTTATTTTGTTGTGCCAGTTTTTTAACAGACACTTTACTACGTTATGTACTATGTATGTGTTGTGCCAGTTTTTTTTAACAGACACTTTACTACGTTATGTACTATGTATGTGTTGTGCCAGTTTTTATTTAACAGACACTTTACTACGTTATGTACTATGTATGTGTTGTGCCAGTTGTTTTTATTTAACAGACACTTTACTACGTTATGTACTATGTATGTGTTGTGCCAGTTTTTATTTAACAGACACTTTACTACGTTATGTACTATGTATGTGTTGTGCCAGTTTTTATTTAACAGACACTTTACTACGTTATGTACTATGTATGTGTTGTGCCAGTTTTTATTTAACAGACACTTTACTACGTTATGTACTATGTATGTGTTGTGCCAGTTTTTATTTAACAGACACTTTACTACGTTATGTACTATGTATGTGTTGTGCCAGTTTTATTTAACAGACACTTTACTACGTTATGTACTATGTATGAGTTGTGCCAGTTTTATTTAACAGACACTTTACTACGTTATGTACTATGTATGTGTTGTGCCAGTTTTTATTTAACAGACACTTTACTACGTTATGTACTATGTATGTGTTGTGCCAGTTTTTATTTAACAGACACTTTACTACGTTATGTACTATGTATGTGTTGTGCCAGTTTTATTTAACAGACACTTTACTACGTTATGTACTATGTATGTGTTGTGCCAGTTTTTTATTTAACAGACACTTTACTACGTTATGTACTATGTATGTGTTGTGCCAGTTTTTATTTAACAGACACTTTACTACGTTATGTACTATGTATGTGTTGTGCCAGTTTTATTTAACAGACACTTTACTACGTTATGTACTATGTATGTGTTGTGCCAGTTTTTATTTAACAGACACTTTACTACGTTATGTACTATGTATGTGTTGTGCCAGTTTTTATTTAACAGACACTTTACTACGTTATGTACTATGTATGTGTTGTGCCAGTTTTTATTTAACAGACACTTTACTACGTTATGTACTATGTATGTGTTGTGCCAGTTTTTATTTAACAGACACTTTACTACGTTATGTACTATGTATGTGTTGTGCCAGTTTTTATTTAACAGACACTTTACTACGTTATGTACTATGTATGTGTTGTGCCAGTTTTATTTAACAGACACTTTACTACGTTATGTACTATGTATGTGTTGTGCCAGTTTTTATTTAACAGACACTTTACTACGTTATGTACTATGTATGTGTTGTGCCAGTTTTTTTTAACAGACACTTTACTACGTTATGTACTATGTATGTGTTGTGCCAGTGTTTAACAGACACTTTACTACGTTATGTACTATGTATGTGTTGTGCCAGTTTTATTTAACAGACACTTTACTACGTTATGTACTATGTATGTGTTGTGCCAGTTTTATTTAACAGACACTTTACTACGTTATGTACTATGTATGTGTTGTGCCAGTTTTTATTTAACAGACACTTTACTACGTTATGTACTATGTATGTGTTGTGCCAGTTTTTATTTAACAGACACTTTACTACGTTATGTACTATGTATGTGTTGTGCCAGTTTTTATTTAACAGACACTTTACTACGTTATGTACTATGTATGTGTTGTGCCAGTTTTTATTTAACAGACACTTTACTACGTTATGTACTATGTATGTGTTGTGCCAGTTTTTATTTAACAGACACTTTACTACGTTATGTACTATGTATGTGTTGTGCCAGTTTTTATTTAACAGACACTTTACTACGTTATGTACTATGTATGTGTTGTGCCAGTGTTTAACAGACACTTTACTACGTTATGTACTATGTATGTGTTGTGCCAGTTTTATTTAACAGACACTTTACTACGTTATGTACTATGTATGTGTTGTGCCAGTTTTATTTAACAGACACTTTACTACGTTATGTACTATGTATGTGTTGTGCCAGTTTTTATTTAACAGACACTTTACTACGTTATGTACTATGTATGTGTTGTGCCAGTTTTTATTTAACAGACACTTTACTACGTTATGTACTATGTATGTGTTGTGCCAGTTTTTTTTTAACAGACACTTTACTACGTTATGTACTATGTATGTGTTGTGCCAGTTTTTTTTTAACAGACACTTTACTACGTTATGTACTATGTATGTGTTGTGCCAGTTTTTATTTAACAGACACTTTACTACGTTATGTACTATGTATGTGTTGTGCCAGTTTTTATTTAACAGACACTTTACTACGTTATGTACTATGTATGTGTTGTGCCAGTTTTTATTTAACAGACACTTTACTACGTTATGTACTATGTATGTGTTGTGCCAGTTTTTTTTAACAGACACTTTACTACGTTATGTACTATGTATGTGTTGTGCCAGTTTTTATTTAACAGACACTTTACTACGTTATGTACTATGTATGTGTTGTGCCAGTTTTTATTTAACAGACACTTTACTACGTTATGTACTATGTATGTGTTGTGCCAGTTTTTATTTAACAGACACTTTACTACGTTATGTACTATGTATGAGTTGTGCCAGTTTTATTTAACAGACACTTTTCTACGTTATGTACTATGTATGTGTTGTGCCAGTTTTTATTTAACAGACACTTTACTACGTTATGTACTATGTATGTGTTGTGCCAGTTTTATTTAACAGACACTTTACTACGTTATGTACTATGTATGTGTTGTGCCAGTTTTTATTTAACAGACACTTTACTACGTTATGTACTATGTATGTGTTGTGCCAGTTTTATTTAACAGACACTTTACTACGTTATGTACTATGTATGTGTTGTGCCAGTTTTATTTAACAGACACTTTACTACGTTATGTACTATGTATGTGTTGTGCCAGTTTTTATTTAACAGACACTTTACTACGTTATGTACTATGTATGTGTTGTGCCAGTTTTTATTTAACAGACACTTTACTACGTTATGTACTATGTATGTGTTGTGCCAGTTTTTATTTAACAGACACTTTACTACGTTATGTACTATGTATGTGTTGTGCCAGTTTTTATTTAACAGACACTTTACTACGTTATGTACTATGTATGTGTTGTGCCAGTTTTTATTTAACAGACACTTTACTACGTTATGTACTATGTATGTGTTGTGCCAGTTTTTATTTAACAGACACTTTACTACGTTATGTACTATGTATGTGTTGTGCCAGTTTTTATTTAACAGACACTTTACTACGTTATGTACTATGTATGTGTTGTGCCAGTTTTTATTTAACAGACACTTTACTACGTTATGTACTATGTATGTGTTGTGCCAGTGTTTAACAGACACTTTACTACGTTATGTACTATGTATGTGTTGTGCCAGTTTTATTTAACAGACACTTTACTACGTTATGTACTATGTATGTGTTGTGCCAGTTTTTATTTAACAGACACTTTACTACGTTATGTACTATGTATGTGTTGTGCCAGTTTTTATTTAACAGACACTTTACTACGTTATGTACTATGTATGTGTTGTGCCAGTTTTTATTTAACAGACACTTTACTACGTTATGTACTATGTATGTGTTGTGCCAGTTTTTATTTAACAGACACTTTACTACGTTATGTACTATGTATGTGTTGTGCCAGTTTTATTTAACAGACACTTTACTACGTTATGTACTATGTATGTGTTGTGCCAGTTTTTATTTAACAGACACTTTACTACGTTATGTACTATGTATGTGTTGTGCCAGTTTTTATTTAACAGACACTTTACTACGTTATGTACTATGTATGTGTTGTGCCAGTTTTTATTTAACAGACACTTTACTACGTTATGTACTATGTATGTGTTGTGCCAGTTTTTATTTAACAGACACTTTACTACGTTATGTACTATGTATGTGTTGTGCCAGTTTTTATTTAACAGACACTTTACTACGTTATGTACTATGTATGTGTTGTGCCAGTTTTTATTTAACAGACACTTTACTACGTTATGTACTATGTATGTGTTGTGCCAGTTTTTATTTAACAGACACTTTACTACGTTATGTACTATGTATGTGTTGTGCCAGTTTTATTTAACAGACACTTTACTACGTTATGTACTATGTATGTGTTGTGCCAGTTTTTATTTAACAGACACTTTACTACGTTATGTACTATGTATGTGTTGTGCCAGTTTTTATTTAACAGACACTTTACTACGTTATGTACTATGTATGTGTTGTGCCAGTTTTTATTTAACAGACACTTTACTACGTTATGTACTATGTATGTGTTGTGCCAGTTTTTATTTAACAGACACTTTACTACGTTATGTACTATGTATGTGTTGTGCCAGTTTTATTTAACAGACACTTTACTACGTTATGTACTATGTATGTGTTGTGCCAGTTTTTATTTAACAGACACTTTACTACGTTATGTACTATGTATGTGTTGTGCCAGTTTTATTTAACAGACACTTTACTACGTTATGTACTATGTATGTGTTGTGCCAGTTTTATTTAACAGACACTTTACTACGTTATGTACTATGTATGTGTTGTGCCAGTTTTTTATTTAACAGACACTTTACTACGTTATGTACTATGTATGTGTTGTGCCAGTTTTTATTTAACAGACACTTTACTACGTTATGTACTATGTATGTGTTGTGCCAGTTTTTTTTAACAGACACTTTACTACGTTATGTACTATGTATGTGTTGTGCCAGTTTTTATTTAACAGACACTTTACTACGTTATGTACTATGTATGTGTTGTGCCAGTTTTTATTTAACAGACACTTTACTACGTTATGTACTATGTATGTGTTGTGCCAGTTTTTATTTAACAGACACTTTACTACGTTATGTACTATGTATGTGTTGTGCCAGACACTTTTTTATTTAACAGACACTTTACTACGTTATGTACTATGTATGTGTTGTGCCAGTTTTTATTTAACAGACACTTTACTACGTTATGTACTATGTATGTGTTGTGCCAGTTTTTATTTAACAGACACTTTACTACGTTATGTACTATGTATGTGTTGTGCCAGTTTTTATTTAACAGACACTTTACTACGTTATGTACTATGTATGTGTTGTGCCAGTTTTTATTTAACAGACACTTTACTACGTTATGTACTATGTATGTGTTGTGCCAGTTTTATTTAACAGACACTTTACTACGTTATGTACTATGTATGTGTTGTGCCAGTTTTTATTTAACAGACACTTTACTACGTTATGTACTATGTATGTGTTGTGCCAGTTTTTATTTAACAGACACTTTACTACGTTATGTACTATGTATGTGTTGTGCCAGTTTTTATTTAACAGACACTTTACTACGTTATGTACTATGTATGTGTTGTGCCAGTTTTTATTTAACAGACACTTTACTACGTTATGTACTATGTATGTGTTGTGCCAGTTTTATTTAACAGACACTTTACTACGTTATGTACTATGTATGTGTTGTGCCAGTTTTTATTTAACAGACACTTTACTACGTTATGTACTATGTATGTGTTGTGCCAGTTTTTATTTAACAGACACTTTACTACGTTATGTACTATGTATGTGTTGTGCCAGTTTTTATTTAACAGACACTTTACTACGTTATGTACTATGTATGTGTTGTGCCAGTTTTTATTTAACAGACACTTTACTACGTTATGTACTATGTATGTGTTGTGCCAGTTTTTATTTAACAGACACTTTACTACGTTATGTACTATGTATGTGTTGTGCCAGTTTTATTTAACAGACACTTTACTACGTTATGTACTATGTATGTGTTGTGCCGTTATAACAGACACTTTACTACGTTATGTGCTATGTATGTGTTGTGCCAGTTTTTATTTAACAGACACTTTACTACGTTATGTACTATGTATGTGTTGTGCCAGTTTTTATTTAACAGACACTTTACTACGTTATGTACTATGTATGTGTTGTGCCAGTGTTTAACAGACACTTTAACGTTATGACACTTTGTTGTGCCAGTTATGTAACAGACACTTTACTACGTTATGTATGTATGTGTTGTGCCAGTTTTATTTAACAGACACTTTACTACGTTATGTACTATGTATGTGTTGTGCCAGTTTTTATTTAACAGACACTTTACTACGTTATGTACTATGTATGTGTTGTGCCAGTTTTTATTTAACAGACACTTTACTACGTTATGTACTATGTATGTGTTGTGCCAGTTTTTATTTAACAGACACTTTACTGCGTTATGTACTATGTATGTGTTGTGCCAGTTTTATATTTAACAGACACTTTACTACGTTATGTACTATGTATGTGTTGTGCCAGTTTTTATTTAACAGACACTTTACTACGTTATGTACTATGTATGTGTTGTGCCAGTTTTTATTTAACAGACACTTTACTACGTTATGTACTATGTATGTGTTGTGCCAGTTTTTATTTAACAGACACTTTACTACGTTATGTACTATGTATGTGTTGTGCCAGTTTTTATTTAACAGACACTTTACTACGTTATGTACTATGTATGTGTTGTGCCAGTTTTTATTTAACAGACACTTTACTACGTTATGTACTATGTATGTGTTGTGCCAGTTTTTATTTAACAGACACTTTACTACGTTATGTACTATGTATGTGTTGTGCCAGTTTTTATTTAACAGACACTTTACTACGTTATGTACTATGTATGTGTTGTGCCAGTTTTTTTTAACAGACACTTTACTACGTTATGTACTATGTATGTGTTGTGCCAGTTTTTATTTAACAGACACTTTACTACGTTATGTACTATGTATGTGTTGTGCCAGTTTTTATTTAACAGACACTTTACTACGTTATGTACTATGTATGTGTTGTGCCAGTTTTTATTTAACAGACACTTTACTACGTTATGTACTATGTATGTGTTGTGCCAGTTTTTATTTAACAGACACTTTACTACGTTATGTACTATGTATGTGTTGTGCCAGTTTTATTTAACAGACACTTTACTACGTTATGTACTATGTATGTGTTGTGCCAGTTTTTATTTAACAGACACTTTACTACGTTATGTACTATGTATGTGTTGTGCCAGTTTTTATTTAACAGACACTTTACTACGTTATGTACTATGTATGTGTTGTGCCAGTTTTTATTTAACAGACACTTTACTACGTTATGTACTATGTATGTGTTGTGCCAGTTTTTATTTAACAGACACTTTACTACGTTATGTACTATGTATGTGTTGTGCCAGTTTTTATTTAACAGACACTTTACTACGTTATGTACTATGTATGTGTTGTGCCAGTTTTTATTTAACAGACACTTTACTACGTTATGTACTATGTATGAGTTGTGCCAGTTTTATTTAACAGACATTTTTCTACGTTATGTACTATGTATGTGTTGTGCCAGTTTTTATTTAACAGACACTTTACTACGTTATGTACTATGTATGTGTTGTGCCAGTTTTATTTAACAGACACTTTACTACGTTATGTACTATGTATGTGTTGTGCCAGTTTTTATTTAACAGACACTTTACTACGTTATGTACTATGTATGTGTTGTGCCAGTTTTTATTTAACAGACACTTTACTACGTTATGTACTATGTATGTGTTGTGCCAGTTTTTATTTAACAGACACTTTACTACGTTATGTACTAT
This sequence comes from Tachypleus tridentatus, assembly GCF_004210375.1. NCBI lineage: Eukaryota > Metazoa > Arthropoda > Merostomata > Xiphosura > Limulidae > Tachypleus > Tachypleus tridentatus. Next base: position 111,092,785 of record NC_134834.1, read on the forward strand.
GTATGTGTTGTGCCAGTTTTTATTTAACAGACACTTTACTACGTTATGTACTATGTATGTGTTGTGCCAGTTTTTATTTAACAGACACTTTACTACGTTATGTACTATGTATGTGTTGTGCCAGTTTTTATTTAACAGACACTTTACTACGTTATGTACTATGTATGTGTTGTGCCAGTTTTTATTTAACAGACACTTTACTACGTTATGTACTATGTATGTGTTGTGCCAGTTTTTATTTAACAGACACTTTACTACGTTATGTACTATGTATGTGTTGTGCCAGTTTTTATTTAACAGACACTTTACTACGTTATGTACTATGTATGTGTTGTGCCAGTTTTTATTTAACAGACACTTTACTACGTTATGTACTATGTATGTGTTGTGCCAGTTTTATTTAACAGACACTTTTCTACGTTATGTACTATGTATGTGTTGTGCCAGTTTTTATTTAACAGACACTTTACTACGTTATGTACTATGTATGTGTTGTGCCAGTTTTTATTTAACAGACACTTTACTACGTTATGTACTATGTATGTGTTGTGCCAGTTTTTATTTAACAGACACTTTACTACGTTATGTACTATGTATGTGTTGTGCCAGTTTTTATTTAACAGACACTTTACTACGTTATGTACTATGTATGTGTTGTGCCAGTTTTTATTTAACAGACACTTTACTACGTTATGTACTATGTATGTGTTGTGCCAGTTTTTATTTAACAGACACTTTACTACGTTATGTACTATGTATGTGTTGTGCCAGTTTTTATTTAACAGACACTTTACTACGTTATGTACTATGTATGTGTTGTGCCAGTTTTTATTTAACAGACACTTTACTACGTTATGTACTATGTATGTGTTGTGCCAGTTTTTATTTAACAGACACTTTACTACGTTATGTACTATGTATGTGTTGTGCCAGTTTTTATTTAACAGACACTTTACTACGTTATGTACTATGTATGTGTTGTGCCAGTTTTTATTTAACAGACACTTTACTACGTTATGTACTATGTATGTGTTGTGCCAGTTTTTATTTAACAGACACTTTACTACGTTATGTACTATGTATGTGTTGTGCCAGTTTTTATTTAACAGACACTTTACTACGTTATGTACTATGTATGTGTTGTGCCAGTTTTTATTTAACAGACACTTTACTACGTTATGTACTATGTATGTGTTGTGCCAGTTTTATTTAACAGACACTTTTCTACGTTATGTACTATGTATGTGTTGTGCCAGTTTTTATTTAACAGACACTTTACTACGTTATGTACTATGTATGTGTTGTGCCAGTTTTTATTTAACAGACACTTTACTACGTTATGTACTATGTATGTGTTGTGCCAGTTTTTATTTAACAGACACTTTACTACGTTATGTACTATGTATGTGTTGTGCCAGTTTTTATTTAACAGACACTTTACTACGTTATGTACTATGTATGTGTTGTGCCAGTTTTTATTTAACAGACACTTTACTACGTTATGTACTATGTATGTGTTGTGCCAGTTTTATTTAACAGACACTTTACTACGTTATGTACTATGTATGTGTTGTGCCAGTTTTTATTTAACAGACACTTTACTACGTTATGTACTATGTATGTGTTGTGCCAGTTTTTATTTAACAGACACTTTACTACGTTATGTACTATGTATGTGTTGTGCCAGTTTTTATTTAACAGACACTTTACTACGTTATGTACTATGTATGTGTTGTGCCAGTTTTATTTAACAGACACTTTACTACGTTATGTACTATGTATGTGTTGTGCCAGTTTTTATTTAACAGACACTTTACTACGTTATGTACTATGTATGTGTTGTGCCAGTTTTTATTTAACAGACACTTTACTACGTTATGTACTATGTATGTGTTGTGCCAGTTTTATTTAACAGACACTTTACTACGTTATGTACTATGTATGTGTTGTGCCAGTTTTTATTTAACAGACACTTTACTACGTTATGTACTATGTATGTGTTGTGCCAGTTTTTATTTAACAGACACTTTACTACGTTATGTACTATGTATGTGTTGTGCCAGTTTTTATTTAACAGACACTTTACTACGTTATGTACTATGTATGTGTTGTGCCAGTTTTTATTTAACAGACACTTTACTACGTTATGTACTATGTATGTGTTGTGCCAGTTTTTATTTAACAGACACTTTACTACGTTATGTACTATGTATGAGTTGTGCCAGTTTTATTTAACAGACATTTTTCTACGTTATGTACTATGTATGTGTTGTGCCAGTTTTTATTTAACAGACACTTTACTACGTTATGTACTATGTATGTGTTGTGCCAGTTTTTTTATTTAACAGACACTTTACTACGTTATGTACTATGTATGTGTTGTGCCAGTTTTTATTTAACAGACACTTTACTACGTTATGTACTATGTATGTGTTGTGCCAGTACTATGTATGTTTTATTTAACAGACACTTTACTACGTTATGTACTATGTATGTGTTGTGCCAGTTTTTTTTTAACAGACACTTTACCGTTATGTACTATGTATGTGTTGTGCCAGTTTTATTTAACAGACACTTTACTACGTTATGTACTATGTATGTGTTGTGCCAGTTTTTATTTAACAGACACTTTACTACGTTATGTACTATGTATGTGTTGTGCCAGTTTTTATTTAACAGACACTTTACTACGTTATGTACTATGTATGTGTTGTGCCAGTTTTTATTTAACAGACACTTTACTACGTTATGTACTATGTATGTGTTGTGCCAGTTTTTATTTAACAGACACTTTACTACGTTATGTACTATGTATGTGTTGTGCCAGTTTTTATTTAACAGACACTTTACTACGTTATGTACTATGTATGTGTTGTGCCAGTTTTTTATTTAACAGACACTTTACTACGTTATGTACTATGTATGTGTTGTGCCAGTTTTTATTTAACAGACACTTTACTACGTTATGTACTATGTATGTGTTGTGCCAGTTTTTATTTAACAGACACTTTACTACGTTATGTACTATGTATGTGTTGTGCCAGTTTTTATTTAACAGACACTTTACTACGTTATGTACTATGTATGTGTTGTGCCAGTTTTTATTTAACAGACACTTTACTACGTTATGTACTATGTATGTGTTGTGCCAGACACTTTTTTATTTAACAGACACTTTACTACGTTATGTACTATGTATGTGTTGTGCCAGTTTTTATTTAACAGACACTTTACTACGTTATGTACTATGTATGTGTTGTGCCAGTTTTTATTTAACAGACACTTTACTACGTTATGTACTATGTATGTGTTGTGCCAGTTTTTATTTAACAGACACTTTACTACGTTATGTACTATGTATGTGTTGTGCCAGTTTTTATTTAACAGACACTTTACTACGTTATGTACTATGTATGTGTTGTGCCAGTTTTATTTAACAGACACTTTACTACGTTATGTACTATGTATGTGTTGTGCCAGTTTTTATTTAACAGACACTTTACTACGTTATGTACTATGTATGTGTTGTGCCAGTTTTTTTAACAGACACTTTACTACGTTATGTACTATGTATGTGTTGTGCCAGTTTTATTTAACAGACACTTTACTACGTTATGTACTATGTATGTGTTGTGCCAGTTTTTATTTAACAGACACTTTACTACGTTATGTACTATGTATGTGTTGTGCCAGTTTTTATTTAACAGACACTTTACTACGTTATGTACTATGTATGTGTTGTGCCAGTTTTTATTTAACAGACACTTTACTACGTTATGTACTATGTATGTGTTGTGCCAGTTTTTATTTAACAGACACTTTACTACGTTATGTACTATGTATGTGTTGTGCCAGTTTTTATTTAACAGACACTTTACTACGTTATGTACTATGTATGTGTTGTGCCAGTTTTTATTTAACAGACACTTTACTACGTTATGTACTATGTATGTGTTGTGCCAGTTTTTATTTAACAGACACTTTACTACGTTATGTACTATGTATGTGTTGTGCCAGTTTTTATTTAACAGACACTTTACTACGTTATGTACTATGTATGTGTTGTGCCAGTTTTTATTTAACAGACACTTTACTACGTTATGTACTATGTATGTGTTGTGCCAGTTTTTTTTTAACAGACACTTTACTACGTTATGTACTATGTATGTGTTGTGCCAGTTTTTATTTAACAGACACTTTACTACGTTATGTACTATGTATGTGTTGTGCCAGTTTTTATTTAACAGACACTTTACTACGTTATGTACTATGTATGTGTTGTGCCAGTTTTTATTTAACAGACACTTTACTACGTTATGTACTATGTATGTGTTGTGCCAGTTTTTATTTAACAGACACTTTACTACGTTATGTACTATGTATGTGTTGTGCCAGTTTTTATTTAACAGACACTTTACTACGTTATGTACTATGTATGTGTTGTGCCAGTTTTTATTTAACAGACACTTTACTACGTTATGTACTATGTATGTGTTGTGCCAGTTTTTATTTAACAGACACTTTACTACGTTATGTACTATGTATGTGTTGTGCCAGTTTTTTTTAACAGACACTTTACTACGTTATGTACTATGTATGTGTTGTGCCAGTTTTTATTTAACAGACACTTTACTACGTTATGTACTATGTATGTGTTGTGCCAGTTTTTATTTAACAGACACTTTACTACGTTATGTACTATGTATGTGTTGTGCCACTTTACTACGTTATGTACTTTTTATTTAACAGACACTTTACTACGTTATGTACTATGTATGTGTTGTGCCAGTTTTTATTTAACAGACACTTTACTACGTTATGTACTATGTATGTGTTGTGCCAGTTTTTATTTAACAGACACTTTACTACGTTATGTACTATGTATGTGTTGTGCCAGTTTTTATTTAACAGACACTTTACTACGTTATGTACTATGTATGTGTTGTGCCAGTTTTTATTTAACAGACACTTTACTACGTTATGTACTATGTATGTGTTGTGCCAGTTTTTATTTAACAGACACTTTACTACGTTATGTACTATGTATGTGTTGTGCCAGTTTTTTTTTAACAGACACTTTACTACGTTATGTACTATGTATGTGTTGTGCCAGTTTTTATTTAACAGACACTTTACTACGTTATGTACTATGTATGAGTTGTGCCAGTTTTATTTAACAGACATTTTTCTACGTTATGTACTATGTATGTGTTGTGCCAGTTTTTATTTAACAGACACTTTACTACGTTATGTACTATGTATGTGTTGTGCCAGTTTTTATTTAACAGACACTTTACTACGTTATGTACTATGTATGTGTTGTGCCAGTTTTTATTTAACAGACACTTTACTACGTTATGTACTATGTATGTGTTGTGCCAGTTTTTATTTAACAGACACTTTACTACGTTATGTACTATGTATGTGTTGTGCCAGTTTTTATTTAACAGACACTTTACTACGTTATGTACTATGTATGTGTTGTGCCAGTTTTTATTTAACAGACACTTTACTACGTTATGTACTATGTATGTGTTGTGCCAGTTTTTATTTAACAGACACTTTACTACGTTATGTACTATGTATGTGTTGTGCCAGTTTTTATTTAACAGACACTTTACTACGTTATGTACTATGTATGTGTTGTGCCAGTTTTTTTTTAACAGACACTTTACTACGTTATGTACTATGTATGTGTTGTGCCAGTTTTTATTTAACAGACACTTTACTACGTTATGTACTATGTATGTGTTGTGCCAGTTTTTATTTAACAGACACTTTACTACGTTATGTACTATGTATGTGTTGTGCCAGTTTTTATTTAACAGACACTTTACTACGTTATGTACTATGTATGTGTTGTGCCAGTTTTTATTTAACAGACACTTTACTACGTTATGTACTATGTATGTGTTGTGCCAGTTTTTATTTAACAGACACTTTACTACGTTATGTACTATGTATGTGTTGTGCCAGTTTTTATTTAACAGACACTTTACTACGTTATGTACTATGTATGTGTTGTGCCAGTTTTTATTTAACAGACACTTTACTACGTTATGTACTATGTATGTGTTGTGCCAGTTTTTTTTAACAGACACTTTACTACGTTATGTACTATGTATGTGTTGTGCCAGTTTTTTATTTAACAGACACTTTACTACGTTATGTACTATGTATGTGTTGTGCCAGTTTTTATTTAACAGACACTTTACTACGTTATGTACTATGTATGTGTTGTGCCAGTTTTTATTTAACAGACACTTTACTACGTTATGTACTATGTATGTGTTGTGCCAGTTTTTATTTAACAGACACTTTACTACGTTATGTACTATGTATGTGTTGTGCCAGTTTTATTTAACAGACACTTTACTACGTTATGTACTATGTATGTGTTGTGCCAGTTTTTATTTAACAGACACTTTACTACGTTATGTACTATGTATGTGTTGTGCCAGTTTTTATTTAACAGACACTTTACTACGTTATGTACTATGTATGTGTTGTGCCAGTTTTTATTTAACAGACACTTTACTACGTTATGTACTATGTATGTGTTGTGCCAGTTTTTATTTAACAGACACTTTACTACGTTATGTACTATGTATGTGTTGTGCCAGTTTTTATTTAACAGACACTTTACTACGTTATGTACTATGTATGTGTTGTGCCAGTTTTTATTTAACAGACACTTTACTACGTTATGTACTATGTATGTGTTGTGCCAGTTTTTATTTAACAGACACTTTACTACGTTATGTACTATGTATGTGTTGTGCCAGTTTTTATTTAACAGACACTTTACTACGTTATGTACTATGTATGTGTTGTGCCAGTTTTTATTTAACAGACACTTTACTACGTTATGTACTATGTATGTGTTGTGCCAGTTTTTATTTAACAGACACTTTACTACGTTATGTACTATGTATGTGTTGTGCCAGTTTTTATTTAACAGACACTTTACTACGTTATGTACTATGTATGTGTTGTGCCAGTTTTTATTTAACAGACACTTTACTACGTTATGTACTATGTATGTGTTGTGCCAGTTTTTATTTAACAGACACTTTACTACGTTATGTACTATGTATGTGTTGTGCCAGTTTTTATTTAACAGACACTTTACTACGTTATGTACTATGTATGAGTTGTGCCAGTTTTATTTAACAGACACTTTACTACGTTATGTACTATGTATGTGTTGTGCCAGTTTTTATTTAACAGACACTTTACTACGTTATGTACTATGTATGTGTTGTGCCAGTTTTTATTTAACAGACACTTTACTACGTTATGTACTATGTATGTGTTGTGCCAGTTTTTATTTAACAGACACTTTACTACGTTATGTACTATGTATGTGTTGTGCCAGTGTTTAACAGACACTTTACTACGTTATGTACTATGTATGTGTTGTGCCAGTTTTTATTTAACAGACACTTTACTACGTTATGTACTATGTATGTGTTGTGCCAGTTTTTATTTAACAGACACTTTACTACGTTATGTACTATGTATGTGTTGTGCCAGTTTTTATTTAACAGACACTTTACTACGTTATGTACTATGTATGAGTTGTGCCAGTTTTATTTAACAGACATTTTTCTACGTTATGTACTATGTATGTGTTGTGCCAGTTTTTATTTAACAGACACTTTACTACGTTATGTACTATGTATGTGTTGTGCCAGTTTTATTTAACAGACACTTTACTACGTTATGTACTATGTATGTGTTGTGCCAGTATGTTTTATTTAACAGACACTTTACTACGTTATGTACTATGTATGTGTTGTGCCAGTTTTTATTTAACAGACACTTTACTACGTTATGTACTATGTATGTGTTGTGCCAGTTTTTATTTAACAGACACTTTACTACGTTATGTACTATGTATGTGTTGTGCCAGTTTTTATTTAACAGACACTTTACTACGTTATGTACTATGTATGTGTTGTGCCAGTTTTTATTTAACAGACACTTTACTACGTTATGTACTATGTATGTGTTGTGCCAGTTTTTATTTAACAGACACTTTACTACGTTATGTACTATGTATGTGTTGTGCCAGTTTTTATTTAACAGACACTTTACTACGTTATGTACTATGTATGTGTTGTGCCAGTTTTATTTAACAGACACTTTACTACGTTATGTACTATGTATGTGTTGTGCCAGTTTTTATTTAACAGACACTTTACTACGTTATGTACTATGTATGTGTTGTGCCAGTTTTTATTTAACAGACACTTTACTACGTTATGTACTATGTATGTGTTGTGCCAGTTTTTATTTAACAGACACTTTACTACGTTATGTACTATGTATGTGTTGTGCCAGTTTTTATTTAACAGACACTTTACTACGTTATGTACTATGTATGTGTTGTGCCAGTTTTTATTTAACAGACACTTTACTACGTTATGTACTATGTATGTGTTGTGCCAGTTTTTATTTAACAGACACTTTACTACGTTATGTACTATGTATGTGTTGTGCCAGTTTTTATTTAACAGACACTTTACTACGTTATGTACTATGTATGTGTTGTGCCAGTTTTTATTTAACAGACACTTTACTACGTTATGTACTATGTATGTGTTGTGCCAGTTTTTATTTAACAGACACTTTACTACGTTATGTACTATGTATGTGTTGTGCCAGTTTTTATTTAACAGACACTTTACTACGTTATGTACTATGTATGTGTTGTGCCAGTTTTTATTTAACAGACACTTTACTACGTTATGTACTATGTATGTGTTGTGCCAGTTTTTATTTAACAGACACTTTACTACGTTATGTACTATGTATGTGTTGTGCCAGTTTTATTTAACAGACACTTTACTACGTTATGTACTATGTATGTGTTGTGCCAGTTTTATTTAACAGACACTTTTCTACGTTATGTACTATGTATGTGTTGTGCCAGTTTTTATTTAACAGACACTTTACTACGTTATGTACTATGTATGTGTTGTGCCAGTTTTTATTTAACAGACACTTTACTACGTTATGTACTATGTATGTGTTGTGCCAGTTTTTATTTAACAGACACTTTACTACGTTATGTACTATGTATGTGTTGTGCCAGTTTTTATTTAACAGACACTTTACTACGTTATGTACTATGTATGTGTTGTGCCAGTTTTTATTTAACAGACACTTTACTACGTTATGTACTATGTATGTGTTGTGCCAGTTTTTATTTAACAGACACTTTACTACGTTATGTACTATGTATGTGTTGTGCCAGTTTTTATTTAACAGACACTTTACTACGTTATGTACTATGTATGTGTTGTGCCAGTTTTTTTTTAACAGACACTTTACTACGTTATGTACTATGTATGTGTTGTGCCAGTTTTTATTTAACAGACACTTTACTACGTTATGTACTATGTATGTGTTGTGCCAGTTTTTATTTAACAGACACTTTACTACGTTATGTACTATGTATGTGTTGTGCCAGTTTTTATTTAACAGACACTTTACTACGTTATGTACTATGTATGTGTTGTGCCAGTTTTTATTTAACAGACACTTTACTACGTTATGTACTATGTATGTGTTGTGCCAGTTTTTATTTAACAGACACTTTACTACGTTATGTACTATGTATGTGTTGTGCCAGTTTTTATTTAACAGACACTTTACTACGTTATGTACTATGTATGTGTTGTGCCAGTTTTTATTTAACAGACACTTTACTACGTTATGTACTATGTATGTGTTGTGCCAGTTTTTATTTAACAGACACTTTACTACGTTATGTACTATGTATGTGTTGTGCCAGTTTTTATTTAACAGACACTTTACTACGTTATGTACTATGTATGTGTTGTGCCAGTTTTTATTTAACAGACACTTTACTACGTTATGTACTATGTATGTGTTGTGCCAGTTTTTATTTAACAGACACTTTACTACGTTATGTACTATGTATGTGTTGTGCCAGTTTTTATTTAACAGACACTTTACTACGTTATGTACTATGTATGTGTTGTGCCAGTTTTTATTTAACAGACACTTTACTACGTTATGTACTATGTATGTGTTGTGCCAGTTTTTATTTAACAGACACTTTACTACGTTATGTACTATGTATGTGTTGTGCCAGTTTTATTTAACAGACACTTTACTACGTTATGTACTATGTATGTGTTGTGCCAGTTTTATTTAACAGACACTTTACTACGTTATGTACTATGTATGTGTTGTGCCAGTTTTTATTTAACAGACACTTTACTACGTTATGTACTATGTATGTGTTGTGCCAGTTTTTATTTAACAGACACTTTACTACGTTATGTACTATGTATGTGTTGTGCCAGTTTTTATTTAACAGACACTTTACTACGTTATGTACTATGTATGTGTTGTGCCAGTTTTTATTTAACAGACACTTTACTACGTTATGTACTATGTATGTGTTGTGCCAGTTTTTATTTAACAGACACTTTACTACGTTATGTACTATGTATGTGTTGTGCCAGTTTTTATTTAACAGACACTTTACTACGTTATGTACTATGTATGTGTTGTGCCAGTTTTTATTTAACAGACACTTTACTACGTTATGTACTATGTATGTGTTGTGCCAGTTTTTATTTAACAGACACTTTACTACGTTATGTACTATGTATGTGTTGTGCCAGTTTTTATTTAACAGACACTTTACTACGTTATGTACTATGTATGTGTTGTGCCAGTTTTTATTTAACAGACACTTTACTACGTTATGTACTATGTATGTGTTGTGCCAGTTTTTATTTAACAGACACTTTACTACGTTATGTACTATGTATGTGTTGTGCCAGTTTTTATTTAACAGACACTTTACTACGTTATGTACTATGTATGTGTTGTGCCAGTTTTTTTTTAACAGACACTTTACTACGTTATGTACTATGTATGTGTTGTGCCAGTTTTTATTTAACAGACACTTTACTACGTTATGTACTATGTATGTGTTGTGCCAGTTTTTATTTAACAGACACTTTACTACGTTATGTACTATGTATGTGTTGTGCCAGTTTTTATTTAACAGACACTTTACTACGTTATGTACTATGTATGTGTTGTGCCAGTTTTTATTTAACAGACACTTTACTACGTTATGTACTATGTATGTGTTGTGCCAGTTTTTATTTAACAGACACTTTACTACGTTATGTACTATGTATGTGTTGTGCCAGTTTTTATTTAACAGACACTTTACTACGTTATGTACTATGTATGTGTTGTGCCAGTTTTTATTTAACAGACACTTTACTACGTTATGTACTATGTATGTGTTGTGCCAGTTTTTATTTAACAGACACTTTACTACGTTATGTACTATGTATGTGTTGTGCCAGTTTTTTTTAACAGACACTTTACTACGTTATGTACTATGTATGTGTTGTGCCAGTTTTTATTTAACAGACACTTTACTACGTTATGTACTATGTATGTGTTGTGCCAGTTTTTATTTAACAGACACTTTACTACGTTATGTACTATGTATGTGTTGTGCCAGTTTTTTTAACAGACACTTTAACAGACACTTTACTACGTTATGTACTATGTATGAGTTGTGCCAGTTTTATTTAACAGACACTTTTCTACGTTATGTACTATGTATGTGTTGTGCCAGTTTTTATTTAACAGACACTTTACTACGTTATGTACTATGTATGTGTTGTGCCAGTTTTTATTTAACAGACACTTTACTACGTTATGTACTATGTATGTGTTGTGCCAGTTTTTATTTAACAGACACTTTACTACGTTATGTACTATGTATGTGTTGTGCCAGTTTTTATTTAACAGACACTTTACTACGTTATGTACTATGTATGTGTTGTGCCAGTTTTTATTTAACAGACACTTTACTACGTTATGTACTATGTATGTGTTGTGCCAGTTTTTATTTAACAGACACTTTACTACGTTATGTACTATGTATGTGTTGTGCCAGTTTTTATTTAACAGACACTTTACTACGTTATGTACTATGTATGTGTTGTGCCAGTTTTTATTTAACAGACACTTTACTACGTTATGTACTATGTATGTGTTGTGCCAGTTTTTATTTAACAGACACTTTACTACGTTATGTACTATGTATGTGTTGTGCCAGTTTTTATTTAACAGACACTTTACTACGTTATGTACTATGTATGTGTTGTGCCAGTTTTTATTTAACAGACACTTTACTACGTTATGTACTATGTATGTGTTGTGCCAGTTTTTATTTAACAGACACTTTACTACGTTATGTACTATGTATGTGTGTGTTGTGCCAGTTTTTTTTTAACAGACACTTTACTACGTTATGTACTATGTATGTGTTGTGCCAGTTTTATTTAACAGACACTTTACTACGTTATGTACTATGTATGTGTTGTGCCAGTTTTTATTTAACAGACACTTTACTACGTTATGTACTATGTATGTGTTGTGCCAGTTTTTATTTAACAGACACTTTACTACGTTATGTACTATGTATGTGTTGTGCCAGTTTTTATTTAACAGACACTTTACTGCGTTATGTACTATGTATGTGTTGTGCCAGTTTTTATTTAACAGACACTTTACTACGTTATGTACTATGTATGTGTTGTGCCAGTTTTTTTTAACAGACACTTTACTACGTTATGTACTATGTATGTGTTGTGCCAGTTTTTATTTAACAGACACTTTACTACGTTATGTACTATGTATGTGTTGTGCCAGTTTTTATTTAACAGACACTTTACTACGTTATGTACTATGTATGTGTTGTGCCAGTTTTTATTTAACAGACACTTTACTACGTTATGTACTATGTATGTGTTGTGCCAGTTTTTATTTAACAGACACTTTACTACGTTATGTACTATGTATGTGTTGTGCCAGTTTTTTTTAACAGACACTTTACTACGTTATGTACTATGTATGTGTTGTGCCAGTGTTTAACAGACACTTTACTACGTTATGTACTATGTATGTGTTGTGCCAGTTTTTATTTAACAGACACTTTACTACGTTATGTACTATGTATGTGTTGTGCCAGTTTTTATTTAACAGACACTTTACTACGTTATGTACTATGTATGTGTTGTGCCAGTTTTTATTTAACAGACACTTTACTACGTTATGTACTATGTATGTGTTGTGCCAGTTTTTATTTAACAGACACTTTACTACGTTATGTACTATGTATGTGTTGTGCCAGTTTTTATTTAACAGACACTTTACTACGTTATGTACTATGTATGTGTTGTGCCAGTTTTTATTTAACAGACACTTTACTACGTTATGTACTATGTATGTGTTGTGCCAGTTTTTATTTAACAGACACTTTACTACGTTATGTACTATGTATGTGTTGTGCCAGTTTTTATTTAACAGACACTTTACTACGTTATGTACTATGTATGTGTTGTGCCAGTTTTTATTTAACAGACACTTTACTACGTTATGTACTATGTATGTGTTGTGCCAGTTTTTATTTAACAGACACTTTACTACGTTATGTACTATGTATGTGTTGTGCCAGTTTTTATTTAACAGACACTTTACTACGTTATGTACTATGTATGTGTTGTGCCAGTTTTTATTTAACAGACACTTTACTACGTTATGTACTATGTATGTGTTGTGCCAGTTTTTATTTAACAGACACTTTACTACGTTATGTACTATGTATGTGTTGTGCCAGTTTTTATTTAACAGACACTTTACTACGTTATGTACTATGTATGTGTTGTGCCAGTTTTTATTTAACAGACACTTTACTACGTTATGTACTATGTATGTGTTGTGCCAGTTTTTATTTAACAGACACTTTACTACGTTATGTACTATGTATGTGTTGTGCCAGTTTTTATTTAACAGACACTTTACTACGTTATGTACTATGTATGTGTTGTGCCAGTTTTTATTTAACAGACACTTTACTACGTTATGTACTATGTATGTGTTGTGCCAGTTTTTATTTAACAGACACTTTACTACGTTATGTACTATGTATGTGTTGTGCCAGTTTTTATTTAACAGACACTTTACTACGTTATGTACTATGTATGTGTTGTGCCAGTTTTTATTTAACAGACACTTTACTACGTTATGTACTATGTATGTGTTGTGCCAGTTTTTATTTAACAGACACTTTACTACGTTATGTACTATGTATGTGTTGTGCCAGTTTTTATTTAACAGACACTTTACTACGTTATGTACTATGTATGTGTTGTGCCAGTTTTTATTTAACAGACACTTTACTACGTTATGTACTATGTATGTGTTGTGCCAGTTTTTATTTAACAGACACTTTACTACGTTATGTACTATGTATGTGTTGTGCCAGTTTTATTTAACAGACACTTTACTACGTTATGTACTATGTATGTGTTGTGCCAGTTTTTATTTAACAGACACTTTACTACGTTATGTACTATGTATGTGTTGTGCCAGTTTTTATTTAACAGACACTTTACTACGTTATGTACTATGTATGTGTTGTGCCAGTTTTTATTTAACAGACACTTTACTACGTTATGTACTATGTATGTGTTGTGCCAGTTTTTTTAACAGACACTTTACTACGTTATGTACTATGTATGTGTTGTGCCAGTTTTTATTTAACAGACACTTTACTACGTTATGTACTATGTATGTGTTGTGCCAGTTTTTATTTAACAGACACTTTACTACGTTATGTACTATGTATGTGTTGTGCCAGTTTTTATTTAACAGACACTTTACTACGTTATGTACTATGTATGTGTTGTGCCAGTTTTTATTTAACAGACACTTTACTACGTTATGTACTATGTATGTGTTGTGCCAGTTTTTATTTAACAGACACTTTACTACGTTATGTACTATGTATGTGTTGTGCCAGTTTTTATTTAACAGACACTTTACTACGTTATGTACTATGTATGTGTTGTGCCAGTTTTTTATTTAACAGACACTTTACTACGTTATGTACTATGTATGTGTTGTGCCAGTTTTTATTTAACAGACACTTTACTACGTTATGTACTATGTATGAGTTGTGCCAGTTTTATTTAACAGACATTTTTCTACGTTATGTACTATGTATGTGTTGTGCCAGTTTTTATTTAACAGACACTTTACTACGTTATGTACTATGTATGTGTTGTGCCAGTTTTTATTTAACAGACACTTTACTACGTTATGTACTATGTATGTGTTGTGCCAGTTTTTATTTAACAGACACTTTACTACGTTATGTACTATGTATGTGTTGTGCCAGTTTTTATTTAACAGACACTTTACTACGTTATGTACTATGTATGTGTTGTGCCAGTTTTATTTAACAGACACTTTACTACGTTATGTACTATGTATGTGTTGTGCCAGTTTTTATTTAACAGACACTTTACTACGTTATGTACTATGTATGTGTTGTGCCAGTTTTTATTTAACAGACACTTTACTACGTTATGTACTATGTATGTGTTGTGCCAGTTTTTATTTAACAGACACTTTACTACGTTATGTACTATGTATGTGTTGTGCCAGTAACAGCCATGTACTATGTATGTTTTGCCATTTAACAGACACTTTACTACGTTATGTACTATGTATGTGTTGTGCCAGTTTTTATTTAACAGACACTTTACTACGTTATGTACTATGTATGTGTTGTGCCAGTTTTTATTTAACAGACACTTTACTACGTTATGTACTATGTATGTGTTGTGCCAGTTTTTATTTAACAGACACTTTACTACGTTATGTACTATGTATGTGTTGTGCCAGTTTTTATTTAACAGACACTTTACTACGTTATGTACTATGTATGTGTTGTGCCAGTTTTTATTTAACAGACACTTTACTACGTTATGTACTATGTATGTGTTGTGCCAGTTTTTATTTAACAGACACTTTACTACGTTATGTACTATGTATGTGTTGTGCCAGTTTTTATTTAACAGACACTTTACTACGTTATGTACTATGTATGTGTTGTGCCAGTTTTTATTTAACAGACACTTTACTACGTTATGTACTATGTATGTGTTGTGCCAGTTTTTATTTAACAGACACTTTACTACGTTATGTACTATGTATGTGTTGTGCCAGTTTTTATTTAACAGACACTTTACTACGTTATGTACTATGTATGTGTTGTGCCAGTTTTTATTTAACAGACACTTTACTACGTTATGTACTATGTATGTGTTGTGCCAGTTTTTATTTAACAGACACTTTACTACGTTATGTACTATGTATGTGTTGTGCCAGTTTTTATTTAACAGACACTTTACTACGTTATGTACTATGTATGTGTTGTGCCAGTTTTTATTTAACAGACACTTTACTACGTTATGTACTATGTATGTGTTGTGCCAGTTTTTATTTAACAGACACTTTACTACGTTATGTACTATGTATGTGTTGTGCCAGTTTTTATTTAACAGACACTTTACTACGTTATGTACTATGTATGTGTTGTGCCAGTTTTTATTTAACAGACACTTTACTACGTTATGTACTATGTATGTGTTGTGCCAGTTTTTATTTAACAGACACTTTACTACGTTATGTACTATGTATGTGTTGTGTGACACTTTACTACGTTATGTACTATGTATGTGTTGTTTTAGTGTTTAACAGACACTTTACTGCGTTATGTACTATGTATGTGTTGTGCCAGTTTTTATTTAACAGACACTTTACTACGTTATGTACTATGTATGTGTTGTGCCAGTTTTTATTTAACAGACACTTTACTACGTTATGTACTATGTATGTGTTGTGCCAGTTTTATTTAACAGACACTTTACTACGTTATGTACTATGTATGTGTTGTGCCAGTTTTTATTTAACAGACACTTTACTACGTTATGTACTATGTATGTGTTGTGCCAGTTTTTATTTAACAGACACTTTACTACGTTATGTACTATGTATGTGTTGTGCCAGTTTTTATTTAACAGACACTTTACTACGTTATGTACTATGTATGTGTTGTGCCAGTTTTTTATTTAACAGACACTTTACTACGTTATGTACTATGTATGTGTTGTGCCAGTTTTTATTTAACAGACACTTTACTACGTTATGTACTATGTATGTGTTGTGCCAGTTTTTATTTAACAGACACTTTACTACGTTATGTACTATGTATGTGTTGTGCCAGTTTTTATTTAACAGACACTTTACTACGTTATGTACTATGTATGTGTTGTGCCAGTTTTTATTTAACAGACACTTTACTACGTTATGTACTATGTATGTGTTGTGCCAGTTTTTATTTAACAGACACTTTACTACGTTATGTACTATGTATGTGTTGTGCCAGTTTTTATTTAACAGACACTTTACTACGTTATGTACTATGTATGTGTTGTGCCAGTTTTTATTTAACAGACACTTTACTACGTTATGTACTATGTATGTGTTGTGCCAGTTTTTATTTAACAGACACTTTACTACGTTATGTACTATGTATGTGTTGTGCCAGTTTTTATTTAACAGACACTTTACTACGTTATGTACTATGTATGTGTTGTGCCAGTTTTTATTTAACAGACACTTTACTACGTTATGTACTATGTATGTGTTGTGCCAGTTTTTATTTAACAGACACTTTACTACGTTATGTACTATGTATGTGTTGTGCCAGTTTTTATTTAACAGACACTTTACTACGTTATGTACTATGTATGTGTTGTGCCAGTTTTTATTTAACAGACACTTTACTACGTTATGTACTATGTATGTGTTGTGCCAGTTTTTATTTAACAGACACTTTACTACGTTATGTACTATGTATGTGTTGTGCCAGTTTTTTATTTAACAGACACTTTACTACGTTATGTACTATGTATGTGTTGTGCCAGTTTTTTTTAACAGACACTTTACTACGTTATGTACTATGTATGTGTTGTGCCAGTTTTTTATTTAACAGACACTTTACTACGTTATGTACTATGTATGTGTTGTGCCAGTTTTTATTTAACAGACACTTTACTACGTTATGTACTATGTATGTGTTGTGCCAGTTTTTATTTAACAGACACTTTACTACGTTATGTACTATGTATGTGTTGTGCCAGTTTTTATTTAACAGACACTTTACTACGTTATGTACTATGTATGTGTTGTGCCAGTTTTTATTTAACAGACACTTTACTACGTTATGTACTATGTATGTGTTGTGCCAGTTTTTATTTAACAGACACTTTACTACGTTATGTACTATGTATGTGTTGTGCCAGTTTTTATTTAACAGACACTTTACTACGTTATGTACTATGTATGTGTTGTGCCAGTTTTTATTTAACAGACACTTTACTACGTTATGTACTATGTATGTGTTGTGCCAGTTTTTTTTTTAACAGACACTTTACTACGTTATGTACTATGTATGTGTTGTGCCAGTTTTTATTTAACAGACACTTTACTACGTTATGTACTATGTATGTGTTGTGCCAGTTTTTTATTTAACAGACACTTTACTACGTTATGTACTATGTATGTGTTGTGCCAGTTTTTATTTAACAGACACTTTACTACGTTATGTACTATGTATGTGTTGTGCCAGTTTTTTATTTAACAGACACTTTACTACGTTATGTACTATGTATGTGTTGTGCCAGTTTTTATTTAACAGACACTTTACTACGTTATGTACTATGTATGTGTTGTGCCAGTTTTTATTTAACAGACACTTTACTACGTTATGTACTATGTATGTGTTGTGCCAGTTTTTATTTAACAGACACTTTACTACGTTATGTACTATGTATGTGTTGTGCCAGTTTTTATTTAACAGACACTTTACTACGTTATGTACTATGTATGTGTTGTGCCAGTTTTTATTTAACAGACACTTTACTACGTTATGTACTATGTATGTGTTGTGCCAGTTTTTATTTAACAGACACTTTACTACGTTATGTACTATGTATGTGTTGTGCCAGTTTTTATTTAACAGACACTTTACTACGTTATGTACTATGTATGTGTTGTGCCAGTTTTTATTTAACAGACACTTTACTACGTTATGTACTATGTATGTGTTGTGCCAGTTTTTATTTAACAGACACTTTACTACGTTATGTACTATGTATGTGTTGTGCCAGTTTTTATTTAACAGACACTTTACTACGTTATGTACTATGTATGTGTTGTGCCAGTTTTTATTTAACAGACACTTTACTACGTTATGTACTATGTATGTGTTGTGCCAGTTTTTATTTAACAGACACTTTACTACGTTATGTACTATGTATGTGTTGTGCCAGTTTTTATTTAACAGACACTTTACTACGTTATGTACTATGTATGTGTTGTGCCAGTTTTTTATTTAACAGACACTTTACTACGTTATGTACTATGTATGTGTTGTGCCAGTTTTTATTTAACAGACACTTTACTACGTTATGTACTATGTATGTGTTGTGCCAGTTTTATTTAACAGACACTTTACTACGTTATGTACTATGTATGTGTTGTGCCAGTTTTTTATTTAACAGACACTTTACTACGTTATGTACTATGTATGTGTTGTGCCAGTTTTTATTTAACAGACACTTTACTACGTTATGTACTATGTATGTGTTGTGCCAGTTTTTATTTAACAGACACTTTACTACGTTATGTACTATGTATGTGTTGTGCCAGTTTTTATTTAACAGACACTTTACTACGTTATGTACTATGTATGTGTTGTGCCAGTTTTTATTTAACAGACACTTTACTACGTTATGTACTATGTATGTGTTGTGCCAGTTTTTATTTAACAGACACTTTACTACGTTATGTACTATGTATGTGTTGTGCCAGTTTTTATTTAACAGACACTTTACTACGTTATGTACTATGTATGTGTTGTGCCAGTTTTTATTTAACAGACACTTTACTACGTTATGTACTATGTATGTGTTGTGCCAGTTTTTATTTAACAGACACTTTACTACGTTATGTACTATGTATGTGTTGTGCCAGTTTTTATTTAACAGACACTTTACTACGTTATGTACTATGTATGTGTTGTGCCAGTTTTTATTTAACAGACACTTTACTACGTTATGTACTATGTATGTGTTGTGCCAGTTTTTATTTAACAGACACTTTACTACGTTATGTACTATGTATGTGTTGTGCCAGTTTTTATTTAACAGACACTTTACTACGTTATGTACTATGTATGTGTTGTGCCAGTTTTTATTTAACAGACACTTTACTACGTTATGTACTATGTATGTGTTGTGCCAGTTTTTATTTAACAGACACTTTACTACGTTATGTACTATGTATGTGTTGTGCCAGTTTTTATTTAACAGACACTTTACTACGTTATGTACTATGTATGTGTTGTGCCAGTTTTTATTTAACAGACACTTTACTACGTTATGTACTATGTATGTGTTGTGCCAGTTTTATTTAACAGACACTTTACTACGTTATGTACTATGTATGTGTTGTGCCAGTTTTTATTTAACAGACACTTTACTACGTTATGTACTATGTATGTGTTGTGCCAGTTTTTATTTAACAGACACTTTACTACGTTATGTACTATGTATGTGTTGTGCCAGTTTTATTTAACAGACACTTTACTACGTTATGTACTATGTATGTGTTGTGCCAGTTTTATTTAACAGACACTTTACTACGTTATGTACTATGTATGTGTTGTGCCAGTTTTTATTTAACAGACACTTTACTACGTTATGTACTATGTATGTGTTGTGCCAGTTTTTTATTTAACAGACACTTTACTACGTTATGTACTATGTATGTGTTGTGCCAGTTTTTATTTAACAGACACTTTACTACGTTATGTACTATGTATGTGTTGTGCCAGTTTTTATTTAACAGACACTTTACTACGTTATGTACTATGTATGTGTTGTGCCAGTTTTTATTTAACAGACACTTTACTACGTTATGTACTATGTATGTGTTGTGCCAGTTTTTATTTAACAGACACTTTACTACGTTATGTACTATGTATGTGTTGTGCCAGTTTTTATTTAACAGACACTTTACTACGTTATGTACTATGTATGTGTTGTGCCAGTTTTTATTTAACAGACACTTTACTACGTTATGTACTATGTATGTGTTGTGCCAGTTTTTATTTAACAGACACTTTACTACGTTATGTACTATGTATGTGTTGTGCCAGTTTTTTATTTAACAGACACTTTACTACGTTATGTACTATGTATGTGTTGTGCCAGTTTTTATTTAACAGACACTTTACTACGTTATGTACTATGTATGTGTTGTGCCAGTTTTTATTTAACAGACACTTTACTACGTTATGTACTATGTATGTGTTGTGCCAGTTTTTATTTAACAGACACTTTACTACGTTATGTACTATGTATGTGTTGTGCCAGTTTTTATTTAACAGACACTTTACTACGTTATGTACTATGTATGTGTTGTGCCAGTTTTTATTTAACAGACACTTTACTACGTTATGTACTATGTATGTGTTGTGCCAGTTTTTTATTTAACAGACACTTTACTACGTTATGTACTATGTATGTGTTGTGCCAGTTTTTATTTAACAGACACTTTACTACGTTATGTACTATGTATGTGTTGTGCCAGTTTTTATTTAACAGACACTTTACTACGTTATGTACTATGTATGTGTTGTGCCAGTTTTATTTAACAGACACTTTACTACGTTATGTACTATGTATGTGTTGTGCCAGTTTTTATTTAACAGACACTTTACTACGTTATGTACTATGTATGTGTTGTGCCAGTTTTTATTTAACAGACACTTTACTACGTTATGTACTATGTATGTGTTGTGCCAGTTTTTATTTAACAGACACTTTACTACGTTATGTACTATGTATGTGTTGTGCCAGTTTTTATTTAACAGACACTTTACTACGTTATGTACTATGTATGTGTTGTGCCAGTTTTGACACTTTACTACGTTATTACTATGTATGTTGCCAGTTTTTATTTAACAGACACTTTACTACGTTATGTACTATGTATGTGTTGTGCCAGGTTTTATTTAACAGACACTTTACTACGTTATGTACTATGTATGTGTTGTGCCAGTTTTTATTTAACAGACACTTTACTACGTTATGTACTATGTATGTGTTGTGCCAGTTTTTAACAGACACTTTACTACGTTATGTACTATGTATGTGTTGTGCCAGTTTTTATTTAACAGACACTTTACTACGTTATGTACTATGTATGTGTTGTGCCAGTTTTTATTTAACAGACACTTTACTACGTTATGTACTATGTATGTGTTGTGCCAGTTTTTATTTAACAGACACTTTACTACGTTATGTACTATGTATGTGTTGTGCCAGTTTTTATTTAACAGACACTTTACTACGTTATGTACTATGTATGTGTTGTGCCAGTTTTTATTTAACAGACACTTTACTACGTTATGTACTATGTATGTGTTGTGCCAGTTTTTATTTAACAGACACTTTACTACGTTATGTACTATGTATGTGTTGTGCCAGTTTTTATTTAACAGACACTTTACTACGTTATGTACTATGTACTATGTATGTGTTGTGCCAGTTTTTATTTAACAGACACTTTACTACGTTATGTACTATGTATGTGTTGTGCCAGTGTTTAACAGACACTTTACTACGTTATGTACTATGTATGTGTTGTGCCAGTTTTTATTTAACAGACACTTTACTACGTTATGTACTATGTATGTGTTGTGCCAGTTTTGTTTAACAGACACTTTACTACGTTATGTACTATGTATGTGTTGTGCCAGTATGTTTTTATTTAACAGACACTTTACTACGTTATGTACTATGTATGTGTTGTGCCAGTTTTTATTTAACAGACACTTTACTACGTTATGTACTATGTATGTGTTGTGCCAGTTTTTTATTTAACAGACACTTTACTACGTTATGTACTATGTATGTGTTGTGCCAGTTTTTATTTAACAGACACTTTACTACGTTATGTACTATGTATGTGTTGTGCCAGTTTTTATTTAACAGACACTTTACTACGTTATGTACTATGTATGTGTTGTGCCAGTTTTTTTAACAGACACTTTACTACGTTATGTACTATGTATGTGTTGTGCTAGTTTTTTTTAACAGACACTTTACTACGTTATGTACTATGTATGTGTTGTGCCAGTTTTTTTAACAGACACTTTACTACGTTATGTACTATGTATGTGTTGTGCCAGTTTTTATTTAACAGACACTTTACTACGTTATGTACTATGTATGTGTTGTGCCAGTTTTTATTTAACAGACACTTTACTACGTTATGTACTATGTATGTGTTGTGCCAGTTTTTATTTAACAGACACTTTACTACGTTATGTACTATGTATGTGTTGTGCCAGTTTTTATTTAACAGACACTTTACTACGTTATGTACTATGTATGTGTTGTGCCAGTTTTATTTAACAGACACTTTACTACGTTATGTACTATGTATGTGTTGTGCCAGTTTTTTTTATTTAACAGACACAGTTTTTACTACGTTATGTACTATGTATGTGTTGTGCCAGTTTTATTTTTTATTTAACAGACACTTTACTACGTTATGTACTATGTATGTGTTGTGCCAGTTTTTATTTAACAGACACTTTACTACGTTATGTACTATGTATGTGTTGTGCCAGTTTTTATTTAACAGACACTTTACTACGTTATGTACTATGTATGTGTTGTGCCAGTTTTTATTTAACAGACACTTTACTACGTTATGTACTATGTATGTGTTGTGCCAGTTTTTATTTAACAGACACTTTACTACGTTATGTACTATGTATGTGTTGTGCCAGTTTTATTTAACAGACACTTTACTACGTTATGTACTATGTATGTGTTGTGCCAGTTTTATTTAACAGACACTTTACTACGTTATGTACTATGTATGTGTTTGTGCCAGTTTTTATTTAACAGA
>NC_134834.1:111117197-111172105 GCF_004210375.1 Tachypleus tridentatus
CGGCCACTCAAAGAAGTCCTGTCGTGGTTCCTGACATGTGCTCGTTGTGGTGGCAAGGACCACGATGCTATGAGTGTCACGCGGACCCACATTGTGTCAACTGCAATGGTTCCCACCCCTTCCTACTTTCGTTCTTGCCCAAAATGGTTGGAGGAAAAGAGGTGCAGCATTTGAAAACGACTCATAACATTACTTATCCTGAGGCTCGGAAATTGCTGTCCGCCACTCCATCTCGGACATATGCTGCTGCACTTTATTTCACAACTACAGTGGAAGTGCAGACAACTCTCTCTGTACTTCCAAGAGAATCATTTTCAAAACAGATGAAAAGCCTTTTGACCTCCATGGTTAAAAAGGTTGATGAATCGACTTCTACACCCATTTCTGTTCCTCCCATACAGTCCAACAAATCTCAAGATTCACATCCTTCAGTTTCAAATACAGGCATTTCTTCTGATACATCTTTTTCTCCAACCCCACGATGCAGAACAATCATTCGTTCGCGTCCTCAGTTACTGGAATCCTCTTCCAACAACAAAGACCTGCCCAATCGACCCAGGACAGGATCCTTGGAGGTCGATAGACCTCCTCCGAATAAGGACAGTAAGGAAAAAAGACGTGGTCGTAAACAGAAGGGTTCTCCAGCCACTTCGCCTACCCGTCATTAAAAATGGCCACCTTGATACAATGGAACTGTCGAGGTTTATGTTCTAATCTGGATGATATCAAAACACTGATTGCTTCCTACCATCCTGTATGTCTTTCCTTACAAGAAACATTTCTCAAACCTGCTGATACAGTCACCATTCGGCAATTTTCTCTGTACAGAAATGACAGGCTGTGTGATAGACGAGTACATGGAGGGATGGCACTATTGGTTGATCAGCATGTGCCCACCCTGTCTTTGTCACTCAACACACCCTTGGAGGCCGTAGCCATCCGTGTTTCCTTGGGTCATACCATCACTGTTTGTTCTCTCTACCTGTCGCCTGGAGAGACATATGATCAATCATACCTTTATGCTTTCGTTTAACAGTTGCTGTCTCCATTTCTAATCCTGGGGGACTTTAATGGACATCATCCCCTCTGGGGAAGTGCTGATATTGATAGGAGGGGTCGTACTGTAGAGCGTATGCTCTCTGATCACAACCTTTCTCTCTTTCAATACTGATTCTTCCACTTATTTTCATGCATCTAGTCAGTCCTTTACCGCTATTGATCTCTCGGTTTGCTTTCCTTCATTATTCAATCAACTCTCAGGGCTGGAAGACGTGAATAAGGGGAGCAGGGGCTCTGCAGCCCTGTCTCTTCCAGACTTCGGTCTGGATGTTCCTGTTGTGCAGTAGGGGTGGTCGGATGCCAGCAACTACAGCTACGAAGCAGGGTGGGGTCTGGTGGCCTCATGAGGCCGCTCGCCCCCACCTCAGTCTGTCCAGTCAAAGCAGCAGCATCACCGATTTCCCCCCTTTGATTGGTTGATTAGGTTTTCCTGCATCACTTTAAACATCCAGATGATGCGTGACATTGCTAAGCAATTCTACGCATTTTCTCTCTTCAACTGCTTTGCAGTTGACGCTTTTTTTGTAGATGACCCATTTTGCCTCTTGAGGGACCACTTTTCGTTTTCTATCCTGTCCATGCCTTCTGGTCGTTTGACAGGACACGTGAGCGGGTTGTTAGCATTGATGTTGTCGCTGGGGGTCGTAAGGTTCGCCTTGTCGATGTCGATGAGCCTGTCTGGTCTGGAGAGGTGAAGCCCTTCTTTTCGGGCTTGGACAGGTTTTTGATTACACAGGCCAATATCGACCTCGGTGGCGACTTCAACTGCATCTTGGATCCTCATCTTGACAAGATTGGGGCGATCCTCTTTTTGTTGATTAGTGAACATGGTCTCTGTGTGCGGTGCTGTCAGATTTCAACTTTTCTGATGTCTGGTGTGCGCTGTATGGGTCTGCTTTTGTGGCCACTTGGACTGGTCGTGGCGTTTCTTGTCGCCTTG
Source organism: Tachypleus tridentatus (assembly GCF_004210375.1). NCBI lineage: Eukaryota > Metazoa > Arthropoda > Merostomata > Xiphosura > Limulidae > Tachypleus > Tachypleus tridentatus. The sequence goes on from NC_134834.1 coordinate 111,119,197, forward strand.
GCAGGTTCTATGTAACACCTGGCCTTTGGCAGAGCCTCAGCATGGCTGCTGTTCACTGGGTCGGGGATGTCTCGTTTTATGTGTCTGACCATCGGGCACGTCCTTCCACATTTCGGGATTTTGTCCCCGTTTTCGGGGCCCCGGTGTGTGGAGGCTCAACGTCTCCCTCCTTGCCAAGGATGAGGTTGGAGACGATTTGCTTGTCCTTGTCCGGGAGCTCTGTTCTGTCAAGTCTGTCACCGGGTCTTGATGGGCGAGTCTCAAAGAGGCCAGTGCCTCCTTGCTACAGCAAGCTGGCATGTGGCATTCGCCGGCCTGCTGCCTGGCCTTGCAGGGCAAGCAGGACATCTTGGTTGCCTGCTATGTGGCAGGCCGATGGATCGCTGGGTTCTCTCAGACATTGAGAACCTATGCAGGGAAATAGATTTGGATTATTCCAAACTATTCCATGTGGCGAGGATCTTTGGTCTGGTGGAATCTCTCGATCCCAGAACCGTTACTCGAGTTCAAGGCACGGGAGATGACTAAAACCAGACACAGCTCCAGTTTGGTGTTGGAGAATGGTCATTCGTCATCTGACATCTTTGACATTCTAGACGCGTGTCTCGGCTATTACTGCCATTTATTCTCGGTTTCACCCGTGGACGATGGTTTGTTAGACGACATTACTCGGTTTTTGCCCTTCCTTGACCCTTCCTGTCATGAACAGCTGGTGAAACCTATCATCTCAGTTGGATATTGGTCGGCCATTCAGTCCATGCCACTCAGTAAGTATTCTGAGCTGGATGGGCTGCCAGAATTCTACCACTACGTGTGGCATGTTGTTGGACCCTCTTTCGTCAGACTTTTTAACAGCTGTCTGGCCACGGGGTCTATGCCGCCGGGAACGCTGGATGGCCTTATTACTCTTATCTGTAAGAGTCAGTCTGAAGGACTTTCCTTGTGGCATTCCATATCTCTCCTGAACGTGGATTAAAAAATTATTTCTAAAGTCCTGTGTGCCTGTTTCGGTCTGGTTATGCTCAGACGTGTGGCATACAGAGCAGAAGCATACAACAAAATCTGGTGTTTTTCAGGGACCTGTTCCATTACATCACGAATTGAGATATCCCTGCAATCTTTGTGTCCCTCGACCAGAGCAAAGCTTTTGATAGAGCTCACTATAGTTTTTTGTGGTTCTTACTGTTTTTGTCTGGTACGTGCAAACCTTGTACGCGACTGCTTCCAGCAGGCTCTTGTTTAACAGATACCTGATGTCTCCCTTTCCCAGCTTACAGGGAGTCCATCAGGGTTGTCCATTGTCGCCTTCACTCTGTGCATTAGTGATCAAGTGCCTGCTCTCTTATCTGTAACACTCGGTCTCAGTACATGGCCTTCAGTTGCCGGGTGGTTAGGAATGCCATATGTTTCTCATGCAGACGATGTGAACCTGGTCCTGGCGAAATCAACATCGTTAGATTCGGTGCTGGCCATTGTCCACTATTACTTTCAGGCCAGCGCTGCCCTGCTCAACTATGCCAAGTCTCTGGCTTGGTGTTTGTGCGAATGGGCCTCGGCTGCCGACTACCCGTTTGGACTGGACTGGACCTCCTCCCCCAGTCACTTGCTTTGAGGTTCGTTTTCGCGCGCCCCGAGGTTGCCTGGGGGGGGGTGCAGCATGTCGGTTCGGCAGTGCATGATTACCGCTACTGCCGTGCTGAATTATTTGGCAGGGCAGAGGTGGTATGTAGGAGGATACTCCCCTTGGTCTGGTACCTATGGGCTGTCTCTTTTCTGTATGACTGTGCTGCACAGGCTATCGAGTGCCGTGTCTTTGTCTTCTTGTGGGTTGACAAGTTTAAGTCTGTGTCTTGGCTTTTTATTTTACCCTGCCGCCTCATAGGGAGGTCTGGACATACCATGTGTCCAAACCCGGTGTCTTTCTTTCCTTCTCTCTACCACCTTTCACTTCTTTCCTCGGAGGGTCATCCTGTTGCCACCTCATTAGATTTTTGGTTAACACGGGGTGCAGGCTATTTCATGTTCCATTGAGCCTGCAAGCACCGATGTGTTTTGACCCTCCTTCCCGGTATATGGATGTTGCTGTGGTGATACGGCGATGTCGTGCCGTGTCAGCCGATGTTCCGACGGACTCCTGTTCCTTCTATTGACTGCTGGTCCATAAATATACCCACAGGATAGAGCAACGCCACCCTGCTCTGCCGTGGGATATTATTTGGAGCCGCATTGCACTGCGTTGTGTTGATCGCTATCTCCAGGCTTTTAACTGACACATCGTGCATAACATCCTTCCAGTGAGGGAGCATACATACCTATAAAACTCTTGTGCAACTGAGTTGTGTCTCGTGTGCCACACTCAGGTGGATTCTAACATGCACAAGTTGGTCCTCTGTCTGACGTCGTTGAAGTTCTGGGAAAGGGTGGCCCGCCGCTCTCGGCTGGTCCCTGTTCACAGCCGCTTGGCCTTTTCATTCCAGTATGCACTCAGTCTTTTAAGTACATCGTCTGGCTTGTACAAAATCAATTTGTTTTCGAGCAGGCGCCAGTGTGGTACTTCAAGATATTGGGTGAGGCCAGTTATAGGCTGTTACTCCACCTCGAGGCGGATTTTCGCCAGGCTGAGTTCAAGGACTTTTCCATCGGTGGCGGGCGGACGTCATTCCTCTCTGTGCGCTGGTGGGAGGTTGCCGAGCTTGGGTTCTGAGCCACCCATCTCCATTCTCGCTTCTTGTCTCTTCTTTATTATTTTTATTTTAACTGTATACAATTTATTTTTGCTTTGTATACATCTAATAATTTTTGCCTTGTATATATTTATTTATGCACTTTATATATGTGTAAATTTCTTTTCATAATTCATACTGCATTCCTTTTTTTTTGTCACAGTTCATTTTTGTTGTAAATAAATTCAAAATTGCTAACTTCAAGACCTAAGTTTTATCTTACTTACCCCCAAATGGTAGTACTTTATTTTTATTATTTATTTTAGTTTTCATCTTTTTGTGTTTTCTTTTTCTTATCTTAACTTGGGTGAACAGTCACCTTCCCACAACTGTCTGCAGGCGGTAAAGGGTGATAGAGATGTGGGATGTTGTGGAATTGAGCACCCACATCTCCTTTCTAATTTTAATTTTCTTATGTGAGACTAGCGAATTGTAGGTTAAAACTGATAGACGGTGTATCCCCACCACAATGTGGATCCTACTTCTCAGTCACCTACAAAACGCAGGATACATTTTATAATCCCACGTTGTAGCTTGTACCCTAGGATCCTTTATGAAAATATGCAGCGTATTTTGTTTCGTGTTAATGTGTTTTTGTTTATGGCATAAGAATTTATGGTTATAATGTGTATGTATGTATGTATATATATATAATGTGGATCCTACTTCTCAGTCACCTACAAAACGCAGGATACATTTTATAATCCCACGTTGTAGCTTGTACCCGAGTTCGTTGGTAAAAATGGTAGCCCAAGAGTTAACAGTAGGTAGTGACGACTAAATACCTTCCCTCTCGTCTTAGCATAGACAGCCCAATTGTTTTGCGCCATTAAACGCCAAACCAACGAACCTTCTCGTCTTACACTGCGACATTAAGGGAAGGCTAAAGCAGATGGCTCGTGTAGCTTTGCACGAAAATTCTAAACGAACAAACAAACAATAAAAACTGACTAAATTGCCCTGATGGTATATTTCACAACACTTTTCAGAGAAAGCATTTCATTTTCAACAAAAAGTATCTCATTACTATGAAGATCACGCTATAGTTGTCAACAATAAGTACCTTATCACTCTGGTATTACTTTAACATTTCTTTAGGGGCCTAAAATGGTTTTCTCGAAGTATCGTATTTGTTAAGATGTTTAAAACGGCGTTGCTATTAATTTCGTACTTGTCAAGACAGATGAAATAGCTCTACGGTAATTCGAAATTAATAAAGTTTCTGGTATTAATGTCACACTTGTTTAAAGTAATCAACGATAATTTTGTAACTTTTTGTTGTTAATTTAAAGATGACAAAGGTGTTGCATATTTCTTTTAAGTTTGGGTTCTGCCAATTAGTTTTTATTAATGTTTGCTAATAGGCTTAACTTCACAGTAGACGCTAATATATTAATCGCACTAATTTCTCTTTTACATGTAGCATTTGCTTGTGTCTAGTGGCGAATCAAACTCGCTAACTCCATAATTATTTGTTTACCGTAACTAAATCAATCGATATATAGGCCAACTGTAGTGCAATTCGTTTCCTATGTGGTTAAAATTAACTCCAACGAAAGTTTTTTTGTTTAGTCATTAAGGCCATTCTGTGACGTCAAACCTTCTCTTGATAAAGTATAACACTAACAAACGTCTAATTCGAAAAAATAAAGTTGTCAAACTGTATGCCAGTTTTAATTACATCTTGACATGCAGTAAAATGCTCCTAGACACATGAAACCACATCAGATATATTGTAAGTACTTTAAGTGTAATATTCACGCTAATAACATGCTTTCATTTATAATGGCAGAAAACTACCGGGTAAGAACGTCTTTGATCAAACCTTTATTTCAGGCTTATGTCCTGGTTATTGCGGGAGGCAAGGGGGAGCCAGGACGTTTGCTTTACGGTTGTGACAGCTACGGTAACGTTTGTGGTATACAAAACAAAAAAATTCCTGACGCCTCTCTTTCAGGAAAAAACAGAGAATCAACACCGTAAGTATATAAATAGTTCTAGGTTTTCGTCAGCAAAAACCAAGCCAAAATATATAACTGGGAAAGTTTACTTTACAAAAATAATTTATCAATAAACTCTTAAATGTGTGATATATACTGCTTTTCTTTTAATCAAAATGTATCAGTTTGTAGTTTAAAAATGCAACAGTTGAAGTGTTAACAGTTGAAATTAACAACTAATTTACTAAGTTCGTGTAGTCAAAAAAAGTTTTATTGTACATAAAACTGCTACCACTGAAATACACTGAAGGATAGATTTGTTTTCATTTTTAAGGTATCTTTTGTACAAACCTTCTGGAGTTCCTCCAAGAGTTTGTGTTGAAAACTGTCCTGCAAAAGAGTACACGTGAGTAGGTTTGTAGAGAAAAGTTAACTGTGGCCTTGAGGTTAATAAGCGTACATCACAAAATTGTTTTATTAATTATCATGATATTGATTTGATCCAGTGTTTTTAGTTTTCTGTGTTCATTATTCGTAGCAGAATATCAATAAGTGTCCCAAATATCCATTATGAAGTTTACCAGCGTAAATTGACGGTCTGATAAGTCTTTTATGTTATGTCCGCATCCCGTCACCGAACATGCCATCTGTTGGAGGCCTTGTAATGTGATGGTCAGTCCTATTTTTAGTTAATAAAAATTAGCTCAAGACTACGCGATCGTTTGTTTTGTCTATCGCTTCTTAGTTTAGGAACGGCTAACGCAAAGAGCTCGGCCCGGCATGGCCAGGTGGTTAAGGCGCTCGACTCGTAATCTGAGGGTAGCGGGTTCGAGTCCCCGTCACACCAAACGTGCTCGCTCTTTCAGCCGAGGAGGTGTTATAATGTGACGGTCAAACCTACTATTCGTTGGCAAAAGAGTAGCTAAAGAGTTGGCGGTGGGTGGTGATAATTAGCTGCCTTCCCTCCAGTCTTACACTGCTAAATTAGGGACGGCTAGCACAGATAGCCCTCGAGTAGCTTTGTGCGAAATTCAAACGAAACAAATAAACAAAACAATACTGACAAAAACAACAGTTTTTATTTATGCCGTACTTTGCCTTTTTTCTATGATAGTATCGTTTTTTATTAACTCCGTTATTTATAGAGAAGGAATAACTTATCCGTCCCCCAGTGTTCCGTTATAGCTGGTTCTTCATCTCTGTTACTGAAATGAAAACAAATCGATCGGGAAATGGAATCATGTTTCTCAAACCATGGACAACAAGGAACATTTATTCTTAAAGAAATCAATAGATTCCGCTTTTAAGTTTATGTCAAATATTGGTCTTCGCTGCTATCGATGGCAACGTATTCTATAAGTCAGTCTCTCTCTTAGAAAAAAAAAAAAATGCCCTGTGTTTTCCAAATCTGAATCATATGTTTTCTAGTTTCATCTTCGGAATATAGACAAAGAATATGGAGTTTCTTGGCCTCTCGATAATCTATTGAACATTTTGATTTTACCAGGAACAATAATTCAAGAGATCTTAATATATGTCTGTGGGAAATCTTCTATCCTTGTGTCTCTTTTCTGAACCTTTTTTCTTTGAATGGATCAAACTGCACACTAACCGTGTACGCTGTAAGTGAGTTATGATGTACTGCGTTTCTCTAAAATGACATAATAGCAGTATTTGGTGTTCTCAAGCAAAGCCTTGAACCCAGGGATCTCTAAACTTCAAGTGGGGCCGTTTTCAATATTTACTAACTTTCCAGACTGAAAGCTCTAAAATCTGAGAGTCGATTCTCAGTGGTGGACAGACCACATGGAGTCTATTGTGTAGCTATATTATTAGTATGTATTTGTTCGATTTAGTATAAAAGGTAGTGAAAATGTTTTGTAAATAAGAAACATGATTAAGTTTGACATTATGAATGTAAATTTTTATTTTTGTATAGAGTAGGACTGAATAACAGTTTTATTGATGTATCGTCTAGGTCCACTGTGCTGAGACATTGTGTTTTAATTCAACCCCACGTGACTTTGATACAACAGGCACTCAACATAACAAGAACGTTTTTGAGGTATTTGAACCCTACCAGTCTTTATCATGTGATTCTAATTCTCTTTTCATTTTCAGATATATTCCTCTTTCCATGTGTATTTATACGCATGTATAGAACTAGGCTGATTGTTATTAATAACATTCTACTTTAAAATATTTGTAAAATTTGCACTAATCAATGCATTTGTTCAGTATATCCATTTATTTTGTATTACATCACTTATTTAGTGTTGTATCACAACTGTCACATTTTTCTTTTAATTGTAGTCAATTTTTCAACAGTGAATGTTTATATGCTGAAACTTAAGTTCATTCTTAAGAATGTATTAAGTGTATTTTATCAAATTGTTTTTCAACAGGTGCTGAGTACAGATATCGCCCTCTGTTGGAGAGAAGTTGTATATATGTGTCTCATAGCCTTAGGTAATTATTATATAACGTTTTGGCACAACATAAGACCTATTAGTCCATCTCAGCTGTTCAGTCCTCTAAAATAATTTAAAAAAGAATCTTAAAGCCAGCCCTTATCATTCATATAGTTAAACTTTTTTCTTAAATGCATTTAAAATTATTGCTTTTACAACATTCGAAGGCCATCAATCCCAACTGTAAACCATGTTATTATAAAAATGAAACTCTTATCTGAAGACGATTCCCACAATGCCAAAAATGTATATTTGTCCCCTAGTCCTATTATGTTAACTCTTGTAATATGATTTTTAACACTATCAATTCCCTTCACAAACTTAAACTTTAATAAGATCCCCTGACTCTTTCTCTTTATTATTCTTCAAGAGAAAATTTCAGTAATTTTACCGTCCTCATAGACAATCCCTCCATCTTCAGCATCGTTACAGTGACGTGAGAAGCTATAGACAATCCCTCCATCTTCAGCATCATTACAGTGACGTGAGAAGCTATAGACAATCCCTCCATCTTCAGCATCATTACAGTAACGTGAGAAGCTATAGACAATCCCTCCATCTTCAGCATCATTACAGTGACGTGAGAAGCTATAGACAATCCCTCCATCTTCAGCATCATTACAGTGACGTGAGAAGCTATAGACAATCCCTCCATCTTCAGCATCATTACAGTAACGTGAGAAAACAAAGACTGAACACAATATTCCTAATGTGGTCTAAACAGTGGCCTGTATAATGAAGTTATAATCTCTTTAGACTTCTATTCAATATTTTTGTAGTTACAACCTAAAATTCTAATCGTCCTACCACTATCCTTTACCATCCCTCAAGGGTCCTACTTCCTATTTAACATTTTATTTATCATTAATATATTTAAAGAAATCCTTACTGTTAATTTGTACATTTCTAGTCAACCTTTACCATCCCTCAAGGGTCCTACTCCCTATTTAACATTTTATTTATCATTAATATATTTAAAGAAATCCTTACTGTTAATTTGTACATTTCTAGTCAACCTTTACCATCCCTCAAGGGTCGAACTTCCTATTTAACATTTTATTTATCATTAATATATTTAAAGAAATCCTTACTGTTAATTTGTACATTTCTAGTCAACCTTTACCATCCCTCAAGGGTCCTACTCCCTATTTAACATTGTTTTTATCATTAATATATTTAAAGAAATCCTTACTGGTAATTTGTTAATTTCTAGTCAACCTTTACCATCCCACAAGGGTCCTACTCCCTATTTAACATTGTATTTATCATTAATATATTTAAAGAAATCCTTACTGTTAATTTGTACATTTCTAGTCAACCTTTACCATCCCTCAAGAGTCCCACTTCCTATTTAACATTTTATTTATCATTAGTATATTAAAGAAATCCTTACTGTTAATTTGTACATTTCTGGTCAACCTTTACAATCCCTCAAGGGTCCTACTTCCTATTTAACATTGTATTTATCATTAATATATTTAAAGAAATCCTTACTGTTAATTTGTACATTTCTAGTCAACCTTTACCATCCCTCAAGGATCCTACTTCCTATTTAACATTGTATTTATCATTAATATATTTAAAGAAATCCTTACTGTTAATTTGTACATTTCTAGTCAATCTTTACCATCCCTCAAGGGTCCTACTTCCTATTTAACATTTTAATTATCATTAATATATTTAAAGAAATTCTTACTGTTAATTTGTACATTTCTAGTCAACCTTTACCATCCCTCAAGGGTCTTACTCCCTATTTAAAATTTTATTTATCATTAATATATTTAAAGAAATCCTTACTGTTAATTTGTACATTTCTAGTCAACTTTACCATCCCTCAAGGGTCCTACTCCCTATTTAACATTTTATTTATCATTAGTATATTTAAAGAAATCCTTTCTGTTAATTTGTACATTTCTAGTCAACCTTTACCATCCCTCAAGGGTCCTACTTCCTATTTAACATTTTAATTATCATTAATATATTTAAAGAAATTCTTACTGTTAATTTGTACATTTCTAGTCAACCTTTACCATCCCTCAAGGGTCTTACTCCCTATTTAAAATTTTATTTATCATTAATATATTTAAAGAAATCCTTACTGTTAATTTGTACATTTCTAGTCAACTTTTACCATCCCTCAAGGGTCCTACTCCCTATTTAACATTTTATTTATCATTAGTATATTTAAAGAAATCCTTTCTGTTAATTTGTACATTTCTAGTCAACCTTTACCATCCCTCAAGGGTCCTACTTCCTATTTAACATTGTATTTATCATTAATATATTTAAAGAAATCCTTACTGTTAATTTGTACATTTCTAGTCAACCTTTACCATCCCTCAAGGGTCCTACTCCTATTTAACATTGTATTTATCATTAATATATTTAAAGAAATCCTTACTGTTAATTTGTACATTTCTAGTCAACCTTTACCATCCCTCAAGGGTCCTACTCCCTATTTAACATTGTATTTATTATTAATATATTTAAAGAAATCCTTACTGTTAATTTGTACATTTCTAGTCAACCTTTACCATCCCTCAAGGTGTTACTCCATATTTAACATTGTATTGATCATTAATATATTTAAAGAAATCCTTACTGTTAATTTGTACATTTCTAGTCAACCTTTACCATCCCTCTAGGGTCCTATTTCCTATTTAACATTTTATTTATCATTAATATATTTAAATAAATCCTTACTGTTAATTTGTACATTTCTAGTCAACCTTTCCTCATACATCATTTTTGATGTCCTAACTTACTGTTTTACTAACTTTATTCTGTATCTTCTAAATCTCCTGTCATACCAGTCAATTTAAATTTATAATACTTTTCTATAATTTTATCTGTTACGTTCTTTGTGAGCCAACCTGGGTTTTCACTTACACCTGTCATTTTCTTTGTATAAGGAATATGTTTACCTTGAATCTTTAAAAATTTTTATCTTTAAAAATTTCCACATCACATCATTGGCTCTAAATTACTCGGCTGTCTAATTCACAACAGATGTTTCATATCTCACCCATTCAGACCCTGCATTTTGTAAATTTGTAACCAAAATATCACTATTACTTATGTCCAAATGTAATAAAACATCGATGTAATAGAGAAATTATCACTTGTACCCTGATGTTCCCCAATTTCTACTCTATCAATAACTTATTGATAACAAGTTTGGGATATTAGGCAGTTTATCACCATAGCAGCGCCACCTGTCTAAAATTTTCCAAGACCTGAAAGTTTGGGATATTAGTCAGTTTATTACCACAGCAACGCCACCTGTGTAAAATTTATAACATGTAATTTTATTTAACAATATGCAGTTTTCATAAACTGACTTCTGGAATTGTATATCGTATGAAAAAGATATTTTAAATTTATGGAATTGACTTTATGCAGTGTGGTTTTGAAATATTTTTACTTTTTTCATTACAAAAAATGAGATCAGAACCTGCGAGAGCAAAACAAATCGCCCCGGCATGGCCAAGCGTGTTAAGGCGTGCGACTCGTAATCTGAGGGTCGCGGGTTCGCATCCCCGTCGCGCCAAACATGCTCACCCTTTCAGCCGTGGGGGCGTTATAATGTGACGGTCAATCCCACTATTCGTTGGTAAAAGAGTAGCCCAAGAGTTGGCGGTGGGTGGTGATGACTAGCTGCCTTCCCTCTTGTCTTACACTGCTAAATTAGGGACGAGGGACGGCTAGCACAGATAGCCCTAGAGTAGCTTTGTGCGAAATTCAAAAACAAACAAACAAACAAGCAAAACAAATTTGATTATATCAGTATAAAAGTAAATATTACATTGTCAATATTTTTTTTCTTAAAAGCGTAATATGTATGGAAATATAGGTCTTTTTTTACCGCAAAATAATTGTCAACAACAATAGCTCCTGTAGCTGTCTTTCACTGGTTTTTACTATAAATATCGTTGTTTTCTGGTTTCCGGTTCGAAGGCTAGCTGACGTTTAATCCTAATTCTGAATTTCAGGCCTAGCTTGCTTCGTCATCATCCTTCTCCGGTTCATCGTCGGATTTCTCATCTGGTTGGTACTTCTATCGTTGAGTGTCACGAGTGTTGTGGGTACAGGATATGTTTGGTAAGTAGTTTTATCACTGTGGGTTTCTCTACTTTAGACGACATCGTATGGTACATATCTTTTTCTTTTTCTTACATTGAAGGTACATGTGGCAGATCAAGAAGAAACTGTTAAAGGACCTATCAGCTGATGATCCCAGAAAGTCAAACAGGGAAAATGACGTCACCCACTGGTTGGTGGGAGCAATATTTTCAACAATTTTCACTGTAAGTAACATTCAACAATGTTCACTGTAAGTAACATTCAACAATGTTCACTGTAAGTAACATTCAACAATGTTCACTGTAAGTAACATTCACATCAACAATGTTCATTGTAAGTAATATTCAACAATGTTCACTGTAAGTAACATTGAACGTCCTGCTATTAATATTTCTTATTCACATCAACAATGTTCACTGTAAGTAATATTCAACAATGTTCACTGTAAGTAACATTGAACGTCCTGCTATTAATATTTCTTATTCACATCAACAATGTTCACTGTAAGTAACATTCAACGTCCTGCTATTAATATTTCTTATTCACATCAACAATTTTCACTGTAAGTAACATTCAACGTCCTGCTATTAATATTTCTTATTCACATCAACAATGTTCACTGTAAGTAACATTCAACGTCCTGCTATTAATATTTCTTATTCACATCAACAATTTTCACTGTAAGTAACATTTAACGTTCTGCTATTAATATTTCTTATTCACATCAACAATGTTCACTGTAGGTAACATTCAACGTCCTACTATTAATATTTCTTATTCACATCAACAATTTTCACTGTAAGTAACATTCAACGTCTTACTATTAATATTTCTTATTCACATCAACAATGTTCACTGTAAGTAACATTCAACGTCCTGATATTAATATTTCTTATTCACATCAACAATGTTCACTGTAAGTAACATTCAACGTCCTGCTATTAATATTTCTTATTCACATCAACAATGTTTACTGTAAGTAACATTCAACGTCCTGATATTAATATTTCTTATTCACATCAACAATTTTCACTGTAAGTAACATTCAACGTCCTGCTATTAATATTTCTTATTCACATCAACAATTTTCACTGTAAGTAACATTTAACGTTCTGCTATTAATATTTCTTATTCACATCAACAATGTTCACTGTAAGTAACATTCAACGTCCTGCTATTAATATTTCTTATTCACATCAACAATGTTCACTGTAAGTAACATTCAACGTCCTGCTATTAATATTTCTTATTCACATCAACAATTTTCACTGTAAGTAACATTCAACGTCCTGCTATTAATATTTCTTATTCACATCAACAATGTTCACTGTAAGTAACATTCAACGTCCTGATATTAATATTTCTTATTCACATCAACAATGTTCACTGTAAGTAACATTCAACGTCCTGCTATTAATATTTCTTATTCACATCAACAATGTTTACTGTAAGTAACATTCAACGTCCTGATATTAATATTTCTTATTCATATCAACAATGTTCACTGTAAGTAACATTCAACGTCCTGATATTAATATTTCTTATTCACATCAACAATGTTCACTGTAAGTAACATTCAACGTCCTGATATTAATATTTCTTATTCACATCAACAATTTTCACTGTAAGTAACATTCAACGTCCTGCTATTAATATTTCTTATTCACATCAACAATGTTCACTGTAAGTAACATTCAACGTTCTGCTATTAATATTTCTTATTCACATCAACAATGTTCACTGTAAGTAACATTCAACGTCCTGCTATTAATATTTCTTATTCACATCAACAATTTTCACTGTAAGTAACATTCAACGTCCTGCTATTAATATTTCTTATTCACATCAACAATGTTCACTGTAAGTAACATTCAACGTCCTGCTATTAATATTTCTTATTCACATCAACAATTTTCACTGTAAGTAACATTCAACGTCCTGCTATTAATATTTCTTATTCACATCAACAATGTTCACTGTAAGTAACATTCAACGTCCTGATATTAATATTTCTTATTCACATCAACAATGTTCACTGTAAGTAACATTCAACGTCCTGATATTAATATTTCTTATTCACATCAACAATTTTCACTGTAAGTAACATTCAACGTCCTGCTATTAATATTTCTTATTCACATATTTATCGGCTATTATTATGAAGCGTTTACTTTTTCTTATTTTACAACTGATGTTACTGAAAGATGTATCGCTCACTCTAGCGGTGAAGCCATGCACTTCCTCGTGCAACATCGCTTCTCGACTAGAGTCAGTTTAGCTTTCATATTTATTTATTCATTTTCGCCAAATCTTTTACTGGATTATCTACAATACTCGGCTCGTTATGGCTAGATGGTTAAGGCACTCGACTTATAATCCGAAGGTCGCAGGTTCGAATCCCTGTCACACCAAACATGCTCGCCCTTTCAGTCGTGGAGGCGTTATAATTACTATTTACTGGTAAAAGAGTAGCCCAAGAGTTGTCGGTGGGTGGTGATGACTATCTGTGTTCTCTCTACTCTTACACTGCTAAATTAGGGACGGCTAGCTTTGCTCGAATTTCAAAAATATATTCCCAATACAGTTGCGGAAGACCTTGCAGAATTATCCCAGTTACAAGTAGGAAGGTTGTAATGGATTATCTTGGTTGTCTTCAGAAAGTGTCGTACTAGACTATGCTGGCTATCACTGAAGAGTGAAGAATGGACTTGTTGAGGCGACAGTCGCTAGTACAAGAGAGAGAGAAGTCTAATTCCTTCCGTAGATAGGAAGATACTCGATGACTGTAGAACCAGAATCTGTTATACCAATGTATTTGTTGAAACTAACTGGGGCTGTGCCGAAATATGTTGATTAAAATGTGTTGTTAATTGTTTGTTTGATAATCAAACTATGTTGATTATCTGGTAAAAGTTTTATTGGTTTACCAGGAAGGATGAACTGTATTAGTTTCAACAGTACATTTCTGAGAAGTAACCAGTTTGGAGCCAGAACCAGCGAAAGCTAGGCTGAATTTACTTGGTTATCCAGTTTAAGATAGAGAGGGTTGGTGTGAGTTATTCTGGTTACAAGCAAATTAGGTTGTACTAAATAAACTCTCCTTGTCGTCCAAAGATGAGTGGATGCAGGAACAACCATATTTGTATATTTTTTATTTTCTCGGGTTGTGTAACAGTAGTGCATGTTGTGTTATATTCCTACCATTGGTTGTAAAATAAACGACATATATTATAAGGGATGTGTTATTTATATATTGTTATAATTTACACCACGTGTGATATAAAATTTTAATTTATCTTACAGTTTCTGTTTCTTCTTATCATTATTGTTATGAGGAAAAGGATTGAACTGGTGAGTAGATAACTCTTTTCATGTGTTCTTGGAATGGTTAAGGACATTATAATTAGTTGTTATTCAAGTACTGTGATGGAATAGTTTCTACTATGTTTGACTCGTCAGTTTAACAAAACAGCCAAGGAAACCTTAAAAATAGTCCTAACGAACTCGTTATGTGTTGGCTCATATTATCTAGTGGGAAACACTTGAAATAAACTCGACACTTTGTAGGCCACATTTGAAAGACTATGACTGTATATAGTCGAATAACATTGATCTGTCTTTGTTTTCTGTGTCCTGGAAAACATTTAATTGTTTCTGTATTTCTATTCAGTACATCGAAGTTTAACAGTATGTATACTCGCACTACCTGTTGGTAAACAAGAGAAGCTTTTCAACTAATTAACTCTCACTCCCTTTAGAGGCCTTTTTGTGTGATTGGCGTTATCGCAGAAACTCTCTTAAGGCCCGTGAAATGGGTGTTACGGAGGCACTTTAAAGCTCCTCAACTCAGTCTTGATGGTCGCTGTTCACTCACTCGTCTGTTGTTTGTTTACAGAAGACAATCTTACAGATAGCTTATATGATCCAATTGGCTGTTACGACTCACAGATAGCTTGTATGATTAAATTGGCTGTTACGACTCCAGTAAATTAATTTTAATTGACCTAAATTAGCAATGTTACACGAACAGCAATATTTTCGAACCATATTGTGCTATTATATAGAAATCTAACATTTGTAACTAGGAATTTATTAAATATGTTCTATTTTATATTACTGAATTAGTTATTAATTATTAGCATGTTGTTTGCCACCAAATAGTGTTAAGAAATTTGAGAGTGACCTAAATGACATTGAGCTACTCGATTTTCTGCATCAAGGGCTGTCATAATGATAAGATATCGTCATAATTCATTCCTCGTTACAATGACAAAGATGTCTCAGTTTAGTCATAGAAACTCAGTTTTTTGTTAACATTTGGAAAATGGGATCTTGGTGAACAAATTTGACTCTGTTCTTCAAAAGAAACCTCAGAGACACAGTAACAAAAATTCGATGTGAGCTTTTTTATAAATGGAGTAATAAAATATGACAAATGAAAGGCCAGTAAGATATATGCATGTATGTCGTTAAATTCATAACGAATTTGAATTCAAAACACAAACGGTTAACATTTTTAAATAACCAATATGACTTAGAAGGAGTAAAACATAATAAATGAACTTTGAAGCTTGTGGTTGCTAAACAATATTGCTTGGTTTATCTGGTTGCTTACAATGTGTATAAATTACAGAATTGTAGTTTATGTGTATAGTTTATGTATATTTGTGTGTGTGTTTATATTTGTACACAGAAAACTCAGTCATATCGCAATGTTATATCTGACGGATAATTAAAGAACGTCTAAAAAACGTAAATCTTCGTGTGAGCTGTAAATATAACAATAAACTTAACACTGAAAATTCATTTTTATCTTTGTAATATCCATATTTCTTCTGTTAAGTTTCTGGTTAAGTATTATTTCTTATTGGTTTGTTGTCTTCATAAAACATTTGTTTGATACTGTTCACGTTGCGACTGTTCTTAAGCTCTGATTGTAACATGTGTTGCCTTTTTTTCATCTATTTAAAATTCTAATTCTCTAACCTCTCGATAGGTGTCAGCTCTGTTTAAAGAGGCGGGAAGAGCTGTTGCGGCGATGCCTCTACTACTGCTACAACCTCTCTTGGTACGTTGCACGTAGGACTTTGTAGGACTAATAAAACATTAATTTACAGTTGAACCAAGTAGAACACTGTTTTACGTATGTAACAAAGGTTTTCTGTTACTTTTTTGAATAAATTTCTTATATTTTTAATTACAATACTTATTGTGGGTTGTTTTCTGAAAAAACAACATTTAGTTACATAGTACAATATAAAATAGAATAGACGACAAAACATAACAGTTAGCTCCTTTTGAAATGAATCGCATCTATACTGTTAATAACATAATTGGTAACTTTTGTAATTTTCTACAGACTTTTATTACATTAGCTGCAATTATCGTGAGCTGGTTTGTCGGGTATCTTTACATTCATACTGCAGAGGACGCCACTGTCGATCCCGAAACAGATTATGTCACATTCCATCTGAGCACCTTCTTTCAAGTAAGTGTACGTAACGTTACAGGTTCATTACTTTTAGATTTGTTTGTTTGTTTTGGAATTTCGCACAAAGCTACTCGAGGGCTATCTGCGCTAGCCGCCCCTAATTTAGCAGTGTAAGACTAGAGGAAAGGCAGCTAGTCATCAACACCCACCGCCAACTCTTGGGATACTCTTTTACCAACGAATAGTGGGATTGACCGTCACATTATAACGCCCCCACGGCTGGGAGGGCGAGCATGTTTGGCGCGACGCGGATGCGAACCCGTGACCCTCAGATTATGAGTCGCACGCTTGGCCACGCCGGGCCTATTACTTTTAGAACAAATCACAATGGTCATGCACACCAGAATTAGAACTATATACAGTCCTTATAAAGAATTGATTTATTGTAAACAGACTAGTACAGATTATTCATGTTGAGCACATGCTCACTGTAAGTAGGGCTTTTTACCATTGAAGCATGCACCGGTAGGGACCATTACGGTTCAAGCATACACCAGGTAAATACCCTTACCGTTCAAACAGACTAAACTGAATTTTCAAAGATATCCCTTATGGCACTAAGTTGACAAACTCTATCGATAACAGTAATGCAATATTTAATCCATTGTTTTATAGTGCTGATTTAATAGGCTATTAACAATAAATATAATCGATAGTTTGAAAGCTAATAAACAACTGGCTGATATATGCCATTGTATTATATTGTGTTTTAATATATATTAGATTTAATTTTTGTAGAGAAATGGATGAATGAAAAATATACTTAAACAGAAACAGCCACAGAGCAAACATTAGGACACAAGCTATAAGATGAATTATTGTGTGATGTACTCTGTTTTTGTTATGTTACTGGTGCAAGTAAGATCCAAATTGTACTGAAGTACCTCCGTCTATTCGGTTTCGCCAGCACATCTTGAGAAAGAGATGAAAGTAGGGGTGTGGGTGCTCAAGCCAGCAACGTAGCACATCTTGAGAAAGACATGAAAGTAGGGGTGTGGGTGCTCAAGGCAGCAACGTAGCACATCTTGAGAAAGACATGAAAGTAGGGGTGTGGGTGCTCAAGGCAGCAACGTAGCACATCTTGAGAAAGACATGAAAGTAGGGGTGTGGGTGCTCAAGGCAGCAACGCAGCACATCTTGAGAAAGACATGAAAGTAGGGTGTGGGTGCTCAAGGCAGCAACGTAGCATCTTGAGAAAGAGATGAAAGTAGGGGTGTGGGTGCTCAAGGCAGCAACGTAGCACATCTTGAGAAAGACATGAAAGTAGGGGTGTGGGTGCTCAAGGCAGCAACGTAGCACATCTTGAGAAAGAGATGAAAGTAGGGGTGTGGGTGCTCAAGGCAGCAACGTAGCACATCTTGAGAAAGAGATGAAAGTAGGGGTGTGGGTGCTCAAGCCAGCAACGTAGCACATCTTGAGAAAGAGATGAAAGTAGGGGTGTGGGTGCTCAAGGCAGCAACGTAGCACATCTTGAGAAAGACATGAAAGTAGGGGTGTGGGTGCTCAAGGCAGCAACGTAGCACATCTTGAGAAAGAGGTGAAAGTAGGGGTGTGGGTGCTCAAGCCAGCAACGTCCCACATACTAGGGGTGTGGGTGCTCAAGCCAGAAACGTCCCACATACTTATCACCTTGCACTATCTGCACCCAGTGAGAAGGTTTATAAAAATAGTAAGTGTAATGTAATGCCATAAGACGGTACCTGGAAAGTGGCAATTCAAAACCCAGTATGATGTTTGGACATAAACACAAACAACTTAGTGTATTACTATGGTAAGCCTAGCCTAAGTTATCAGTATAATTCCCTAAACATCAATAAAGAAGTGTTTACATTCGTTACAAAATCTCTAAGTGAGAACTTTGTACAACTATTGTTTGAACTTGATTGTCTTTTTCTTATTCTTTGTATATTTCCTAGAAGAACAGTCACCTTTCCACAACTGTCTGTAGTCAGTGAAGGGTGATACAAATATGGGGCGTTGTGAATTTTGAGCACTCACATTTCACTCTCATAACTTATTTTTCTTGTTAAATTTTTGTTTATTTTCTTTTAACATGCTGAACAAAACTAAAGCCAGTAAACGGTATATACACACCACCTATTCCACCAGTTCACAATGTATCCATACAACAATATGAACCCTACTATATCCTTCATTATAACCAGAACCTTTGCGATCCGTTTAATTCATGTAGTGTCTTTAATGTAGTTTTGTGTTGTTTTATTAATATATACGGGTAGCATTTATTGACATTTAAGAAAGAATTTACCAGTATTTGACAAAGTATCTGATATTTAGTATCTGACAAAGTATCTGATATTTAGTATCTGACAAAGTGTTGTATAAAAGTGTTCGTTTCAATCTGTAGACTTGCGCTCTTCTTTTCTTTTACAGCTGATGAAGTGGTATCATCTGTTTGCATTATTCTGGTTCACACAGTTCGTCATTTCTTGTCAACACGTGATTATAGCGGGTTCTGTAGCCATGTGGTTTTTTACCAGGTCTGTTTTCTTGGTTTCGACTTCAATTGAGTACCACTAAAGACAAGAATCTATAAATATGTTATTGTTTGACAACTTTTATTGATAAATGCAACTTCAGTTTATGTACGATTATCACGTTTATAAGTTTAATAAGTCGACATTGTTGTACAGATCAATGATTTAAACTTGTTGTTACGAAAACTTTACTTTCGAGTCAAAACTAATAGTTTCCTATCAGTATTCGAATATCTTTTTCTAGTTTTAAGAATAAATATGATGTTTAAAGTATAAAAATAATTTGACAGTTTACTTTAAAATAGATACATTTTAAATAATTTAACAGTTTACTTTAAAATACATACATTTTAAATAATTTGATAGTTTACTTTAAAATAGATACATTTTCATTTTGTTTTTGAGCGAAAGCTAAACGCTATTGAAACAGTTTATTTCTTCAAGAAGCGCCCTCTATTAAAGTGGATAATATTGAGAAAATTATTTCAACACGGCGCGTATTTTCATAAACAATATAACAAAACTCATAAACAATTTAAGAACATTTTAAACGTGAGTTCTCTGACTTAGTCTTAAGCTCATGTGTTGCATAAAAGGTTATTCAACATCATTTATTCACTACAAAAAATACACCCTAAAATATATAAATAATTCTAGAAATTTCTGTTACTCATAGCATGCAATGTAACAGTTTTCTGTGACAAATAATTAGTGTTTAACGTTTTCACTGGTGTTTTGTATTTCATTTCTAGGACCATAATTAGTGTATAAAGTTCTCACTGGTGTTCTGTATTTCATTTCTAGGAACATAATTAGTGTATAAAGTTCTCACTGGTGTTCTGTATTTCATTTATAGGAACATAATTAGTGTATAAAGTTCTCACTGGTGTTCTGTATTTCATTTATAGGAACATAATTAGTGTATAAAGTTCTCACTGGTGTTCTGTATTTCATTTATAGGAACATAATTAGTGTATAAAGTTCCCACTGGTGTTTTGTATTTCATTTCTAGGAACATAATTAGTGTATAAAGTTCTCACTGGTGTTCTGTATTTCATTTATAGGAACATAATTAGTGTATAAAGTTCCCACTGGTGTTTTGTATTTCATTTCTAGGAACATAATTAGTGTATAAAGTTCTCACTGGTGTTCTGTATTTCATTTTTAGAACCATAATTAGTGTATAAAGTTCTCACTGGTGTTCTGTATTTCATTTCTAGGAACATAATTAGTGTATAAAGTTCTCACTGGTGTTTTTTATTTCATTTCTTGGAACATAATTAGTGTATAAAGTTCTCACTGGTGTTCTGTATTTCATTTCTAGGAACATAATTAGTGTATAAAGTTCTTACTGGTGCTCTGTATTTTATTCCTAGGAACAAGAATAGACTGGGGACACCAATCGCTACAAGTTTCTACAACCTAGTGAGATATCATCTCGGTTCTGTTGCTCTCGGTTCCTTTCTTGTCGCTATTCTTAAACTTATTCGCGCCATTTTCAAAAAAATTGAACGACAGTAAGTACACGTATACCTACTATACGTATGTTTTAATTTATACAGTTATTTTATGTGCTTAGTGGCGTATGTAATGTAGCTTATAATGGAAGTACACAACATACAAATTAATAAGAAACAGGTACATCGCCATCATGTGGCCTACAACTGGTATAAAAATGGTGCTGTTTGACTGTTAGGTAATACTAATGGACCTACCATTGTTTAATGACAGGAGTATAAAAAATAAACTGAAGGAAACTTCACCAATACATTTATTGGAATGGTATTCACCACATCTGTCACGCTTATTTTACCTTGTAATGCTAGATTTTAGAATTATTGGCTCGAGTGATATAACCAGCTTTAATATCTTTGCTACACACTTCAAATCAACTAGGTGCTGAATTGGTTTTTCTCTATTGTGGAGATGGAGTGATATAGGCTCAGTAGTATGTCCGTCTATCTTAGTAACATTGCGACTCATTTATCATTAACTATCACTGTGAGTACGCTCAACAAGCCCCAGCCAGACTGGAACACGATGTTTATACAAACCCCAATCAAAGTTCATATTGTGGTTGTATGCTCAACAAATCCCAATCAGACTTGTATATGGTGGTTGTTTGTGGCCAATGAATGTGACAGAAATAGCCATTATGCTGTTCTTAAAATAGGTATGTCGCATAGCCATTATGCTGTTCTTACAACAGGTATGTCACCTAGTCATTATGCTGTTCTTACAATAGGTATGTCACCTAGCCATTATGCTATTCTTACAATAGGTATGTCACATAGCCATTATCCTGTTCTTACAATAGGTATATCACATAGCCATTATGCTGTTCTTACAATAGGTATGTCACCTAGCCATTATGCTATTCTTACAATAGGTATGTCACATAGCCATTATCCTGTTCTTACAATAGGTATATCACATAGCCATT
Organism: Tachypleus tridentatus; assembly: GCF_004210375.1. Lineage (NCBI taxonomy): Eukaryota > Metazoa > Arthropoda > Merostomata > Xiphosura > Limulidae > Tachypleus > Tachypleus tridentatus. The sequence goes on from NC_134834.1 coordinate 111,140,846, forward strand.
ATGCTGTTCTTACAATAGGTATGTCACCTAACCATTATGCTATTCTTACAATAGGTATGTCACCTAGCCATTATACTGTTCTTACAATAGGTATGTCACCTAACCATTATGCTGTTCTTACAATAGGTATGTCACCTAGCCATTATACTGTTCTTACAATAGGTATGTCATCCATTGGTGTATTATCGCCATTTACAATACAGTGTTACAGAACTGGCATGATCAGCAATAGTGTTTATCTACACTGTGTTGGTAACTTTCTGTAGAATACCTAGTGAATAATCGTAACAGTATCTCCATCAGTTTACATTGTTGGTGTAACATCATAGCATAAGCTGGCTTTATCCACTGTGTATAGTGTAGATACACTGTGTTGGTAACTTTCTGTAGAATACCTAGTGAATAATCGTAACAGTATCTCCATCAGTTTACATTGTTGGTGTAACATCATAGCATAAGCTGGCTTTATCCACTGTGTATAGTGTAGATACACTGTGTTAGTAACTTTCTGTAGAATACCTAGTGAATAATCGTAACAGTATCTCCATCAGTTTACATTGTTGGTGTAACATCAATAGCATAAGCTGGCTTTATCCACTGTGTATAGTGTAGATACACAATGTTGGTAACTTTCTGTAGAATACCTAGTGAATAATCGTAACAATATCTCCATCAGTTTACATTGTTGGTGTAACATCATAGCATAAGCTGGCTTTATCCACTGTGTATAGTGTAGATACACTGTGTTGGTAACTTTCTGTAGAATACCTAGTGAATAATCGTAACAGTATCTCCATCAGTTTACATTGTTGGTGTGACATCATAGCATAAGCTGGCTTTATCAGTATTCTTACTTCTACAGTTGAAAGAGAGTAAACCTTGTCTTATCGGGTTTGTTCAAAACTTGTTCTTAAGCTACGTTGAACTGTATTTCCTTCTTAGTCAAGTACTCTAAGATTCGTCATAAGTTACACATTTAAATAAGTTATGAATCTATTTTAAAGTTGTGTTATTTTTTACTCTAAATAAACTTCAAGCAATGAAAGCCCATTGTTTGCTTTTTACTTCACGACAAACACATTGTTGTGTGTATAGGTTTGATTTCAGTCTATAATTAGTCTTCAAATGAGTATTGGACAATGTTCAGAAAATATAAAGAACTGGATAAATAGATGCAAGAAACAAAATAGGACAAAGATTTGTCCAAAGAATCTTTAACGTTGTTAATGATGTTATCGTTACAAGTTCTATTAACATCCGTAGTGTGCAACTGTACTATTATAACATTATCATTACAAGTTCTATTAACATCCGTAGTGTGCAACTGTACTATTATAACATTATCATTACAAGTTCTATTAACATCCGTAGTGTGCAACTGTACTATTATAACATTATCATTACAAGTTCTATTAACATCCGTAGTGTGCAACTGTACTATTATAACATTATCATTACAAGTTCTATTAACATCCGTAGTGTGCAACTGTACTATTATAACATTATCATTACAAGTTCTATTAACATCCGTAGTGTGCAACTGTACTATTATAACATTATCATTACAAGTTCTATTAACATCCGTAGTGTGCAACTGTACTATTATAACATTATCATTACAAGTTCTATTAACATCCGTAGTGTGCAACTGTACTATTATAACATTATCATTACAAGTTCTATTAACATCCGTAGTGTGCAACTGTACTATTATAACATTATCATTACAAGTTCTATTAACATCCGTAGTGTGCAACTGTACTATTATAACATTATCATTACAAGTTCTATTAACATCCGTAGTGTGCAACTGTACTATTATAACATTATCATTACAAGTTCTATTAACATCCGTAGTGTGCAACTGTACTATTATAACATTATCGTTACAAGTTCTATTAACATCCGTAGTGTGCAACTGTACTATTATAACATTATCGTTACAAGTTCTATTAACATCCGTAGTGTGCAACTGTACTATTATAACATTATCGTTACAAGTTCTATTAACATCCGTAGTGTGCAACTGTACTATTATAACATTATCGTTACAAGTTCTATTAACATCCGTAGTGTGCAACTGTACTATTATAACATTATCGTTACAAGTTCTATTAACATCCGTAGTGTGCAACTGTACTATTATAACATTATCGTTACAAGTTCTATTAACATCCGTAGTGTGCAACTGTACTATTATAACATTATCGTTACAAGTTCTATTAACATCCGTAGTGTGCAACTGTACTATTATAACATTATCGTTACAAGTTCTATTAACATCCGTAGTGTGCAACTGTACTATTATAACATTATCGTTACAAGTTCTATTAACATCCGTAGTGTGCAACTGTACTATTATAACATTATCGTTACAAGTTCTATTAACATCCGTAGTGTGCAACTGTACTATTATAACATTATCGTTACAAGTTCTATTAACATCCGTAGTGTGCAACTGTACTATTATAACATTATCGTTACAAGTTCTATTAACATCCGTAGTGTGCAACTGTACTATTATAACATTATCGTTACAAGTTCTATTAACATCCGTAGTGTGCAACTGTACTATTATAACATTATCGTTACAAGTTCTATTAACATCCGTAGTGTGCAACTGTACTATTATAACATTATCGTTACAAGTTCTATTAACATCCGTAGTGTGCAACTGTACTATTATAACATTATCGTTACAAGTTCTATTAACATCCGTAGTGTGCAACTGTACTATTATAACATTATCGTTACAAGTTCTATTAACATCCGTAGTGTGCAACTGTACTATTATAACATTATCGTTACAAGTTCTATTAACATCCGTAGTGTGCAACTGTACTATTATAACATTATCGTTACAAGTTCTATTAACATCCGTAGTGTGCAACTGTACTATTATAACATTATCATTACGACAAGTGCTTCTACTAAAATCTTAGTGTGAAATTATGTTATTATAGTATTGTCTAAGTAGAATGTATTCTTTAACGATACTGGTATTCAAATCCTTATGGTACACTTATGATATGAGAAAAACACGTAAATTCCAGACGTTTTTATAGAAATTAATTTAAAAACCCATAATCCGAGCTCTTTTGAGAGGTAGAACTTTTTTCTTCAAGCTCAAAATGGGTATGTTGCACTTATAGTTACTGTAGTGTAGTCTTTAATCTTTTATGAATGTTGCTTTCAAAATCATTTTTATAAGTAAGTGTTATCCATATCTGTTCTTTATTACCGCCTTTATAGGTTCTGTTGTCCACAGTAGTTGTACGAAACACTGTTATAGGTATTTATTGTTTAGTTTGTTGTATAGAATATTCTTTCGGACACCGTTATATCAGTTGTATATAACATTTTTCAAGATATTATGATCTAAGTTAGTTATGTAGAACATTCTTACAGGTAATGTTAGTTATACCAGTTGTTACATATATTACTACCTGTGTTAACCGTACATAACATTCTTACAGGTAATGTTAGTTATACCAGTTGTTACATATATTACTACCTGTGTTAACCGTACATAACATTCTTACAGGTAATGTTAGTTATACCAGTTGTTACATATATTACTACCTGTGTTAACCGTACATAACATTCTTACAGGTAATGTTAGTTATACCAGTTGTTACATATATTACTACCTGTGTTAACCGTACATAGCATTCTTACAGGTAATGTTAGTTATACCAGTTGTTACATATATTACTACCTGTGTTAACCGTACATAGCATTCTTACAGGTAATGTTAGTTATACCAATTGTTACATATATTATTACCTGTGTTAACCGTACATAACATTCTTACAGGTAATGTTAGTTATACCAGTTGTTACATATATTACTACCTGTGTTAACCGTACATAACATTCTTACAGGTAATGTTAGTTATACCAGTTGTTACATATATTACTACCTGTGTTAACCGTACATAGCATTCTTACAGGTAATGTTAGTTATACCAGTTGTTACATATATTACTACCTGTGTTAACCGTACATAGCATTCTTACAGGTAATGTTAGTTATACCAATTGTTACATATATTACTACCTGTGTTAACCGTACATAGCATTCTTACAGGTAATGTTAGTTATACCAGTTGTTACATATATTACTACCTGTGTTAACCGTACATAACATTCTTACAGGTAATGTTAGTTATACCAGTTGTTACATATATTACTACCTGTGTTAACCGTACATAGCATTCTTACAGGTAATGTTAGTTATACCAGTTGTTACATATATTACTACCTGTGTTAACCGTACATAGCATTCTTACAGGTAATGTTAGTTATACCAATTGTTACATATATTACTACCTGTGTTAACCGTACATAACATTCTTACAGGTAATGTTAGTTATACCAGTTGTTACATATATTACTACCTGTGTTAACCGCACATAACATTCTTACAGGTAATGTTAGTTATACCAGTTGTTACATATATTACTACCTGTGTTAACCGCACATAACATTCTTACAGGTAATGTTAGTTATACCAGTTGTTACATATATTACTAACCGTACATAACATTCTTACAGGTAATGTTAGTTATACCAGTTGTTACATATATAACTGCCTGTGTTAACCATACATAACATTCTTACAGGTAATGTTAGTTATACCAGTTGTTACATATATTACTACCTGTGTTAACCGTACATAACATTCTTACAGGTAATGTTAGTTATACCAATTGTTACATATATTACTACCTGTGTTAACCGTACATAACATTCTTACAGGTAATATTAGTTATACCAGTTGTTACATATATTACTACCTGTGTTAACCGTACATAACATTCTTACAGGCAATACATGTTGTTACATATATTACTAACCGTACATAACATTCTTACAGGTAACGTTAGTTATACCAGTTGTTACATATATTACTACCTGTGTTAACCGTACATAACATTCTTACAGGTAATGTTAGTTATACCAATTGTTACATATATTACTACCTGTGTTAACCGTACATAACATTCTTACAGGTAATGTTAGTTATACCAGTTGTTACATATATTACTACCTGTGTTAACCGCACATAACATTCTTACAGGTAATGTTAGTTATACCAGTTGTTACATATATTACTACCTGTGTTAACCGTACATAACATTCTTACAGGTTATGTTAGTTATACCAGTTCTTACATATATTACTACCTGTGTTAACCGTACATAGCATTCTTACAGGTAATGTTAGTTATACCAATTGTTACATATATTACTACCTGTGTTAACCGTACATAACATTCTTACAGGTTATGTTAGTTATACCAGTTCTTACATATATTACTACCTGTGTTAACCGTACATAGCATTCTTACAGGTAATGTTAGTTATACCAATTGTTACATATATTACTACCTGTGTTAACCGTACATAACATTCTTACAGGTAATGTTAGTTATACCAGTTGTTACATATATTACTACCTGTGTTAACCGCACATAACATTCTTACAGGTAATGTTAGTTATACCAGTTGTTACATATATTACTACCTGTGTTAACCGTACATAACATTCTTACAGGTTATGTTAGTTATACCAATTGTTACATATATTACTACCTGTGTTAACCGTACATAACATTCTAACAGGTAATGTTAGTTATACCAATTGTTACATATATTACTACCTGTGTTAACCGTACATAACATTCTTACAGGTAATGTTAGTTATACCAGTTGTTACATATATTACTACCTGTGTTAACCGTACATAACATTCTTACAGGTAATGTTAGTTATACCAGTTGTTACATATATTACTACCTGTGTTAACCGCACATAACATTCTTACAGGTAATGTTAGTTATACCAGTTGTTACATATATTACTACCTGTGTTAACCGTACATAACATTCTTACAGGTTATGTTAGTTATACCAGTTCTTACATATATTACTACCTGTGTTAACCGTACATAGCATTCTTACAGGTAATGTTAGTTATACCAGTTCTTACATATATTACTACCTGTGTTAACCGTACATAACATTCTTACAGGCAATACATGTTGTTACATATATTACTAACCGTACATAACATTCTTACAGGTAATGTTAGTTATACCAGTTGTTACATATATAACTGCCTGTGTTAACCATACATAACATTCTTACAGGTAATGTTAGTTATACCAGTTGTTACATATATTACTACCTGTGTTAACCGTACATAACATTCTTACAGGTTATGTTAGTTATACCAGTTGTTACATATATTACTACCTGTGTTAACCGTACATAACATTCTTACAGGTAATATTAGTTATACCAGTTGTTACATATATTACTACCTGTGTTAACCGTACATAACATTCTTACAGGCAATACATGTTGTTACATATATTACTAACCGTACATAACATTCTTACAGGTAATGTTAGTTATACCAGTTGTTACATATATTACTACCTGTGTTAACCGTACATAACATTCTTACAGGTTATGTTAGTTATACCAGTTGTTACATATATTACTACCTGTGTTAACCGTACATAACATTCTTACAGGTAATGTTAGTTATACCAGTTGTTACATATATTACTACCTGTGTTAACCGTACATAACATTCTTACAGATAATGTTAGTTATACCAGTTGTTACATATATTGCTACCTGTGTTAACCGTACATAACATTCTTACACGTGCTGTTGGTTGCATACAATACTTTTCAAAATATTATTATTCAAGTTATTTTTTTCAATATTTTTCAAAGCAGTATTAATTGTTTCATTGTTATTTGTTGTTATTGAGAAAATTAAAACATTTGTTATTGCTCAATTTATCCAACATTAGAATGAAAGAACATCCAACCTGGTGTACCACATTCATCCAGTGCTGTAGTTGTTGTCTCTGGTGTTTTGAAAAGTTCTTGGTTTTTTTAAACCGAAATGCCTTTATTGAAGTCGGTAAGCATGTTCTTATGAATTTATTGTTTGAATAGTTGAATCTTTAACCACAAAATGTCAAGAAAAATATCACTATTTGTAACACTGAATTTAACAATAATATCAAGTATAATTGTATCAGGTCATCCCTTAAGTAATGTCCAGTTTTAGGTTCAGAAAAAGAGAAAGAATTTCAAATACTTTTAATGTTATTTAATCAATAATGTATGTTTCATTATTATTAATTACTTCCTCTCAATGATTCACAAGCTTCTTAATGTCACTTCTATAAAATTTTTAGTGTTTGGAGGAAAAGAATTGGTAATTTTGACATCTTCATGTGTTCCAAGCTCTTTTTCCATCAAAATAGTTCTGCAAACTTTGGAAAAGATGATAATCAGATGGGGTAAGATATGTAGAATAAGAAGGATGTGGAAGATTTCCCAGTCTAGTTCTTCAGTCTTTACAGATGTGATCCTTGCTGTATGGGGCCGTGCATTATCTTGTGTAACACAACACCTTTACGATTGATCAAAGCAGGCCTCTTTTCTTTCAGTGGAACATTCAAGTGCTCCTTTAACTGTTGACAGTAGAAGTCTGATGTAATTGTTACATTGAGTGGCAGCAACTCGAAGTGGATCGCACCAATAATACCCCACCACACGCTTAACAAGACTTTCCTAGGGTAGAGGTCCATTTTGGACTGTGCTTCAGCCAGTTTACCTGTACTGAGCCATTGTCTGCAGCGCTTAACATTTTTATAATATATTCAGTTTTTCATCTGCAGTCACTAACTTGTCCAAAACAGGTCAGTTACGTTCATGAGCGTACAGATAAGTGCAAATGTCCACTCTCGCTCTGAGGTTAGCTTCTGTCAAATCATGGGAGACGCATTTTCCAAGTTTTGACATCTTTCCAATGTGTTGCAGATGACAGTGAACTGTTAAATGGATTGAATTAAGCTTCAGTGCTAGTTCTTCAACTGTTACAGCACAATCTTCATCAAGTGTAGCCAGCAGCAAGTCATCATTAAACTCAACAGGATGACCTGAACGTGACGCATGGTAATCACCTGATCTGGACTTCTGAAACCACCTTTTCTTTTATTGAGAGACTCTGCACCATAAACACCTTGAATGTTTCGTGTAGTTTCTGCTGCACTGTTGCCTTTTTTAAACTCATAAAGCATTATATTCCAAATGTGCTCCTCAGACACATCCATCTTCAAAAGGGTTTATTTTATTAATAATCTGAAAAAGTGGAGTTGAGTTAGTTTCTGTTATTTGTCTGAATATTTTTATACACGTCCTACTACATATTTTAGTCATTAAAGCCTTCTACAAAGACAGAAATGATGATGTACTTTCTGTATTAGATTTTCGGACATTACTTATGGGACGGCCTGATATTTAATAGTATGCATCGTGATAAAACAAAATGGCGGGCATAAAAATCGTTCCTTTAAAACTGCCTTGAAAATACCTGAATATTACCAATATTTCACAGTATTGGCTGAGCAAGATCAAAGCTTACTGTACTTATAAAGCCACCTTAATTGCTATATATGTGTTTACGAAGTCAATCAAAATTTCACCATTTCAACTAATTTTTTATCTAAGTAAATAAGTGACTTTTCCAGAGAAGCATACAGAATAAATGACGAAATCTTGTCGCTTTAATTCTCTGATAGAACTGTTATCTGAGGTCTGAATGACTCTGATAGAACTGTTATCTGAGGTCTGAATGACTTCTTTCTTGTGCTGAAAAAGAGTACTAGTGTGTGTATACATACATAAGGCAGGTTGGCACAAATCCTGATATACGCATCTTACACTTGGTACTGCGCATGAACAAAAATACAGTTAGGACAAAGGAAAAAAAATTACAATGAACTATTTCAAAAGCTTTACATCCATGGAGGTATGGATATGTATGCCAGCTTTAGTAATGTAGAAAACTTTAATGTTACTTAGAATATTAAAACAAAACGTCGGTCTGGCAAGGCGAGGGTGTTCGAATCATAATACTAAAGTCACGGGTTCGAATCCTTATCAAACATGCGCGTCCTTTCAGCAGTGAGAGTTTTATAATGGTGAATCCCACTATTCTTTAATAAAAGAGTCGCCTAAGAGTTGGCGGTGGGTGGTGATGACTATATGCTTCCCCTTTAGTGTTGCGTTATTAAATTAGGTAATCAGGTTAATCTGAACCAAAGTTAATCTTAAGTAACCCAGTTTTTGTAGTTATGTCTTTCTTATTGTAATAATTTTTGCCATTAAAAGTTTATTACTACAGCTAGCTTTGTTACGTATATTACTACAGCTAGCTTTGTTACGTATATTACTATACAGCTAGCTTTGTTACGTATATATTGGTACCTACTTGTCTGTACAAAATTTGAACAATACATATGTTGTACTTGATTTTTAAATAGTTTCAGTTACTAACATAATCTTTAAGTACAATATATTCTTATAATACAAAGTTGCTTATTAAAATTTAGTTTTATCATGGCTACCAAACTGGTTACCACTCAGGTGGAACATGAGATCACGGTCATCCGTTCTGGTAACAATTCTAACGAAACCTTATTTCTGATCCTGGAAACTAGAAGTTATGACTAAGATCTTGATGTTCTAGAAAGAAGATCTAACCTTTTAACACCACACTCTCTGTCCACTAGCAATCTATGGCTATTCGTTTTGCAAAGCCGCACAAAAGGCCTTTCACTTGCTGTCGAACAACATTCTCCGAGTAGCAGCAATCAACTCGGTTGGAGATTTTGTTCTGTTTCTTGGTAAAGCTGGTGTTACTGTAGCGACTGCATTCATTGGACTAGAACTTGTGAAGGTAAATTATACCGTCTGTCTGTATGGATGTCAAAATTACGATTTTTAAATGTACTCTGGTGGTTCATGCTAGTAATGAATACAATGATGTGTGTAACCCAACGGTTCACAAACTCATGGATCCTTTTTTTCGTATAAATTTTAATTTTAAGGAAAATATTTTTATTCTATAAATAATATTTTTATGAAATTTTGCACATGGCCTGCAGACCTCATGGAGTGCCCCTACACACACCCCGTAACTCTAATCTAACCAATCTATCATTATTTACTAATTATTTATTGTGTTTTTATAAATGACACATTCTAAATAACTAGTACTACTACATCTACCCAGCACAAGATACCCTTGATATAAATTGTGGCATCATGCTAAGAGAGTTTGAAACTGTTTAAATGTGCTCTAATCGGTCATACTGAAATTAACACTGGGTAAATAAGCCAAACGATTTTGTGAACTTATCGGTCATTCTGCAATCATTAAATCCAGTTAAAGAATCTTGCAGTATGGTTTTGATTGGTCAGTTTTGTCCAACCTATTACGCTCGACGTATTATTATTCAGTCACTTTCTCTAGATAACTTTATTGTCTCACTTTGTTTCAAATTTTTTAACTAACGTTTTGACACGATAATGTTCGGTTTATTATACCGTAATTGGTATATTTTACCCGTTGTCTGTGAACATTGGCTTAAATTAGTGGTTTAATTGATAAAATAAACGAATTAGTGGTGCGAAAATACCATAATATTCCATAATTATATACATATTAACCTTGTAAACAGTTTGTATGAAAACATTCTTATAAGTTTTTCTTTACAGGATAAAGAGGGCGTTAACTACACATGGGTACCGGTCTCACTGGCCTGCGTGTTCGCTTATCTTGTTGCACATTCCTTTCTAGGAGTGTATGAGGTAAACAAATAAACACGAACAAACAGAGAGAAATAATAGTGATAAAATTGTTAATGTAACTTATAGAGCTGATAATTTAATTATAATACGTACTATGATCACCATATTAACTTTCTGTATATATTCGTTATTGCTACTGAGTTAAAATATAAACAACTTTTAGCGTTTAACAAAATTTTCTCTAAATTTAAGTATAGCATAAGAACAAATAACAATCTCTGACACATTAATGACCTAATGTTAAATGTAGTTTGGTTGTGTCCGTTACAGATTGTACATTATATGAGATGCATGATGTTTTAGTTGTGTCCGTTACAGATTGTACATTATATGAGATGCATGATGTTTTGGTTGTGTCCGTTACAGATTGTACATTATATGAGATGCATGATGTTTTGGTTCTGTCCGTTACAGATTGTACATTATATGAGATGCATGATGTTTTGGTTCTGTCCGTTACAGATTGTACATTATATAAGATGCATGATGTTTTAGTTGTGTCCGTTACAGATTGTACATTATATGAGATGCATGATGTTTTGGTTGTGTCCGTTACAGATTGTACATTATATGAGATGCATGATGTTTTGGTTCTGTCCGTTACAGACTGTACATTATATGAGATGCATGATGTTTTGGTTCTGTCCGTTACAGATTGTACATTATATGAGATGCATGATATTTTGGTTCTGTCCGTTACAGATTGTACATTATGTGAGATGCATGATGTTTTGGTTCTGTCCGTTACAGATTGTACATTATATGAGATGCATGATGTTTTGGTTGTGTCCGTTACAGATTGTACATTATATGAGATGCATGATGTTTTGGTTGTGTCCGTTACAGATTGTACATTATATGAGATGCATGATGTTTTGGTTCTGTCCGTTACAGATTGTACATTATATGAGATGCATGATATTGGGTGTTGTGAAATTAATTGCTTTAGAAACATTAAGGTTTTTATTGTTATATTTGTCGGTTTTTGTTTGTTACAAAATAAAATGGGGTATCTGCACTCTGTTCATCGTGGGAATTAACCCCAGATTTCATCACCCCACGTTCAGAAAGTTACCGATGACCTTCCTGGAGATATCCGTACTTTAACAATGAACTTTAACACATGAATGACAATCATTTTACGGTTAGGCGTGGATAAGAATGTCTTTTAAAACTTCTGTTCTGGAAGGGCATGCTGTGAACTTCAAGAAAAATATGAGCTGTAGTTGATGAAAATGTTTTTTTGTGTTTTTATAAAGCGGAAAACATTTGTGAATTTAACGTGATAGGTAATAACAAAAGGTTGAAACGTTGGTATTGCACTGTTTGTGGATGTCACTTTAACGTGATAGGTAATAACAAAAGGTTGAAACGTTGGTATTGCACTGTTTGTGGATGTCACTTTAACGTGATAGGTAATAACAAAAGGTTGAAACGTTGGTATTGCACTGCTTGTGGATGTCACTTTAACGTGATAGGTAATAACAAAAGGTTGAAACGTTGGTATTGCACTGCTTGTGGATGTCACTTTAACGTGCTAGGTAATAACAAAAGGTTGAAACGTTGGTATTGCACTGCTTGTGGATGTCACTTTAACGTGATAGGTAATAACAAAAGGTTGAAACGTTGGTATTGCACTGTTTATGGATGTCACTTTTTCATTTCGTCTGTCAGTTTTGTAACACGTTTTGTTTTAAATACTAGTATGTTGTCTGTAACCTGTTTTCACCAGTACAGGTTTTCTTGGTTCAGTTCCCTTTTTTATTTCAGTTAGTGTTGAAGCTATTACTATTTGCCAATAGCTATGGTGTATATGTTAGTGTTTAGAAGGCCATCACGTGAAGACGCTAAGAAAGTTAATTTGGTAGGTAATTAATCAACTGTGAACTTTGCTGTTTTATGTTAACATAAGAAATGTCTTTAAGTGGTTCGGAACTAGCTGAGTAAAAAATATGTCATCTGTGTAAAGTTTAGGGATAACAAGGGACCATCTCTGTTTGACAATCCTCTAAGTCGAACTAAAACTATTAAATAAATGAAATTAAAGCCAGTTCTTATCATTCATATATCTATCAAACTTTCTTTTAAACGCGCTTAAATACACTACCTGACAACATCTGAAGGCAACATGTCAACCAGCCTATTTTAAAAATAACCCTACCCAAATCTCTCTCTCCCCTAGTTTTATAATTCTTGCTGTAAAGTATAAAGTTGATAAATCAACATTATCAGTTCCTTTTACAATCAGAGTCACTCTCACACTTTGTTTCAAGAGAAAACAGTTCTAATTATCTTAATCCCTCTATCCAGTGACGTAAGAAGCCAAAGTCCGAACACAATATTCCTAATGTGGTCTAAACAGTGGCCTATACAATGAAGTTATAATCTCTTTAAACTTCTATTCAATATATTTGTAGTTACAACCTAAAATACTATCTGCCCTACCACTAACAACATCACACTGTTCGGATGGATCGCCCTACCACTATCAACGTCACACTGTTCGGATGGATCGTCTTACCACTAACAACATCACACTGTTCGGATGGATCGCCCTACCACTATCAACATCACACTGTTTGGATGGATCGCCCTACCACTATCAACATCACACTGTTCGGATGGATCGCCCTACCACTATCAACATTACACTGTTCGGATGGATCGCCCTACCACTATCAACATCACACTGTTCGGATGGATTGCTCTACCACTATCAACATCACACTGTTTGGATGGATCGCCCAACCACTAACAACATCACACTGTTTGGATGGATCGCCTTACCACTATCAACATCACACTGTTTAGATGGATCGCCCTACCACTATCAACATCACACTGTTTGGATGGATCGCCTTACCACTATCAACATCACACTGTTTGGATGGATCGCCCTACCACTATCAACATCACACTGTTTGGATGGATCGCCCAACCACTAACAACATCACACTGTTTGGATGGATCGCCTTACCACTAACAACATCACACTGTTTGGATGGATCGCCCTACCACTATCAACATCACACTGTTTGGATGGATCGCCCTACCACTATCAACATCACACTGTTTGGATGGATCGCCCTACCACTGTCAACAACACACTGTTCGGATGGATCGCCCTACCACTATCAACATCACACTGTTTGGATGGATCGCCCTACCACTATCAACATCACACTGTTCCGATGGATCGCCCTACCACTATCAACATCACACTGTTTGGATGGATCGCCCTACCACTAACAACATCACACTGTTTGGATGGATCGCCCTACCACTATCAACATCACACTGTTTGGATGGATCGCCCTACCACTGTCAACATCACACTGTTCGGATGGATCGCCCTACCACTATCAACGTCACACTGTTCGGATGGATCGCCCTACCACTATCAACATCACACTGTTTGGATGGATCGCCCTACCACTATCAACATCACACTGTTTGGATGGATCGCCCTACCACTATCAACATCACACTGTTTGGATGGATCGCCCTACCGCTATCAACATTACACTGTTCGGATGGATCGCCCTACCACTATCAACATCACACTGTTCAGATGGATCGCCCTACCACTATCAACATCACACTTTTTGGATGGATCGCCCTACCACTATCAACATCACACTGTTTGGATGGATCGCCATACCACAATCAACATCACACTGTTTGGATGGATCACCCTACCACTATCAACATCACACTGTTTGGATAACTGATCAACTATTACACTAAAATCCCTTTCTCTCATGACACTCTGAATGTTACTTCCAACCGAATTATAATTTATGGACTATATTGCATTTAATCAGTGATGTCGATAAAACCCACTTGTAGATAAATATATGTTTGCATGTATATATTGTATTTAATATGATTAAAACTCCTCTAACATTGATTTGTCCAACTCACTTAATGATCCTTCTGAAAATCACTAACATCATCTCTACACCCAGTGTATTACAAATAAAGTACCATGTACGTGACTTTATTTGTATGATTTAAACCATTTATACAGCGCACCATTCACTGTGTCGGTGTTTAACCTGGTGTTTTTGTTTTTATTCAAGATGGCTATTGACACCCTGTTTCTGTGCTTCTGCGAGGACTGCGAACGAAATGATGGAATAAATAAGCCTTACTTCATGAGCCGAAAACTTATGGTAGGTAATGACTACACCTAAATGTATCGAATAAAAGTTACCTTATGGTAGGTGATCACTATACCTAAATGTATCGAATAAAAGTTACCTTATGGTATGTAATCACTACACCTAAATGTATCGAATAAAAGTTACCTTATGGTATGTAATCACTACACCTAAATGTATCGAATAAATGTTACAAGTTAACGAATATAGTTTTTATTTTGAACATGAGCAATTACAAGTTCTTAAAAAGTTTCTTTTCAGAAAATAACTGAAGACAAATTTTATAAAGTGGTGTCTTTCTTTCATTCTAGATATTTGTTGAAAACAGCAAAAAGGCTTTAGAATTAGAAGCTAAACGTCGAAAGAATCATGGAGGTTGATCATCTGGCGTCTTCGAATCGTACAGTTAATTCTGAAATATATTTATTAAACTTCAAGTATCATTACGTATTGTGTTGTGTAAAATATGTGTTAAGCCTGTTTGTCTGAATCAATGAATAGTTTGTTTAGAATAACCTTGAGTAATATAAATATAAATACCAGTTCTATTCTGTATTATACAAGTTCGGGTGGTTTTTTTCATCATTCTCGTCTGTATTTGCTAGATTTCTAGCGTTTCAAGAATCTAAATGCAATCCCTGTGTTATTTTATGTATATACAGAAAATCACAATTTCAAAAACACAGGTGCAACTGTTAGATGTTGAATTTAACGTTAGATAAGTGAATTAATTTGGATTAAAATGATTTCTTTTTTCAGAGCGATCGGTAACTTCGTTTTGTTATTATGAAGTTCATGTTGGCCTATATCAGTGGTTACAAATGTAACCAGCAATTTAATGAACTGCACACAACCTGTCAGTTATACAAGTGGTTGAGAAAGTTATATTAAAATAATGTTAAACATCAATATAGCAAAATCCTTTCTTATCTTGAAGAAGGTTAGTGAACTGGTTGAAAGACAAGAATTTTGGGCCTCGTTTGAAAACCATGTCGGCAAGTTCTGTGAAAACAACAGACGATATTTTGTTTGTTTGTTTGTTTTGGAATTTCGCACAAAGCTACTCGAGGGCTATCTGTGCTAGCCGTCCCTAATTTAGCAGTGCAAGACTAGAGGGAAGGCAGCTAGTCATCACCACCCACCGCCAACTCTTGGGCTACTCTTTTACCAACGAATAGTGGGATTGACCGTAACTTTATAACGCACCCAAGGCTGGGATGGCGAGCATGTTTGGCGCGACAGGGATACGAACCCGCGACCCTCAGATTACGAGTCGCACGCCTTAACACGCTTAGCCATGCCAGGCAAACGAGTAGAAAAGCTGCTTCAACAACATATCCATTTAATCACAAAATACAAAAGCAGCTAAAGGGGTAGTCATGACAGTTAAGTCACTATGGACTATGGAAAACATGCAGAGACGCTTGATATAATGTGAGCATGACAACATAACAACGGCGCCTTTTTGCAATGAAAACTACGATGCAAACGACCTGCGTGAGTGCAGAGAGTAATGACAGTTTGTATTCCAAAGTCGTTTTGCGATAAGTTACTCTGTATAGTATGTAGAGTAATAACAGTTTGTATTCCAAAGTCGTTTTGCGATAAGTTACTCTGTATAGTATGTTGAGTAATAACAGTTTGTATTCCAAAGTCGTTTTGCGATAAGTTACTCTGTATAGTATGTAGAGTAATGACAGTTTGTATTCCAAAGTCGTTTTGCGATAAGTTACTCTGTATAGTATGTTGAGTAATAACAGTTTGTATTCCAAAGTCGTTTTGCGATAAGTTACTCTGTATAGTATGTAGAGTAATAACAGTTTGTATTCCAAAGTCGTTTTGCGATAAGTTACTCTGTATAGTATGTTGAGTAATAACAGTTTGTATTCCAAAGTCGTTTTGCGATAAGTTACTCTGTATAGTATGTTGAGTAATAACAGTTTGTATTCCAAAGTCGTTTTGCGATAAGTTACTCTGTATAGTATGTAGAGTAATGACAGTTTGTATTCCAAAGTCGTTTTGCGATAAGTTACTCTGTATAGTATGTTGAGTAATGACAGTTTGTATTCCAAAGTCGTTTTGCGATAAGTTACTCTGTATAGTATGTTGAGTAATAACAGTTTGTATTCCAAAGTCGTTTTGCGATAAGTTACTCTGTATAGTATGTTGAGTAATAACAGTTTGTATTCCAAAGTCGTTTTGCGATAAGTTACTCTGTATAGTATGTTGAGTAATAACAGTTTGTATTCCAAAGTCGTTTTGCGATAAGTTACTCTGTATAGTATGTTGAGTAATAACAGTTTGTATTCCAAAGTCGTTTTGCGATAAGTTACTCTGTATAGTATGTAGAGTAATAACAGTTTGTATTCCAAAGTCGTTTTGCGATAAGTTACTCTGTATAGTATGTTGAGTAATAACAGTTTGTATTCCAAAGTCGTTTTGCGATAAGTTACTCTGTATAGTATGTTGATTTTTTTTATGGGCATGTCGATATAATAAACTATCCTGTAACATTTGATATAAACAAAAAACTAGGTATACGGTAAACCAGTAATATATTACTTTACATGCGTCCAGCAAAAGTACTAAGACAAGCTGACACTGTCTCAAAATTGTCAACCAAAAGGGTTACAAACTTGCTTGGATCACCCACTGCAAAGTCTTGCGGTACTCTTCACCAAAGAAAAGCGGGATTGACCATCACGTTGTAACGCCTTCACAGTTGAGAGGGTTTCACTTAAGTTATTAAATCTGAGGTTACATTCACGCAGGTCAGTGATTAAAATTTCATTGGTCTGTGAAAATGAAAAATGTTTATTTTTTTAAAACCTTCACAGTTTTTATATTAACACATTTGATTGTTTCATATGTGTGAACGTATTACTTTTCACTTGTAGGTTCGAATCCCTGTCACACCAAGCATGCTCGCCCTTTCAGCCGTGGAGGCATTATAATGTGACGGTCAATCCCACTATTCGTTGGTAAAAGAATAGCCCAGGAGTTGGCAATGGGTGATGATGACTAGCTGCCTTCCCTTTAATCTTACATGCTATATTAGGGACGGCTAGCGCAGATAGCCCTTGTGTAGCTTTGGGCGAAAATCAAAACAAACCAAACTAAACCCAATCCTGAGAAACTAGGGTAAAACTGGTTAAGATCCGGGTAGGGATGGGTATTGAAACAGAAAGCTCTTCATACTTTAGGAAATGCTCGTCTAGGTAACAGTTTTAAATGGTAGGGATGTAACAGATAGTGAGGGAAATGATCGTCTAGATTATGGTTTCGAATTATGGGAAAGTAATACATAGTAAAGGAAATGTACAGCTGCGTAACAGTTTTAAATGGTGGTGCTTTAACCAGTGAAATGTGCACAAGTTATTTGATCAGCCTCCAACTGTATCAGCTTTCTACAAAATGTGGATTACGTAGATCCTCTAGATCTATCTTCTCATTATATATCTGACTCGATGGTTCTGTGCTACACAAAACACTTCTATTATAGGAACCTGTGCCTAAGATATAAGTCTACTACGTGACGACGAAAAAATGCTTCACTGTTGAAGTCTGACATGACTTGGGACGAGCAGTCTGGACTTAAGAGCAATAAGTTGTATAATTTACCTTTTTCACTGTTTTAAATATAACTGTAATCCATTGACATCTGAGGCTTACTTGAAAGAGTGCATTTTTTAAAATATGTCTTTAAATAAAACAAAACAAAAATAGCTTTTGAAAGATTTGTCACAGTGGACAGAATATTACTTCAAGAATATTATAGATAAGTTTAGAAACAGTATTGTTGAATAAACAAGCTTTAGCCATTAGTACAACCAACGAAAAGGTTGTTGCTCTGGCTAGTTGGGGAGAAAACATAGCAAAGCTATGAGCAGAAACCACGAATTGTCGGAAAAGAGTTTTAAAAATACTAAGAGTCCAATAACTTTCGAGACTCTGTCACATACTCGACACTCTTATAGTTATACCCTTGTGCAAATTAATTTAAACAAGACGGAAAATTACGATTTTTTCAATTTTTTGCGTTTTATTTCTGAAAATCCGAAAATTACTCAAATTAATACATGATATGGCCGTCTTTATTTTTCAGAAGATCATTAATCCGCTTTGGCATCGAATCCACGAGTTAACTGCAATCTTTACTAATTTTTGTTTCGCGGTACCACACCTCAATTATGGCCTCAATTAGCTTATCTTTCGTAGTACAGACTTTTCCCCGAAGTCTTTCTTTACAAATCGCCCAAAGATTTTCAATTGGATTTAAGTCCGGAGAGTTTCCAGGCCAGTCCAGCACCTTTATTCGCGTTGTAGTCATAAAATTCTTCACAAGTTTCGATGTGTGGCACGGAGCCAAATCTCGCTGAAAAATGCCAGATCCACCTGGAAATCTCTTTTTCAATTCTAGAACGACTCTTTTCTGCAAAACTTCGATGTACTGTGGTCCTCGCATCATACCTTCTACGATATGCAAGCCTCCGACGCCATAGTAGCTGAAAAAGCCCCAAAACATCTTCTTAAAGGGGTGTTTTACGAACTGATTGATGTGAGATTCTCGAAGTTTCTCACCTGGAGATCTGCGAACATGCAGACTTCTTTGACCCTGTACGAAGAAATGAGTCTCGTCACTGAATAACACCTTCCTCCATTATTTTTGCATCCAGTTCTTGTATTTCAGACCCCATTGATACAGTTTTTTCTTCATTGTGTTGGTAAGAAGTTGTTTTTTGACTGGTCTCCTTGCCCTTCTAACACAATTTCGAATGACGTAATATTCCTCAATATTTCGTGATATATCCCAAAAATAGATCTACCGTATTGCAAAACACAGCTAATGACGCCGTCTGTGCGAAAAAATGACAATTAAAGGAAATCAGCGGGTCCAGCGAGCCTACACTGGCCGCCATGCTGAAAATATTGTAAAATGACCATTTGTTTCAATTAATTTGCACAAGGGTGTAGTATAAAACATAAAAAATATGAGACAAGAGTATAAACATCTTCAATAATTAAAAAAAACCGCACGAATAGGAGCACCAAAATGTAAGGAAACAAGAGGATAACATTACATTTTTGACATGGTGCAACCTCAAAGTGGATGTGGTAATCATTCTGCCCTTTCCTACTTCGTGTTTTACATGGAGCTTTGATCCAATTAGAGTTGTTTTGTTTTGTCCCTAATTTAACAGTGTAAGACTAGAGGGAAGGGAGAAGTCATCATCTCCCACTGCCAATTCTTGAACTACTCTTTTACCAACGAATAGTGTGGTTGACTGTCGCATTATAGCGCTTCCACGACTGAAAGGGAGAGTACGTTTGATGTGACAAAGATTCGAACCTTCAATCCTCAGATAACGAGTCGAGTGCCTTAACCACTTGGCAAGGCCGGGCCCAATTATAGAACAAATTGAAACTTAAAAATCACTATACTATTCTTTCACTCTGATAGCTACAATATCTCCCATAAACAAAATATTGGAACTTCCTATGTCAGTTTTAGCATAATTTATGATGTTATATATTTTATTAGGGTCACATAATTTGATTACATGCATGTAGCGGAACTTGGTTGCTCAAACAAAGTTTACAACAGAAAAATTTAACTACACTACATGGCCAAAAGTACGTGGACACCCGACCATCACACCCATTGAACATCTAATTCCAAAACCATGAGTATTAATATGGAGTTGGCCCCTCTTTGCAGCTATGCTACTATAACAGACTCCACTCTTCTGGGAAGGCTTTTTTACTAGATTTTGGAACATGGCTGCGGGGATTCGCTTCTATTCAGCCACAAGAACATTAGTGAGGTCGGGATCTAATGTCGAGCGAGAAGGCATAGCTCGCAGTCGGCGTTCCAATTCATCCCAAAAGCGTTCGATGTGGTTGAGGTCAGGGATCTGTGCAGGCCAGTCAAGTTCTTCCACAGCAATCTCGGCAAACCATGTCTTTATGGACCTTGCTTTGTGGATGGGAGCATTGTCATGCTGAAACAAAAAAAGGGCCTTCCCCGAACTGTTGCTACAAAGTTGGAAGCACACGATTCTCTAGAATGTAATTAAGCATTAAGATTTTCTTTCGCTGTAACTAAAGAGTCTAGCCCAAACCATGAAAAACAGCCCCAGACCATTATTCCTCCTCCACTAAACGTTACAGTTAGCATTATGCATTCAGGCAGGTAGCGTTCTTCTGGCATCTGCCCAACCCAAATTCGTCCATCAGACTGCTAGAAAGTGAAGCGTGATTCATCACCCCAGAGAATGGATTTTCACTGTTCCAGAGTCCAATGGCAGTGTGTTTTACACTACTCCAGCCGACATTTGGTATTGCGCATGGTGATCTAAAGCTTGCATGCAGCTGCTTGGCCATAGAAACCCCTTTTCATGAAGCTCCCGATGAACAGTTTTTGTGCTGACGTTGCTTCCAGAGGCAATTTGGAACTCGGCAGTGAGTGTTACAACTGTGAACAGACTATTTTTACGCGCTTCAGCTCTTGGCGGTCCCGTTCTGTAAGTTTGTGTGGTCTACCGCTTCGTTGCTGAGCTTTTGTTGCTCCTAGACGTTTCCATTTCACAATAACAGCACTTACAGTTGACCGCGACAGCTCTAGTAGGGCAGAAATTTGACGAACTGACTTGTGAGAAAGGTGGCATCCTATGATAGTGCCACGTTGAAAGTCACCGAGCTCTTCAGTACGACCTATTCTACTGCCAATGTTTGTCCATGAAGATTGTATGGATGTATGCTTTATGTACCTGTTAGCAATGGGTGTGGCTGAAATATTCGAGCCCACTAATTAGAAGGGGTGTCCACACACTTTTGGCCATGTAGTGTACATACACCATTCATTTAGTTTGAACAATTACCAACTTACAAAAAGCACATGAATCCTAATGGGCGGAACTATTGTCACACCTCTTTGGGGTTGCACTGTATTAAAAACCATTAAGTATTGTAATGTTACCTGCCCATTCCCACCTTGTTCCCCTCCTTTTAGTGCTGCCATTACTGCTTCCTAATTTTTCTTTTAAAAGTTTTTTTAAAAAACTGGAATTAGTCCTAGCGATATGTTTATTTTTACTGCTGATCTGTGATGTATTGATTCTAGTAAAGATGTACTTGTATGAGCTTGGGTGATTAACAAGGTTATTTATTGATAATTAAATTCATAAGAAAAACTTTGGAAATTTATATGTATGATGTTTTCATAGAAAATCAGAATTTTTAAAATTAGTGTTATATGAATACATGAGATTTATCAAAGTTAGTGAAAAATATTTTGAACTTGTACTTTATTTATTATAGACAGTTCATTAATATTCAAATTCTCACGTTCCAAGGGGAAGAGCTGTGAGTGTTCGAATTTACAACACTGAAATCAGGAGTTTGATTTCTATAGGTGGATACAGCCCGATGTGGCTTTGCTGTAAGAAAACACATAAAGTTTGACATTTGATTAAAAAACCCAGCACAATTATGAATAGCTTGATTGTGTTTTAGCATTTCAAACCTTTGTCTCATTAGTTTTTGGATGAATTAACCAAGCCTAAACATATTTTATTTAAAGCAAATCAGGAAAAAATTTGCTCTCTTATTTTATGATCACTGAGATAGCACCGTCTCAGGTTTCCTCAAAA
The DNA here is from genome assembly GCF_004210375.1 of Tachypleus tridentatus. Classification (NCBI taxonomy): domain Eukaryota; kingdom Metazoa; phylum Arthropoda; class Merostomata; order Xiphosura; family Limulidae; genus Tachypleus; species Tachypleus tridentatus. The sequence goes on from NC_134834.1 coordinate 111,163,345, forward strand.
AAAGATGATGAATTTTTAGTTTTATAATCAGTTAAATAACATTCGTGTCAAGTTTCTTCATAGCACTAATCAGATATGACAGTACAGTAATGTAGTCAGTAATTTATTTTCACTAGTGAAACACTAAAAAACAAACTGATATAAGTCGCAAGTTATTATTGTTGTTTATGTTATTTTTGCATTGAAATACAAAAAAAAGTTAATGCCTATCTTTTTAAAATAAATTTTTGAATGTTATCATATTGAATATCTGTATAATTATTACAATACCAGTGCAAAGTTTTACGTTTCCAAACTCGCTTGAAATATTGTTGAACTGTTTTGATCAATCACTGACTTGATGTTGCCTTTTTCCTTTTATTTAAGAATTTTCGTTTGATCAAAGTACCAAGAATAATTCGCTTTCTTCATTATCGTTAAATCAATATTTGTGTTTGATAAGAAATCAGTATTTATTTTGCACATAAAGATGATACATATTAGTTGCCGTTTTGTACACATGTATCCATTTTCAAGGCTGCCAGTGTTTAATAATTAATTATTTTTGCCATGGAAAAAACTTAATCATTATATTCACCTTGAACCGTTCGCACTAGCTTCTCCTTGTATAAGGATTTGAAACTACTTTACTGAATTTTCATCTAATCGATTTCTATATTTGGTCTGAATCTATATTATAAATAAGTGACATTGTAGACTGTGTCTGGGAAACCATAATAGAATACTTAATAAGGAACTAATATATGTATGTTGAAATTATTCATTATTAATGTTTGAACTTCGTTTTATTACAAAAACAATTCTATTAAATAAAATGTTATTCGAATAAAAAAGTTGATTTTTACACGTCTTTAAAAAGCCTAAAATGTATAAATGTATCTCAAGACGACTGGTATTGATATTAAAACTTTTATTAAAATAAAGTATGGGCAATCCCGTGTCACCAGTTCTAGCCAACATTTTCATAACACAGACTGAATCTCAAGCGATTAATTCAGCCTTACATCCACCACTAAACTGTTACAGATCTGTTGACGATACAATTGCGGGATTCACATATACAGAACACACACTGAGTTTTATTCAATCACCTTAACTCCGGCCCGGCATGGCCAGGTAGGTTAAAGCGTTCGATTCATAATCTGAGGGTCGCGAGTTTGAATCCTCGTAGCACCAAACATGGTCGTCCTTTCAGTCGTGAGGGCGTTATAATATGACGGTCAATCCCACTATTCGTTGGTAAAAGAGTTGGCGATGGGTGGTAATGACTAGCTGCCTTTCCTCTAGTCTACCATAACTAAATTTGGGACGGCTAGCGTGTAGCTTTGCGCGAAATTCAAAAACAGAAACGTTAACTCCATACATCCCAACATTAAGTTCACCTGTGAACACAAATAAAATAATCAGAAAGCATTTTTCAACCTCAATACCGCCCGAACTGATACAAAATTCAAAACAGAAACATACAGATTGGACTCAGTACATGAAACAAAACAAAAACTCAACATATTAAGAAACCAAATAAACATATCCATAAAACTATGTTCACCTGATAAAATTAACGATGCAATCAACAAAATAAAACAACACTTCATCAACATCAACAAATTTCCTCGAAAAACCGTTGAAAAAATGATACATACATCCTAGATCAACAAGACGATCAACCACAAACAAACAATAACAAATCCCAACAAAACTTTACACTGCTGCATACCAGATATTTCTGGTGTCAGCGAAATGATAACCAACTTTTGGAAAAAACTTTTAACAAAATACAGCATTCCAGTAAACACTAAATTTATTCAAAAACCAGGTACAAAACTAAAGTACATAGTGTGTAAAAACTGTACTGATTTATAAAATACAATGTAACAACTGCCACGACTTCTGTATTGGAGAAACAAGCAGAAAAATGGAAACCAAATTCCAATAGCACAAAAAAACGCCTTCACACGTTTGTGAAACTACAAATAAAATAAACACAATATAACCATGAAAAACACTCAAATAGTAAATAAAGAAACAAACATAAACAAACGCAAAATAAAAGAAGCCCTACTTATACAACAACTTAAACCCAAAATAAACCAATATAAAGGAACATATTTATACCTATACTAATTAATAATAACCTAACATCCAACTGCAACGCCCCTACAATCTCGTACCCGTTTATACTCTCGACCCTAATACATTCGCCCGGCAACGGTTAGTTGTTCTCCACTTTATATTAACAAAAGTTTTAATACCTACACCAGCCGTGTTGAGATACATTGTTACTTCAAGTGGGTTTCTCGTCATCACGAACTGAAATGTGTAAACTCAGTGTCTAATTGTCTAAGTTCATAACTAGCCTAATTATTCGACCCACGTAAACTTAGAACACGTAAAAGGCCTAATTATTATATGTACGTGATCCTAGAATACGTAACACGTCTAAATATTAGACACATTTCAACATAGAACGTGTAACAGATCTAATTATTAAACGTTTTGACCCCATAACACCAATAGACTTAACTACTAGATAAATTATAGATTATATTTGAACATAGAAGTTAAAAAGATCTAAAATTTAGACGCACTTGAACATAGAATACGTGACAGACCTAGTTAAAGACACACTTTGTCCTAGTACACATATAACATGTTCCTTATTAGATGTACTGGAATAAAGAACAGATAATTGACCTAATTACAGACGCACTTTGTTCTAGAACACGTAATAGTGATAATTATCAGAATAACATAAAAAATAACACGTGTAACAGGCATAACTGCTAGACGTAACAGAACTAATTATAAACGCACGTTATCTTAGAATAATCGGCCTTTTTGTCTGATTTTAAATCCAATATTAAGCTAAATAATAAAACGCTAAATTACAATAATACTGAAAATAAATATATTCCACCCGCGACATTTTTTTCTAAAGCTTCGGTGGAAAACCAGTAACATAGTTTATTTAGCCTAATACAATCCAGTGTAAAATGAGTAAAAAAATGGAAACCTTCATCGTCCATATTTATAAAAAATTACTTGACAGTTTAATGGAGCAAATAGAAACAATGCTAATCATCCTTACCATTTTGTCCTATTTTTTTATAATTCATTTTCAATAATTCAACATCGAGTTGAATTTGATAGGTATCGACTTATTTCTTGACCTTGTCAGTCATTCCTTACATTTTCCGTGAAGAAACAAAATTATTACAGAAAACTAGTTTTTAAAAACCATAATTTATATTTTCCAGTACTTTACCTAATTTTTTATATTTAATTTTACCTCACTCTTTCTAGCTGTCGCTAAGTATTTGGATGCCTCGTATAAGTAACTGTAATAATAAAAAGTAAATAGTAAGGTATAAGAAAAAATGTTAAAGACAATGATGTCTGTAAAATAACGACAGTTCAAGGAGACACGCCGAGAAACTTATTGCCATGTGATTAATTTATAGCTAGTTTATGAAGAACTGACGCTATCATGAACAACAGAGGAGTTATTTATCAGGTCATCCCTTAAGTAACGTCCGATTTTAGGTTCAGAAAAAGAGAAAGAATTTCAAACGCTTTTAATCTTGTTTAATCGATAATGTATGTTCAATTATTATTAATTACTTCCTGTCAATGATTCACAAGCTTCTGAATGTCACTTCTATACAATTCTTGGGATTTGGGAACAAAAGAGTGTAGTGAGGGTAGTTTTGACATCTTCATGTGTTCCAAGCTCTTTTCCATCAAGATAGTTCTGCAAACCTCGGAATAGATGATAATCAGATGGGGAAAGGTCTGGATAATAAGGAGGATGTGGAAGTTTTTCCCAGTCTAGTTCTTCAGTCTTTACAGATGTGATCCTTTCTGTATGGGGCCATGAATTATCTTGTGTAACACAACACCTTTACGATTGATCGAAGCAGGCCTCTTTTCTTTCAGTGGAACATTCAAGTGCTCCTTTAACTGTTGACAGTAGAAGTCTGATGTAATTGTTACATTGAGTGGCAGCAACTCGAAGTGGATCGCACCAATAATACCCCCACCAAACGCTTAACAAGACTTTCCTAAAGTAGAGGTCCGTTTAAGGCTGTGCTTTAGCCAGTTTACCTGTACTGAGCCATCGTATGCGGCGCTTGACATTTTTATAATATATTCATTTTTTCATCTGCAGTCACTAACTTGTCCAAAACAGGTCAGTTACGTTCATGAGCGTACAGATAAGTGCAAATGTCCACTCTCGCTCTGAGGTTAGCTTCTGTCAAATCATGGGAGACGCATTTTCCAAGTTTTGACATCTTTCCAATGTGTTGCAGATGACAGTGAACTGTTAAATGGATTGAATTAAGCTTCTGTGCTAGTTCTTCAACTGTTACAGCACAATCTTCATTGAGTGCAGCCAGCAGCAAGTCATCATTAAACTCAACAGGATGACCTGAACGTGACGCATGGTAGTCACCTGATCTGAACTTCTGAAACCACCTTTTCTTTTATTGAGAGACTCCGCACCATAAACATCTTGAATGTTTCGTGTAGTTTCTGCTGCACTATTGCCTTTTTTAAACTCATAAAGCATTATATTCCAAATGTGCACCTCATACACATCCATCTTCATAAGGGTTTATTTTATTAATAATCTGAAAAAAGTGGAGTTGGGTTAGTTTCTGTTATTTGTCTGAATATTTTTATACACGTCCTACTACATATTTTAGTCATTAAAGCCTTCTACAAAGACAGAAATGATGATGTACTTTATTTATTAAATTTTCGGACATTACCCATGGAATAATCTGATAAAATAGAGATTCAGAGAAAGCCGCTGAAAAATATCTGCTATTTATTTAGATTGAAATAGACAGACACTATCAAGGTTAAAAGAGGCATTCAAGCTATAAATTAAAAATGAGAAACTGTCCGTTGTATGTTTCAGTTGAAGTGAATTGACGCTAAGGGGTTAAGCAAACTTGGACGTTGAAACTTAGAAGAACCTTGGCTAGTTGGCCGACGCTACAGCATGGGCTATTGTTTTGAGCAGAGTTATTAACTAAGAAATTTAGAAGTTCGTAAACAAGAAAGAAATTTTGACCATTGATGACGCGTGAGTATGAACTATTAGTAACTAACAAGCTTAAGAAATTACAAACAGGAAGTCAGCTGACACCAAGGAACTATAATTAGGCCGTCAATTCTCCCCTTAGAGAGAATCCACTCGGTCTGCCAGCAAGTCAGCCCACGACCACGTTACAATAACAGTAAGTAATATAATAAAATATAATATAATATTTCTAACAAAGTATTCATTCTGTACGAAGCAGTCACTTTTTTCTGACCTAGAGTAGAAAAGATACACGTTGCTGAGTGCGTTGTTTGTGGCAACTGGCTTGAATCACAAACTTTTAGAATTACAATGGAAACTCTCTAGCCTCTGTATTACAGCCAACACGTTAATTATAATAACTGAACAGTAACAAATAACCAGACTTCCCCAACCATGTCATGTCAGTAACATTTCTTTATGAAACTGAATTCGACGGTAAAGTAAACAATAATAACTTGAACTCAGTACTAGTAGCTAAGTTGAATCCTTTATTAACACTGATATATTATTTACCCCAAAGCCAAAACTTTCAAGCTATATCACTGTGCAGTAATTTACCTTATAAAAATATCGTTGAAGTATTTGTGATAGCATGTGCTTGTTTTACATTCCATCCGTTAAAGATTTGACTTCCTAAAGGACAGAAACTAGCATCCTGCCTGAGCTATCCAGGCAGCTTGTGAATCCCACAATTAATTTTAATATATTATTTTTACTGTGTAGCCAAAGGTTTATGGTTCTCGTCTTGTTACGTGTTTATGTGTGTGTGGTGCATGTTTGTTTCTAGTTAAGCACAATCTACACAATAGACCATTTGTGCTCTGCTAACAACAGGTATCGAAACCCTGTTTTTAGTGTCGTAAATCAGCAGACATACTGATGTACTCTTGGGGGGGGGGCTGTTTAGTAATAACATTAGTTTCACTCGAATTTTTTCCCAATGCAACTTTTGTGTAGAACGCTTAGCCCGATATTTATTTAATCGTGCAAACGCTAAATGGTTCAGTGGTAAATTTGCATGCTTAATACGCTAAAAATTAGGTTTTGACTCCTGTGTGAGGCAGAACAGAGATAGATCGTTTAGTAACTTTGTGCTCAACAACTAAACCAATCGTGTAAAAATGAGCTATTTTAAGAAATACTGATGGTCTGTGTTGTTAGGTTTTTGGAAACGTTACGTAACGCCTATTAATACTGCAATGTCAGGATTATAAAGATGGACAGGAAAGACCAGTGTCAGAGCACGTTTTAATGCCAAGGGGCCTCAAATTTAAACTGAATTTAAATTTTTTATTTGGCTATTATGTATACAATCTGATATAATAACCGAGTCGGTAACAAAACTTGTCTTATATTTATCACATCAAATATCCTAAACTTGTGTATAAAGGTAACTATTTTCTTTGTTGGATAAGAAGACCCTGATACAATTAACAATCAGTACATAGGAAGCAAAGACTGAACGGAAAGCTGACGTCATCTAAAAATTTCTTTTGTATTATTAAAACTAATATCATCCAAAGAACAAGAGAACTCTTTTTTTTGGATATCAGTTCTTACTGCAACTGTAACTTTTAAGTCACATTACGATAAATAAAACCAAACAAAATTATGAAGCGTATTGAAACACCAGGTATTTCTTTGATCGCTTATAAAACTTCTGTCTGAGGATATTTGTAGCATCACATTATATTATGTAATTGTGGTTATCTTAATATTAATTTATGGATCGTAAAGATTCTCACCGTACTCGCTCTAATAAACCAAATCTTTGAGAACGAGGTCTATGAAGTTATAAACCATTAGATTTTTGGTTCGAGCATCCATTCAGCAAGCATGTCCTCTGGCTGGAAAACTGTTCCGTTTGTTTTCTACTTTTTGGATATTTGTGTCTAGAAATGAATAATTTAAGTATAATCTGATACGAAAGATAGAACTTAATATTGAAGTCGTTAATGAAAGGTTATTTTAGTTTATCTCCTTATATATGACAGAAAAAAATTGCAAAACTGAAAATTTGTATGTATCTCACCAAGGACCCATTGGATATCCATACCATATTTGGTGAAGATCCGTGTATAGGAGGCGGAGTATTTGAAAAAAAGCGTTCGTACAAACCTGAACAACCAAAATGCTGAATGTTTGGATCTAATGAACCTCTACACCAATTCTGGTGAGGATCCATCGACACCAAGTAGTTACATGGACATACAACAAACAATACTATTTTATTTATATACAGTTAAGGGGAGGATGTTAAGTCCTAGAGAAATAATGTTCGACACATTATGTTCTTCATTTTGATAAAAGTTAAGAGAAAACGACATTTTCTTTCCAAATAAGTATAAAATAATATATTTTTATTCAAACTAACGTTTCGCCTTTGCGGCTTCTTTAGGGTTAATATACATAATAAACCTTCACGGTTAATATACGTGTATATTATATACGTTAACCCTGAAGAATTCGCAAAGGCGACGATGGTTTAAATAAGAATATATTATTTTATACTTATCGGTTATATAAAGTTGTTATTCTTAACCTTATTAAAATTTGTAAATCCATCCAGTATACACCACAAATTTTAAAAGAATTTGTTCTTCATATAAAAAAGGCAGAACGGTTGTTGGTTTCACATGTAGCTGAATTGCAAATGTTTTAGCTGCATCGCAATGACCAATGTTTGAACTTTCAGTGTTTAACATTATTAAAATTAAATACTATTTGTAATTTCAGTGATTAACTCTATCACAGTAATATTATTTGTACTTTCAATGTTAGCCCTATAATAACTATTTGTACTTTTATATCACAAACTGAACTTGAACTTGGCAGGGGTTTAGTTTAGAGAGAGAGAAACCTGAGGAATTCTCTCCCCAACAGAGGACGTTGTGGTTCCTCTTCGTCCCCGCTCATGGAAGGTTAGTTACTTTCACGTGGAAGTTTTCTTGTAATTTGATTTGGCCTATTTAAGGTGATGAAGTGAGGTGGGGCATTATAAAACTGACGGGTGAGAGAGGGGAGGGAGACAAATGAAGTAAGTCAGCAAGGAGCTCGCCCGACAAAACATCAACTCATACGGCACAATTCTGGGGTCAGGCAAGAATATTGCCTTGGCTGGGATCTAAAGATCCAATGCCTGGGATTTGGATGTGGGGCAAAACAGGGAGTGCCCCAAAAAACATTTTACAGGACCGGCTCCATACTACCGTTTGTTTTAAGTATTTACCTCTATTACAAGTACTGCTATTTGTACTTTCAGTATTTAACTCCGTGACGTGCAACTTCAGTTTCTGAAACGAAAGTTGAACTGCGTGATTCTTAGTTTAGCCTCAGCGAGAAATATTTAAAGTGTGAGTTTCACAGTGGTATTATAATAACAGAAATAAAAGACAATCTGTGATATCTTACAATGTGAAAGAATTTTGTACATATTTTGATTTGTTTTGAACACATTATTTTAAAACAAGTGGATTGTGTGCTATTCGTTTATTTTTAAAATTTATCGCCAACAAGTCGCAGACACGTACTGTAGATAACAACGGTTTGTATTGAAAAAACCTACTTTTAAGAGAACAAGTGAGGATTACACAGTGATAAACGGAGGCGAAAGAGCGACAACGGAAATAAGTAAGATCATATACATAACGATAGTGGTGGCAAAATAAA
>NC_134834.1:111519004-111613246 GCF_004210375.1 Tachypleus tridentatus
GAAGAAATGGAGATGTTTGAACATGACTGACTATGTATGTCATATGAACTATGACATATATATGTTCATCCAAACTCTAAAAATTTCATGTTTATATTTCATTTGCAGTGAAGTTATAAACTTATGTTATGCACCCATATTCAGTACTAACAGGCAAGAAGAATGTGGCAATCAGCATTAGTTAAAATAATAATTTAGCAGCAAAAGAGTTAATGGAATCCGTTCCTGGCTCCAGGCAAAATGCTCCACCTGTAACCATTAGTAACTCTAAAAAAAAATATAAGTGTAATGTAATGAGATAAAGTTTTCTTAATGAAGGATTGGTTGGTTGGTTGGTTGGCATTTTGAGGTGCAATACAATGGAGCTATCTGCACAAAACAAATGAAATAAGCATAAAAATAAAAACTCTATAATAAATAAATTTAAAAAGAAACATTAAAAGCTAAACAACATCAAAAGGCCAATGGCCCATAAATAGTTAAAACAAAATAAAATTAGTTTTATGATTGCTAATTATACTATCCATCACAGGTAAACCCTTAAAAGACATCTAAATGGTGCCATACAACTTGGCAATAGATACAGAAAATGTAGAGTGGATCCTGTGAACCACCACCAAGCTATAAAAACCATGAGAGTCCACAGAGTCACCTAATTTCAAGCCACCCACAAAACAGGAGCAGGAGAATGGTTTGAAATATGTTCAGAGAGAGGCAGTTCTTCCAATCAGGATTATCCACCTTTTCAGATGACTTAAAGTTCACAAGTGGAAATGGTAATAAATCATGGTGGGATGTACTGGCCATTGGAAACAGCAACATTTTCAACTGACAGACCCAATTCAGCATGCCATGCAGGTCAAAAGATTATAGCCCACTGAGAAAGGAAGACACAACCCAAAGTAGAATGCTGTGGTAAGGATTGAAGCTTAGCAGCATACTGCAAAGTGTGTTATAAAGAGGTGAAGAGGAGGTTCATGGGACTTGGTGTCTGAACTCTGGTCTGGTAAAGTGCATAAAACTCCTGTGCAGAGGTAAGTCCAATATCTTCAGGGCAGAACCATAAACCAGATGCCCATAGTTCAGCTTGAAATATATTAGAATACGATAAATCTTTCAACAAATAACATCACACTACTCTCCAAAAGGTAGAAAACAAGAGATGGTGTATATTCAGTGCCCTTGTACACTTGACAAAGTTGCCTGATGTGAGAAATGAAAATAAGTTTATGTTCAAAGAAAAGCCCAAGATCTTTGTCTAGGGAACTACAGGAAGAAGAACACTACCAAGATGAAGCTCAGGGTTGGGGTGTAAACCCTACTGATGGCAAAAGTGCTTGCAAATGGTTTTGGAGAAAGAAAGGATACAACCGTTTGCTGTGATCCACTTCAACAGGTGATTGAGAGCAGCTTGAAGTTGGCACTTGATAGCCCTCATGTTCAGTAACCAATAAGATATGTGGAAGTCATTGATATACAGCCCACTTGCAACAGTCAGAGGAAATTGCTTAGTGATGGCACTGGTCAAAAAAAGGTGAAACTAAAGACACAGCCCTGAGGGACTCATGAAATAACTGGATAGAGTTAAACCCACTTGGACTTGAAATTGCTTGTCAAGTTAAATATAGCCATGCAACTCATAAAAGTAGAGATCCTGCTAACTGTTGTATGCCTTCTCAAGGTTGAAAAAAATGGACATAAGATGTTATTTCTTGATAAAGGCTTCCCTTATTGAGGTTTCAAGTCAAATCAGGTAGTCTATGGTGGAGAGCTACCAACAAAAATTACATTGGGTGGGTTAGAGGTTACTTGATTTGAGAAACCAAACATGATGAGATAGAAGGTTACAATTTTATATTCTAGTTTGTCAATATTGATAATTCAAGTTCATAACTCACACAAAACTTGTCTAATCTGATCCATTGCTCCATTCTACATGCCACAACATTCTACATACCACAACACACAAAAATCTATATTTCAGTGTATTGTTAATACTTTTCATTTAAGTAATCAATTAATGTATAATACTAAAGTTTGAATTACAATCTATAATGATATAATTTTTATAGACAAATTTATAAAATAGTTCAACAAAATTAAGAATGCAACTCACTAAAGCAATGACATAGCCTTTGACCTATGGCAGTAGGGTTAAAGAGAACCAAAAACCAGAATAAGAGCAAGAGAGAAATGTAGCAACATTTCACAGTGAATGTTGTTAGGACTAACTGATGTACTTCCAAGACAAAGAGCAAGCTTAAACTCCACCAGTGGAAAAAGACACTTATAGTAATATAGGTAGTTATATTCTTTAACACTGTACGAACAGAGACACATCTGGGGTTACATATATTCTGGATGAACAGATACAGGTCTGTGGAAAGATGTATTCTTTAACACTGGATGAACAGATACAGGTCTGAGGAAAGATGTATTCTTTGACACTGGATGAACAGATACAGGTCTGTGGGAAGATGTATTCTTTGACACTGGATGAACAGATACACATCTGTGGGTTACATATATTCTGGATGAGCAGATACAGGTCTGTGGGAAGATGTATTCTTTGACACTGGATGAACAGATACACATCTGGGGTTACATATATTCTGGATGAGCAGATACAGGTCTGTGGGAAGATGTATTCTCTGACACTGTATGAACAGATACAGGTCTGTGGGAAGATGTATTCTCTGACACTGTATGAACAGATACAGGTCTGTGGGAAGATATATTCTTTGACACTGTATGAATAGATACAGGTCTGTGGGTAGAATTCAGGAGATGTTTAAACATATATTTGACTCTAATAAACGTGATATATGACAGGATCAATGTCTTTCATCCCAGAAAAACATGTTTGCCTCTATGTCTAACTTCAGCTACAACTCAATGATATAAACTTTGGAAATACTGGATTACAACATGAATGATCCAATCACTTAAAAAATAAATTATTGATATTTTAACTTTGTTCATAAGTGGTTAATCCAAAATACAGTACTGTTATAGTGGAAGTCTATTCTTTCATACAGAGAATACAGAAAATTTTGGATATGATATTCCACAACTAACTTTTCAAAAGTTAACTGCTATTATATAATTTTTGCAAAAATGAAACATTACTGTAGCTAATAAAATAGAGTTTCTAGTTCATTTCAAATTATTTTCTAATTAGTTAGTAACATAATGCTATATCTTATACTTTACATTACTGTAGCTAATCTGTTGCATTTTCTAGTTCTATTTCAAATTATTTTCTAATTAGTTAGTAACATAATGCTATGCTTATACTTTACATTACTGTATAATCAAATGTTGCATAGAGTTTCATTACTGTAGCTAATGCTAATCTTATGTAGCTAATAAAATGTTGCATAGAGTTTCTAGTTCTATTTCAAATTATTTTCTAATTAGTTAGTAACATAATGCTATGCCTATCTTATACTTTACATTACTGTAGCTAATCAAATGTTGCATAGAGTTTCTAGTTCTATTACAAATTATTTTCTAATTAGTTAGTAACATAATGCTATGCCTATCTTATACTTTACATTACTGTAGCTAATAAAATGTTGCATAGAGTTTCTAGTTCTATTACAAATTATTTCCAAATTAGTTAGTAACATAATGCTATGCCTATCTTATACTTTACATTACTGTAGCTAATCAAATGTTGCATAGAGTTTCTAGTTCTATTTCAAATTATTTTCTAATTAGTTAGTAACATAATGCTATGCCTATCTTATGCTTTACATTACTGTAGCTAATCAAATGTTGCATAGAGTTTCTAGTTCTATTTCAAATTATTTCCAAATTAGTTAGTAACATAATGCTATGCCTATCTTATGCTTTACATTACTGTAGCTAATCAAATGTTGCATAGAGTTTCTAGTTCTATTACAAATTATTTCCTAATTTGTTAGTAATATAATGCTACGCCTATCTTATACTTTATTTTACGAGATAAATTCATGCTATTCTAATTTTTGTTATTAGAAAAACATGTAGATTCAAGAAGTCTTGATAAAAGTGAACCTTACTCATGTGGTCGTGCCACCATTACCAGTTTGCCCCTGAAGAACATTGGTTCATTTTTCAAAAGTCCCAAAGTTATGGGATTTTTATTCATTTCTACTTTTTGTTGTTTAATTTTAAATCTAGACTATGTGATGAATATAAAAAAAATGTTAGGTTCTTACTTTGGTTAAGTTTTATGTGCTTAACAAATAATATATGACTATTAATTCCTTTTACTTGGTAACAAAATGTTTGAGTTATTGTGTAGTTATAAACAGTGTCATAAACGAGTTTATAAACAGGTTAAACAATAACAAGTTGTCTGGGATAACAGGTGTAGAAATGTATACAAGTATTGTTGCAAGAGGTGACTGATAAGTAAATAACTCTTTTACTGTTTCTAAGTGTTAATACAGCTGTGTTACCTGTACAATACATTTATTGTATAACATACAGTATTAAAAAAGTAACCTAACTAAGTGTTAATACAGCTGTGTTACCTGTACAATACATTTATTGTATAACATACAGTATTAAAAAAGTAACCTAAGTGTTAATACAGCTGTGTTATGTGTACAATACATTTATTGTATAACATACAGTATTAAAAAGTAACCTAAGTGTTAATACAGCTGTGTTACATGTACAATACCTTTATTGTATAACATACAGTATTAAAAGTAACCTAAGTAATACAGTGTTATCATGCTGTAACCTTAAGTTGTTAATACAGTGTTAGTGTACAATACATTTATTGTATAACATACAGTATTAAAAAAGTAACCTAAGTAAGTGTTAATACAGCTGTGTTACCTGTACAATACATTTATTGTATAACATACAGTATTAAAAAAGTAACCTAAGTAAGTGTTAATACAGCTGTGTTACCTGTACAATACATTTATTGTATAACATACAGTATTAAAAAAGTAACCTAAGTGTTAATACAGCTGTGTTACGTGTACAATACATTTATTGTATAACATACAGTATTAAAAAGTAACCTAAGTGTTAATACAGCTGTGTTACATGTACAATACCTTTATTGTATAACATACAGTATTAAAAAAGTAACCTAAGTAATACAGCTGTGTTACATGTACAATACATTTGTTAACTGTATAACATACAGTATTAAAAAAGTAACCTAACTATGTAACCTAAGTATAACATACAGTGTTAATACAGCTGTGTTAATACAATGTGTTGCCTGTACATACCTTTATTGTATAACATGTTAAAAAAGTAACTAAGTAAGTACAATACAATACATTTATTGTATAACATACAGTATTAAAAATGTAACCTAAGGTGCAATAGCAGTGTGTTCTGTAATACTAAGTGTTAATATAACATACTGTGTTAACCTGTACAATACAGCTTGTGTACAATACATTATTGTATAACATACAGTATTAAAAAAGTAACCTAAGTGTTAGCCTAGGTACATACAGTATTATAAAGCAACAGTAATAAAAAGTAACCTAAGTGTTAATACAGCTGTGTGTTATAACATACAGTATTAAAAAGTAATACCTTTGTTGTATACAATAACATTGTATAACATATTAAAAGTAACCTAAGTAATACAGCTGTGTTACATTTTACTGTATTACATACAGTATTAAAAAAACCTAAGTAATACAGCTTTGTACAATTTTATATAACATACAGTATTAAAAAAAAGTAACCTAAAGTAATACAGCTGTGTTACCAAAAACAATACATTTATTGTATAACATACAGTATTAAAAAAGTAACTAAGTAATGTTAATATTAGCTGTGTTACCTGTACAATACATTTATTGTATAACATACAGTATTAAAAAAGTAACCTAAGTAATACAGCTGTGTTACATGTACAATACATTTACTGTATAACATACAGTATTAAAAAGTAACCTAAGTGTTAATACAGCTGTGTTACGTGTAAATACATTTTATTGTATAACATACAGTATTAAAAAGTAACCTAACTAAGTGTTAATACAGCTGTGTTACCTGTACAATACATTTATTGTATTACATACAGTATTAAAAAGTAACCTAAGTGTGTTAATACAGCTGTGTTACATGTACAATACCTTTATTGTATAACATACAGTATTAAAAAGTAACCTAAGTAATACAGCTGTGTTACCTGTACAATACATTTATTGTATAACATACAGTATTAAAAAAGTAACCTAATTCTAAATTATTGTGCATAAAGTCTGAAGAAGTGTTAATACGTGGTTTTTCTGCCTGAAATCTGAAGACAATTTTTTGTACCTTAAGTCTGAAGATAAGGTTGTGTCAGAACAACAATAAAGAAAGTTTAAACATGATTATGGTTAAACAGAGCAAGAATAAGACAATCATGAAAGAGCAAACATAGACTTAAGTAGTTTATAATTTCAGTAAAGTTTCTTTTCAGTTCCACTTGTTTATAAATTGTTTTTGTGTTAAGTTGTATCTGTTTGAAAGCTATAGTAATTTTTTTCAATAAAATACATCAGAAAACTTGAGATAAGCTTATAGTTTGGAAATAAGTTGAATGGATAACAGAGAAACTATATTTGAAATTGAACATAGCAAATATACAATGCTTAAAAAGAATTTTGGCATTAACAGTACAAGTATTTTAACCAAGTACAGAAATATATACAGACAGTATGAAACAAAGAATTCATGTCACTGTAAATTGGTTAACCCTTTTGAGATTGGTCATACTTCAAAGGCTGTGCCATTGCCTTAGTTTACTTGTATTCAAACATTTAATAAACTATTAAGAATTTATTTACTGAAGTTTAGTATCAGATTGTAAGTAATTCAAGTTTTCCTATTATACATTACTTAATTCAAAAGTAATTATTACAGAAACACACCTAACCATCTATTTTTGTGTGTCATGTTGAATGTAGCACTAATTTAAATTAGATGTTTGTGATATCATTTTACAAAGTAAATATTTTTGTATGAATTAGGAAGTCAAATTACCAATATTGACAAGCTAAAATATAAAATAACATTTTATCTTGTTAATCTGCTGAACTATCATTATATTTAGTGAATCAAACACAGTGGCCCCTATTCACCTCTTTCCATTTTTGGAAATGGTCTCTTATATGCATCTACTTCTATATGGAACATCTGAATAACCAATAAGAAGCTCTGAATATCCTCTTAGTGATTTTTTTCAGCCATTTTAAAATGTAACTATCCTCTTTTTCTTTCCAGCCAAACTTTCAAATTGGTAAATTGAGTCTTTAGTCTTTTTGTGATTTTGTACGTTTAGATTCAAATATAGATTATTATTAAATTCTAATGAAATTCTGTAGTATCAATGAAGTACCTTATGATTTTTTTGCTTATTCATATGTGTGTGTGTGTGTGTGTGTGTGTGTGTGTGTGTGTGTGTGTGTGTGTGTGTGTGTATAAAATGTAAAACAATTTCATTTCACATCCTTCGTATGCAAAATTTCTTACAGCTTAGCAAGCTAAAACAAGCAGCAATGTGTATGAGGGTCATAAGTAGAATATAATTGTTTGCTTTATTTCTTTATCTATGTTCATTGTCATAAGAAAAGTTTGAGATCCTGTTTATAAATAGTAATAATCTACATACATAAACAATTTATAATAATTGAAGTATAATTGTATTTCATCAAATATCAGTCCACTAAAACATGGCACCATTGCAATTTGTGTTGTGAGCCATACATGACTGAAAGGTCAATATAAAATTAATAAATATATTTAAATATAAAATATCATGAAATTGAAGTTATTTAATCTAAACATTTATGTTTTTGTTTTGTAAACTGTAGTCATTATAGAACAAAAAAGGCATAATTTTTATTCATTTTCTAATTTTTCTTATGGTGGTTACAAGATCGGTCAAACTGACTGAACATATACAAAGATTTGTCAGTGAAAATAAAATATAAAGTTGTTTTCATAAGAAACATTTGATAAAACTATCTGTATATAAAAAGGATTTTGAACATGAAATTTGAAAATTTTCTCACTCATGAAAGTATTTTTAATTTTAAAATGAAATTTATTTTGCATGCCAGATAGTCAACATTCAAAAATTAATAATGGCAGGAGAAAAACATTGTTTAACATATCTTAAGACTTAATAAAATGATATCCTGCATATGAAAGCTTTGTAATGTTTACTAATAATCTGTCAAATTTTGTGAATATATGATTACTAAATTAAAAGTAATAACATGAAAACTATAGCACAGAATAGTTATGAGGGCAGTCTCTGAGACTGTCCATGTACTGAAAGAGATAAGGCTTAATAAAGCTATTATATTGATATCTGGTTCTTGTTTAGATCATATTTTTTCAGAGATATGATACAGTTGTAATGTTCACCATATATAATAAATTCATCCTCAAATCAGGTATGCTTACAGTTTGGTGATGACAGGTGGCTATAAAATATTCTGATTACTTAAACAATGTTCTCTAGTTTTGTTTTCAATATATGTGCAGAATGATTTTTTTGTGTGTGCCAGTACCAAATCAATGTATTGATGTGCACTAACACTTTTGTTTTTTTGCAAGGGTGGTGGTATTTTTAGACTGTTGACCTTAGTAGATCATTAGGCAACTTTGCAATGCTACCAGCTGGTTATTTGGAAGTTATGTCTTTTGACTACCAGGGTCATCAAGGCTGTCAAATGTGAGCACTATGAGGCTCATTACTGAGGGCACATACAGCAGTTGATAGGTCATTGCTACCAGGCAGCTTAGAGAGAACACTGGCTCAAGTCTTTATTGAATATTATTTTAACATTTATGCTATTATAAAAACAACACATAATTAGTTAAATAGCTATTTAAATATTTCGTACTGCATTTGTGACAAATTTTAAATGGAACCATTATTACCTTTATCAGTAATAGTAAAATACATTTCCATTATTCAATTATCAATTTGACTTACAAAAGATTAGTGTTACATTATAAAACAAACAATGCCAACTATTTGGTGGTATTTAGTCAACATTACTAATTCATTTACCAAGTAAAAAATCTCTATTATCTTACAAATATTGTGGCAAAGTTGTTGTTTTTTTTCACAAAGGCAACCTTCTATAATATAAAACTGAAAATAGCATAAAACTTACTTAAAAAATAAACAATACTACGTGAAAACAGGAAGATTAGCACAGTGTTGATCAGTTCCCATAAATGCTTTTATTTTTTGACTCATACATTATGTGTACTAATTAATAAATCATATGTCATCAATTAGTAGTCTTTCTCATTAATCAATTAGCAAATAACATTAACTACCCAATTCCAAATCTTCAACACTTCCTACAAAACTCCAGCCTATTTGTTTATTTTGCTACAATGTGAAACAAACATCCATTTCTTGCTTTATCTAATCACATTTAAACTTTCTTTACTGCTGTTCACATCAGGTAACATCAGAAGACAGTAATGAAAACATGTACAAAATTGCAGGCAAAAAAAACAACTTTAAAATCCAAATAGTAATAATATATTCTCAAGGGGCCACAGCTTCTCCAGAAATATTTATGCAAGACTCCTCAGAGATGAACAGAAATAAAAGAATATGTTTTACATTTATTTTCATGGATGGCTAAATATCAATTCTCAAATGTTTTTTGATTAAGAAATAGAATTAACAAATAATACTGATTTAAAAATTGTCTCCAAAAAGATGAAAGTGTCAAATTTCATTGGGCAAAGTTATGATGAACAAGCATGAAAAAAACATATCCAATAAAACTGATCTTTGTTCTTTACAAAGTGACCCTTTCTTGGCCATATTTTAGTTGACTAGTAATTTGTAATATATAATTACATTTCAATTATTATACATTATATATGTATGAAGATTATTCCTATTTAGAAATAAGTTACCTAACTTATTATTTTTAAAATACAGAACAATAAATCAAGAAGTAAAGCACACAGTTATCTTTTCTAGCTGTAACATTTGAACTCAGTTGCTGCTGGACATAGGTTGCTAAGTCTTTAAAATTTTGCATGTGAAGAATATGAAAAAAAAAAAATTTTTAAAGTTTTATACACAGTTGAATAACCAGAAAATCATTAATTTCTATAGCAATACCTTAGAATTAAATTATAATTTATCAAGCTTAATAACTAATTTGTATTTATGTCTAAAAGATATGAAACTTGGAGCAGACTAAAGGCATAAATTTCTTCCTTGAAATCTTGGTCTAAATGTGGTAGCCTTTTAACAGATCAAAATGGCTGAGAAAACCACTAGGGGGACATTCTGAGCTTACAAGTGGTTATCCATGTCATATATTGAAGTGTATGAAAAAAACATTTCTAAAAATAGAAAGAAGTGAATGGGGCCACTGTGTTTGATTTAATAAATAAGCCATATCTTAGCAAAATAGAAAGGCAGGAGGTTCTTATTTTACATTCTTGCTTGTCAATACTGGCAATTTGAGATCCTAACTTATACGAAACTACAAACTTAGTATTTTGTCATCATAAACATCTAATTTTCATCAATGTTGCATTCAACATAGCATGTAACTCACAAAAATCAATATTTAGATTTGTTCTTTTGATACTAATGTTTAAATTAAGAAATTAACTCGTATATAATATTAAAGTTTGAATTATAATCTACAATTTGATACCAACATTATTGACATAAAGTCATAAAATTGTAGTGCAATAAAATTCTGAATGCATGACAACATGGCCTTTGACCCATGACCTGTATCAAAAGGGTTAACTAAATTATGGTTTTACTGGTTGAGGTCACAAAAATCAAACTTTATAATTAATGTTCTTCATTAACCCAACTATTCAACTTTAAAATCAAAATATTCACATTACTACTTCCCATTCTTCTTATTGATAAATTAAAAAATTCTCAGGTTAACCCTTAGCTGCAAGCTTTGTGTAATATACACCAGTTCGTCAACACACTGAAACAGATATTATGTAGGTGCATTATAACTTTTAATGAAGATTACAAGTTTTTGTACACAAAAATCAGATTTTTAATTAAATATTTTTACTGAAGATTTGTTTGTGAAAATAGTGTTTCTTTACTAGTCTGACTGCAACATACTTTTATGTTATGGTTAGGAAAACGATTCTTCATCACAAAAATATGAAATAATTATTTGTATAATATCTAAAAAACCTCCTAAACACATTTCAAACATTTGTTTTCAGTAAGACTTGACATTTTACTTTCTTTTCCATACTCTATGTGGGGTCTGTCACTTGACCAACCTCATAACTATCATAAAAATTATGCTTTTCTCATGCCAGAATGACTACATATTATAACACAAAAATACAAATGTTTAGTCTAAGTAGCTTCAGTGTCATAACATTTATTAGTTTTTATTATATTGAACTTCTAGTCATGACTAGCTAACATTACACAACTTCCATTGATACAGTGCACATGCACTCATGTTATGTATCCAGTAATACAAAACTGACCTTCAGTCTTCCTTGTCTTGGCTGTGTTTCAGTGGACTAGTATAATAATTTAAATGTGATTGTATATTACAAAAATGTTATGTATGTGTATATATTATTACTATTCAGAAATAAATTAAAATACAAAACAATAAATCTGAAATTAAAGAAACAATCTCTTCTCATATACTAGGTGCGTGTTCTTTTAATATTCAATTTTAAATTAAGAAATTAACTTGTATATATAGTTTGAATTATAATTTACAATTTGATTCCAAACTTACTGACATAAATTCATAAAACAAAGTTTAATCAAATTTTGAATGAAAGTCAACAAATGTGATAACATGGCCTTTAACCCATGATCTGTTACAAAAGGGTTAACTGATTCGTGTCACAACTCATGAAGATGATAAATTAATAAAAACTAATATTTCTGATTACTGATACCCAAGCATCATTAACTGACTGCACATCTCTAATGAATATCCTTACTGAAACATTGTTTAATGTAAAATTTATTACGGAATGAACAATAACCTCATTGTAAGCACACAGCATTAACAAAAAATTACTAATCTGTTCTCTGACTTCTGGACTAACTAAACTGTAACATTAACAAAAAACAATCACACATACTAATTTTCCTTGCCATAAACAATACGAGAACAAACAGAAAATTAACATCTGTTGTTCTGATGAGCAAGGAATAAGCTAATCTTACCAACAATAATCAGTGCTGTCTAATGATGGGTGAACTAAATCACATCACCTGACTAGCAATGAGCAAGTTAGATCAATTTCCAATGTCCTATCTAGTAAAGTGTGAACCAAGTCAAATCACCAATTTTCACTCCTTCAAGTTTGATGATGTCATCAAGTGGCATTATACAACAGTGATTTGTTACTGCTTTCTGTCAGGTGAATCTAATATGTTGGCTCCTAAGCCTGTTTTGCCACTATTCCCTTACAATTACTTTTTTTTAGGAAGAGTGTACATGTAGCTGTTGTACCCCAGCCAACAAGTGGGCCTTTAAAAATAAAATAGAGCCTGACTTACTGGTGAGTCGTTTGGGTCTCACTAGAAGGCTATCACAACCTACTGGTGGGTTGTGTGAGAGCCAATGTGTTAAAAGAGGTCACCGTTTGTCTTCTCAGAAGATCCTCTGCTTGCAAGCAAACTTGTCTTATGCATTTTCCACTAATTTCCCACTGGCTATTTTATTCATACCAAAACTATATAACACTTACTAATTCAGACCCTATTATTATTTGTCATGACAATGACCATCCAATGAATTGTCATTTGTATACAGAGACAAGCTCACATATTTTGTGTTACCCTGTTAGCTGCTGACACAAATATACTAACTGGCTTAGACTGTGAACATTACACATGTATGTAACCGACAGTTTCAAATCATACTGTTTATACAGCCAAAAATCTGGAAGAGAAAAACTGCATAAATGTTTTAATTACAAAATCATATATTCATTATTAGCCAGTTCAGATTAGTATGAAAACTTTTAACAAATTTGATCATGACTTTCTCCATGACACAAAGCTGCAAGAACAGCCATGCTGATCACAGGTCATCATAGTTCAGTGATGTCTCATTCACTTGGAGTTAACTGAATCCAGTAACTTTGAAAACCATACCTGGTATGGGGTTAACTGGCCTACACTTAGTAGCTTCCAAAGTTACAACTGGCTTTGGATTAACTGAATTTGACACAAAAACTTCCAATGCATCAAATAAAATAAAAATTGAATTCAACATAACCTCCATTATGGGATGAGAACTGATATTAAAAGAAAAGCCTCACATTATAATACATTGTTTTTACTTTCACAAGTTCTTAGAATTAGCTGGTATGAGATGAATCAAACTGGACACAGTAACTTTCAAGGTATTAACAGTGATGAGGTGAACCACACTGGATGTGCTTTCCAATACACCAGTAAAGGCATAGCACAAACTTGATAAGATAAATTTTAATACTCAGCTTGAAAGACACGAACTGAGACACACACACTACCGCACAAACCAATTACAAGATTAACAAACAAAAAATCATACAAAATGACTACCATGAAAAAAACCCACAATTGTAATGATAATTTGAGGAAATGAATTTTATAGAGAAAAAACTTTCACACTTTAAATCCCAAGGTAAGAAAAATAAAGTAAAAATGAATTCCCAACAAAATTATAAACCACTAAATGTTTCATGGGATAACAGATGAATCCACAGTACTTTGTGTTAAAAATAAAAAACAAGCAATTAGTAATATGTTAGAAAACTTGATTTCTAACAGTTGAGATAAGGCCCACTGTATGTAAACTGGGTAGTTCTGAGATACAAGTTGTCCAAAGAGTGGCTGTGAGTACAAATAAATAAAATGCAAATCTGGACTTTTCTCATGCTTCTTACATAACCACATGTTACTTGTATTACCTTTGTCACCACTTTTATTTATAACTTCCTTATTTACAAATGCTCACTAGTTCTTCATATATCTCATCTAACACTTAATAAAAGTTGGATAAAATAATATTTGCATTACACAATTCAACAAAAAACCTTATTACCCAACAGCCACATTACCCAGTAATACTAACAGCACTGAAGAGTGGATGCGTATAAATAACTGTACTAGTAACAGTACATGGTTCATTTCAAGATAACAAAAATCCCACTTGAAATAAAAATATATTCTAAATACTTTATTTTAATTAAAGTTTTAATACCCATACCAGCAATCTTTAGAATACATATGGTTCCTTTTAGTTAGCAAAACTTGAAAAACATTTATTTGTGCATTCTAGCAATAACCTCATGATTATTATTAGTATAGTCTTTATACTAATAATATTCATAATTATTAATCATCCAGAACGAGACCCAAAATACTGAATTAATATGTTTTCCATAATTCATTTATGATATTAATATCTTATATACATCTAAATTTTACAAAAATAGCTCCTATTATTAATGCAGTTGCAATATATAATAAAATCTTAAACTTTCATAATCATATACCATAATGTCTCGAAGCTGCTTTATCCACAATAGGATTGGGTTATTACTTTATCAGACTGAGTGATATACTTAGTGTCAGACAGGCCTAACCTCAGGCGTCAGGCGTCTGAGTAGAACTAAAATTAAAACAAAACAAGAAAACTTACTCTGTGCAACGTTCAAGCTCTAATTTTAATAATATTACCAAAACATCACAGCTACAACTTCTAAGATTAAGAACATGCTTTTACATATTAATACAACATTTCAATAACTATCCCATAATACTTCTACATTAAGTGTCTAAAACTTTATAAATCTATTCATATGCTTACCGCGAAATCCATCTCTCCTTGAAGGTCATGTTTTTCACCATTGCATCATGGGTAATATGATGTCGACTTCTACGTGTACCTAGACCTTTTAACTTCAAACAAAATATGTAACTTTAATTATTTCAATACATTTAATTAACATCTTAATTCGTTTCTTAAAGAACAAGTGGAATTCACACCATATCCAAATCATATTCCCGTACGCACTGCATAATATTAGCGTGATTTTTTTGTAAAAGGCTTGGTTAATTATTATGCATATTTTTCTTAAACTATACCCTAGGGATCTTACGTCGTGCAACAATAAGGACCTACATAATAACACGCCGTGCATCGCTATTCACGAACAGATTTCGACTGTTGGCTTATATACAAACATTTAATTAATATGAATGTAATATGACCTGAAAAAAATTCCTTTATTGCATATTTTTTGTACTATGTATTGTCATTAGGCTCAAGCATTTAACTAAGAATACACAGCAAATTTTTATAAGACAAACACGCAGGAGGATGTGGAAATATAATTTTATAGAGAATATCTCGTCTGCTTAATCAAAGAAACCTGCTGTAATTTACGTATTCAGTTTGATAACCGTTACTTAGCCTGAAAGTAATGTTGTATATTCAGGTACGTGGACACCTACAGAAAGTATAAAATACCTGCAAAATGCACATTATAGAAGTGTTATGCAGAAAATAATTTCAAAGAACACTGTGTGCGTTTGTTTATTTTAGAGCAAAGCAACGACGGGTCATCTGCTTTATTCCCCTATGCTTTACTCATGATAATCCATGAGTGGCAGGCCCAGAACAGTATTGTAATACCTTTATATCACTGATTAGTATTGTAATACCACCTGATTAGCTCCTAGGTTGTCTTACGGAAAACCAAATTTCTACACAACCTGTTGAAACCTGTATAAATTATATTGAAATAGCAGTTACTGGTGTGGAACTGGATTGATAAAACACACCTACCTGAGCAACACTTGCCACAAAGCGGAATCCTGTGAAAACAAGGTAAGGGGCCTCGAAAGTTAAAATAGAGACGCGTAGCAACGAAATTATCCACTCCTTTGTATGATCTAGCAGAAGTGGTTAGATAACTACAGCTGATAGTCAAATACTCTCAGATAAAAATACTACCAAAGTATACAATTAATACTAAATAAAAGTTGTGGAGGAGATCCACATACCAGTCTACACAATGTCAGTCAGTGGAAACTTCAGTTGGGCTACTGAGATCATAGAACTGTGACTAATCCGATTAGACGTGACTCACAGAAGATTTCTTTCCTTCAAAGAAAACCCAGAATAAGTTATATTGAACAATTTTGTTCCTACCTACTCAATGTAATCGGGCTGAATCGTGGGAAACTGTATTATCATAACCAATAAAAAGTAATCGCCCAGCCATGTAACAAAACCTTCACTGAACAAAACAAACAATCGAAACCTGATCGATCGTAGAAGTGAAAAATGGTGGTCAGACTAATTGGTAAAAAGGCTTTATCCTTTTCTGTATGTCATTGAGAAGATTTGTTTGGTTTTGTTTTTAATTTCGCGCAAAACTACACGAGAGTTATCTGTGCTAACCGTCCCTAATTTTGCAGTGTAAGTCTAGAGGGAAGGCAGTTAGTCATCACCATCCACCGCTAACTCCTAGGTTACTCTTTTACCAACGAATAGTGGGATTGACCGTCACATTATAACACCCTTACGGCTGAAAGGACGAGCATGTGTCGAGTTATGGGGATTCGAACCCGCGTGTTGGGAAGAAGAACCAGTCTGAGGACATAGGTATAATGATAAAATGTTTTGTGGATGATCAGTGCAAACCACTCTAACTGGCAATGTTGGCAGGTTAGCAGCCACAAAAAATAAATATTCAGATAAAGGTGATACGTGACATACGATGCTAAGGTCACAAATAGATCTTAAGAAAGGGCATATAATGTCACCTTAATACAATAGTTAGTTTACTGAAAGGGGCTTGAGAAAGCTGAAGAGTACTATGGACACAAAAAAGTTTTATTGTTTTGAGCATTGAACAGCAGTCAATAAGACTGTTGTATACAGAACAATTGTGGAACATGCAAAACCCGTGCCAAAGAGTTTGGATAATATACAAGTTATAGTTGACAAATCTGAGCGACCTGGGTGCAACCTCCTCTCAATATACCATTGCTGAAATGTATGCCATTTTCATAAAGATTATCTATCATGAGACTAAGTAAAGTGTGCAACAGATACACGGCAACCATAAAAATTAAGCCCAAACACCATATGAAAGTCTGCCTAACTTCCATGAGTTTCTGGACAGCTAGATGTACCATGTCAGAACAGGATTGCTTCCACAGAGATGGCTAAAAGAGAAGTGAAATCCTGTGCTATCAACAGGATCTGACAAAGGTTGGAGCAACTCATAGCTTGAGTAACATATGAATTGGAAATAATTTCTAAAGCGGTAATCCCATCCTAATAAAATGCATCCATTACCAAAGCCTAAAAGTGATGACTGAAGACCAAATTAGTAGTTGGGTGTTATAATGAGTGGCCAACATACCATACAGTGTTTCAAAATGCATCCATTACCAAAGCCTAAGAGTGATGACTGAAGACCAAATTACTAGTTGGGTGTTATAATGAGTGGCCAACATACCATACAGTGTTTCAAAATGCATCCATTACCAAAGCCTAAAAGTGATGACTGAAGACCAAATTACTAGTTGGGTGTTATAATGAGTGGCCAACATACCATACAGTGTTTCAAAATGCATCCATTACCAAAGCCTAAGAGTGATGACTGAAGACCAAATTAGTAGTTGGGTGTTATAATGAGTGGCCAACATACCATACAGTGTTTCAAAATGCATCCATTACCAAAGCCTAAGAGTGATGACTGAAGACCAAATTACTAGTTGGGTGTTATAATGAGTGGCCAACATACCATACAGTGTTTCAAAATGCATCCATTACCAAAGCCTAAGAGTGATGACTGAAGACCAAATTAGTAGTTGGGTGTTATAATGAGTGGCCAACATACCATACAGTGTTTCAAAATGCATCCATTACCAAAGCCTAAGAGTGATGACTGAAGACCAAATTACTAGTTGGGTGTTATAATGAGTGGCCAACATACCATACAGTGTTTCAAAATGCATCCATTACCAAAGCCTAAAAGTGATGACTGAAGACCAAATTATTAGTAGTTGGGTGTTATAATGAGTGGCCAACATACCATACAGTGTTTCAAGAAAGAGCCAATCCAACATAAAACTTTGCAAGTTAGCATCTATTCTGTGAGAAGAATATGGCTGAGGTGGGACAACTAATCTGCTACTGCAATTATTACCTGTGTAATATGGCAAGCTAATAGGGTGATATGACAGGAATAATCCTGATAAAGAATATTCAGTGTTTGAAAACAAGGAGCCCTGGATGACCAAATGTCCTTTGATGGAGAAAGCAAGATACTACTGTGGAATTGTCAGAGTGAAGCCTTAAGATGTTCCTTTTAATAATCCCAAACCATAAGGCTTCACTGTTTGAAGAGTAAGAAAGATTAAAACATTGTGTAGGTAAGCTTTGCTATCTGCTGTAGACCATGGGATTCCTGACTTTTGAGATATGTACTCCAACTCTTCAACAAAAATTTTGTAAAGATATGATCTGTTGATAAGATTGGAACAGAGGAACCCATACTCAGTATTGCTCCAATCCACTCTTTAAGATCAAATAAAGATCCTAAGTGAAAAAACTGAAGAATCCACTGAATAAAAATGTATGAAAACAACATATTGGATGTTAGAGGTGCAAGTCTGCAGACATATCCTTCTCCTATCAATGGACATTATTCTATTCAGGTGAACTACCAACTTCACCTGAGGAACTCTAATTATCAGGAGCATATGTAGTATCCGAGTTGAAATGTATGTCCACCTGGCAGTGGTAGGCTAAATTACATAGTCCTGACAACCATGGCAGTTAAATCTTAGCTGTTCCCTCTCGTAACTCAGCAGTAGCATCCTCCCTGCAAGAGCCACAATGTTTGTGAATGGAGAAAAAGTAAACTTTCGTGGATAGACCTTACAGTCTTGTAGTAAGTGTAGGCTTAAGAGCCATAAAGGAAAGACTTCAAACATCACACTCAATGCACCAACTAAATAAAACAGCTTAGAAGCAGCTGATCCCAAAGTGGCCTACCTTTTGATGTCTTGTAAATACTGTTATGATTACAGTTGTTAGGTAAGTTTTTGTATTATAGCACAACAACACTGAGCCAATTAATATGTTACTGGTAGGGAATCAAACCCTAGACTTCAACATTGCAAGTTAAATTGCAAGATAAATATACTAATGCCCCACATTTGGCAGAGAACCTAACAGAATAAATGCATGCGCTGGAAAAAGCTAATCGAAATTCTCTCCAGAATATCCAAGATCACCTGTAATTGCAACTTCAGAGACTCCTGGAGAAACATCACAGAATAAAATGTGTGTGTCCATCTCATTGACAATCTTAACTAAGAGTGACCTCTTCCTAGAACATGATGGTGGGTAAAATAAAATCATGCGCCCAGCTAACTAATAATTGATTGAATACTTGCTGTAAAATTCGAATCAATGCTGTAAGTGTAGCTACCAGTTTGATGGCACGTTTTTTTTTTTATTCCTTTAAGTCGCATGCTCAATCCTTTTCTCGCCACGTTTTTTTTTTTTCTTTCCTGTATCGAAAGTGTTTTTGAATCGATATCATGACTTTTTTTCAAAACACACAAACAAACCACAAGTAAGAAAGTGACACTTGATACTGGTCAGCTTTAGGATGGCAACACTATTATTCTGAATATCACATAGCCAACCATATTCTTTAAAATATACAGTGGCAGTTTTCCTCTTTAATACAGTGTAAACAGCTTTCTTTATAGTAAGCAATGGAATATATATTAACAGTTTCTTGTAATTACCTGCATGCACTCAGTACAGCTGTATAAAGCATCATTAATTAGGCCAATTGCTTAAGCTTGTGTCATTTGCTGCTATAAGCTCTTTAATTATTAGAATTTAATAAAATTGGCCAAACTTATGCTTGAAAGTTAGCAATGAATAATGAACAATAACTGCCCACCTGTACGACTCTGAATAATTAACAATAACCGCCCACCTGTACGACTCTGAATAATGAACAATAACCGCCCACCTGTACTACTCTGAATAATGAACAATAACCGCCCACCTGTACGACTCTGAATAATGAACAATAACCGCCCACCTGTACGACTGAATAATTAACAATAACTGCCCACCTGTATGACTCTTTTGAAAACTTCAACTAGAAATTGCTAGTCTAGTTTGCATGGTCTAAAAATGGTTGTATTTCTTTCTGTACATCCATTTACAGCATAGCTTTCCTGCTCTAAATCAGCTGTTCTTAATGTGAATAACCAAAAACTCAAAACAGCCCACTGTTACTCCTGAAGCTATAGTGAAAATGTCAGATAGCTCACATGACTTTCTGGGTAGATGTATGTAAAATACTTGGTTAATTTAAGCTTTTTCTTTTTTGTTGTTGTTGAATAACTTTGTGCAAATTACTTATACTTACACTGAATGAGACTCTTAACTGCAGGTTGTCGAGATCTACAAGTTTAACAAATTTGAACTAAATCCATAAACAATAAGTATGATGTTCTATCAAATAAAGTTTTTGTACTATTGGTGAGATGAAGATAAAAAGGAAGAAACTCAGTCAAAACTGAAGATATTTTTATCTCGGGTATTTATTAAATAACTGCCTTAATTTAGTATGTGACGTACGAGTTCAATATAGCACATTTACTGGAAATACGTGATAGTTTGGATTACCATGGTTGGAGTGGAACTACACTATCACCTGTGTTAATAATATGCAGCATGTTTTGGCTGCACGACACACTGCTGTGGGTATTTATATAAATCAGTTCACAAATATTTATGTCCATCAATATAATATCATTGGCAAAAACTGAGTTCAGATCAAACCCTTCATGTATTGGATGATTTGTAACATTTAATCTACATGTCGAATGTTTCATGTAGGAAGTAACAAATAAATCATGGATAACATTAATATTGCCAACAACTAAAATTGTGTTTAAATATATATTCACCAACACACATACAACTGTCTAAAGATTTTGTAATTTTTAGTGTTATATATATTCTTAATATTTACAGTGTTATATATTTTTCCTTGAACTTTAATGTCACAATAATTGCATTAATTTAAATGATTTTTACTGTGAGTGACTTAAAGTTTGTGAATTAAATAGATGTTTATATAATTATGAATGTTTGCTAGACTTGCATGGCTCCTATAAAAACCTGACCAGTTTTATTGTTATACTTTGCTTCTTAGACAAGCACTTCATTTTGTTGTTTTGTTCTCATAAAAATCTCATTACAGTAAAAAAACTATATACACATGTACTTCAGTTACACATGGTAAGAAACATTTAAATTTTAAATAAATGCAACAATTGTTATGTTAAAGTTCAAGGAAAAATAAATAACTGTATAAATTTTAAAAAGTATGAGTGTAAATATTTCATATATATATATAAAACCATAAGAATTAAAATTACATAACACTACATACTAAATAATGTAAAACACTGCAAATGTTAAAAATATATAATATGAAAAAAAATTACAAAAGCTTTAGACATTTGTCCTTTGGACAAATTTTTTTTTCTGGGCATTTGGAGATATGAATATCTTACTCTTTGAATCAACAGTTTCAATTATGATTATCCATATTTCCAATCAATAAGTATAAATTATATAGAAAACAAAACACTGATCCTGTCCTTGAAATAACAAATCTTTATTTATGAAAACACTTAAGCATCTATTAAACATTTATCATCATGTTTACTATCACATAAAAATATGCATATTTAAATAATACATAAAATATACAGTCACCTAATCACACACATTACAAACTATCAACAAATTAAATTATTGAAATTTCCTATCAATACCTTTCAAAGATTAATTTTGTTTTTACTTATAACTGTTTAGATTTAACTTCTGTTTTTTTTGTCAAATATTTATTTTTAACACATTAACTTTGAATTTTCCAATCTAAGTCTATCTTGCAATAAAGGCTTACTATACATATAAATTTTTAACAACTAGAAATATTAAATTAGAGAAACATTAAACAGTTTCAGTGCATATACTGCAAATTAAAGTTGACCAGAATTCTAATGCATATAAGTTATCTATAACACAAACTAATTCTACACAAATAAGAGAAATAAGTTGTTTAAGAATAAAACCTCAATATACATGATTCATTGTAAACATTCCCACAGATTGAACACACTCATGCACAACATTAGCAATGTATACAAAATGCAACATCTGTTATAATAACACTTATAAAACAATATTGCAAAAAATTACTTTTTTAATGACCCAGTTGTCTAAGATGAAAAAAACTTGAAAGATGTTACACAATTTTACAATCCTGCCTTCACTTTCAGATATAAATACAGTTACTGATATACAGTGAACTTGATACAGCTTAAAACACTGAAAACAGCAGTATATATTCTGCATTATACTTACATGAAAAAAAGTAAAATGTTATATTTATACTCAATGTTGATTCAAAGAATGTGTTAACTTCAATAAATATTATGTTTACTACAAATATGAATATGTTTATGACTCAAAGAGCCATCTAAGCAAATAAAAATTTATCATGAACAACCTATGTTCAGCAACATTTACAAGAATATGTGGTTGAATTTAATCATGGTGTAAGTAATAAAGAATCTGACTTAGATAGCTGCTTATATTCAACACAAATAAAATAAGGATCTTTGTATAACCAATTATATTTACCATGTATCAGAAGGAAGTTAAGTAATTGTCAGACAGAGAAATATTTTAAATTTATGAAATATGTCATGAATTCAGGATTGTTAGTGTTACAACAAAACTGTTGCAGTTTATAATCTTTAACAATAAAAATGAGGATTTGCAAAAAGGGGTCTAAAGAAAGTTCATTATTACAAAGTTTCTTTTAACTTTATTAACTTGAAGACTAATGACTGAAATTCTAACCTTACTGTTTGTTGTTTATACATAAACAGTACACAAGTGGTATTAATATCATACTGATCTAGTTCATTATCTGTTGATAATAAACTTACATAAAACTTTGATTAAAACCTATAAACTACTTACAACAACAACTGTGGTGGTAAAAAGAGAGTTGAAACAAAATATACATACAAATTACTGGAGTTTATTTCATATATTGAAATGACAGAAATTGAGTGCAAAATTCTACAAACAATAATATCTAATAATCAAGAGACTACAAACCTGGTTAATGTAGCTAAATATTGTGATTAAAGGGTCAACAATTAATAATGGGGTTTATAATACTAAGCTACATTACAGTAACTAGACATTAGAATCCTGATTATTTTAATGTAATTAAACTTTGTAATTAAAGAGACCATAATTAATAATGGGTTTTATAAATAATCAATGTTATTGGAATGTAACTAAACACTGATATTAAGAAATCTATAATGAGTGAAGGGTTTTATTTTGCTGTGATACACTACAGTAACTAGGCACTAGACAACTGGTTATTTTAACATAATAGAAAAATATATGTACAAAAGGCTGGTTTGGGTTGAGAAAATTTCTTTAAAGAGGAATAAACAGCGTTTCGACCTTGTTTGGTCCTCTACATAAAAAATTTTCTCAACCCAAACCAGAGTTTTTACATATATATTTTTCTCTACAAGTGGGTTTGCTTGTCATCACTGATTAACATAACAGAAATGTTGAAGTTAAAATTCTATAGTAAATGCTTCTTATAAATTTATTCTCTGAACACAGGTTGTACAGTGTATAAATACTTACCTGTACATCTCAGTGTTTTCAGACTTTGTTATTGATAGCATTATAAATATCATCAAAGACATAACATATATATATATATCTTTGGTGATGCCAGAGATTCTAGTTGAACATCTTAACACAGGTAAAACTACTTTCAAGTTCATCAGATCATTTTTATTTGTGTTTACAATAATTTAATATAAGGTTTAATATCATTCCTACAATTACTTTAAACTTTAAAAAAAGAGTACTTCTGAAGTGATATATGTTGTTTTTGTGACGAACCATGATGAATATTTTATGTTCGTGTTCTCATAAGTGAAGACAAGAAGTACACAAAAACTAATTATAACAACAAATGTAATTAACAATATGAGAACAACCATAATAAAATATCTCTAAATATGATAAAAAACAAGAGAACTTACATGGAGAAAATGAATTAAACTATGGGTAAACTCAACAATATAAGAATACAGTAAAAAATAAATTAAAATGTTGTAATACATGTTGAACAATGTCTATGACAAACTTACATTATGATATCAAATACTGTAATACATACTAGTATAATATTACAAATGAAAATATCAACTGATAATTACAAAAAACACAATAATTTAACTTCTAGAAGAACACAAATAATGATAAAGAAGAATTTTTGTCAGTTTTGTGTTTCTGATCACGTCTTCTTATACAGCTACTGTGAAAACTCAACTATCTTACCTTATATAAAACTATCTTGTCCAGCCACAGCTACTACTTAACAACTGCCTTTTCTTGTTACGTTGTACTCATGTTATCAGTTAATATCAGTGCATCTCAACCATCTGGTAAAGTTATTGCTATGTCTTATCTATTATTTCTTATTGTTGTTGTTATATTGTAACTGTATTGTAATTAATATTTATATACTATATGGGTCACTGTTACACCTTAACCATGTTCTACAGTCACTGTTCCATCTGAATCATGTTCTACAGTCACTGTTACATCCAAACTATGTTCTACAGTCACTGTTCCATCTGAATCATGTTCTACAGTCACTGTTCCATCTGAATCATGTTCTACAGTCACTGTTACATCCAAACTATGTTCTATAGTCACTGTAACATCCAAACTATGTTCTACAGTCACTGTTACATCCAAACTATGTTCTACAGTCACTGTTACATCCAAACTATGTTCTACAGTCACTGTTACATCCAAACTATGTTCTACAGTCACTGTTACATCCAAACTATGTTCTACAGTCACTGTTACATCCAAACTATGTTCTATAGTCACAGTTACATCCAAACTATGTTCTATAGTCACTGTTACATCCAAACTATGTTCTATAGTCACAGTTACATCCAAACTATGTTCTATAGTCACTGTAACATCTCAAACATCTTTTATATTTATTTTTACATCTCAGTCACCTTCTACATTCACATAACACAAGAACTGTTAAAATAGATTTAGCTGACACTGTGTAATAACAAAATATGCATCAATGTATAACACATGAATTCTTAAAACAATTTTAGCTGATACTATAGTCATTGTTACATCTCAGTCATCCTTTATAACTCAACCATTTTACAGTTAATTACAAACATTATTTTAATCACTGTTACATTTCAGTCATCACTTACAGTCACTGTTAAAACTCAACCATCTTACCAGACCACTGTTACATTTCAGTCATCACTTACAGTCACTGTTACGACTCAACCATCTTACCAGACCACTGTTACATTTCAGTCATCATCTACAGTCACTGTTACAACTCAACCATCTTACCAGACCACTGTCACATTTCAGTCATCACTTACAGTCACTGTTACGACTCAACCATCTTACCAGACCACTGTTACATTTCAGTCATCATCTACAGTCACTGTTACAACTCAACCATCTCACCAGACCACTGTCACATTTCAGTTATCACTTACAGTCACTGTTACAACTCAACCATCTTACCAGACCACTGTCACATTTCAGTCATCACTTACAGTCACTCTTACAACTCAACCATCTTACCAGACCACTGTTACATTTCAGTCATCACTTACAGTCACTCTTACAACTCAACCATCTCACCAGACCACTGTCACATTTCAGTCATCACTTACAGTCACTCTTACAACTCAACCATCTTACCAGACCACTGTTACATTTCAGTCATCATCTACAGTCACTATTACAACTCAACCATCTTACCAGACCACTGTCACATTTCAGTCATCACTTACAGTCACTCTTACAACTCAACCATCTCACCAGACCACTGTCACATTTCAGTCATCATCTACAGTCACTCTTACAACTCAACCATCTTACCAGACCACTGTTACATTTCAGTCATCACTTACAGTCACTCTTACAACTCAACCATCTCACCAGACCACTGTCACATTTCAGTCATCATCTACAGTCACTCTTACGACTCAACCATCTTACCAGACCACTGTTACATTTCAGTCATCACTTACAGTCACTGTTACGACTCAACCATCTTACCAGACCACTGTCACATTTCAGTCATCATTTACAGTCAGTGTTACAACTCAACCATCTTACCATACCACTGTTACAACTCAACCATCTTACCAGATCACTGTCACATTTCAGTCATCATCTACAGTCACTGTTACAACTCAACAATCTTACTAGACCACTGTTACATTTCAGAAGTGTTATTTAAGTATTATTACAACTAAACTACCATCTTATCTGATTACAATTATGTCTCAACTATCTTATCTAACTATTCACTGTAACTGTCTTCATAACTATAATGTTATGAAACAAGATCCTTAAAAAATTGCATCTTGAACTAAAACAACAAAGACATATCGTCTACAAGAGCTCTCACTATTAGACCAAACCTGAATTTTTTTACTTTTGATGCAAAACTTTTATCAACCATTTGGTTTCACTGACACAGATCTAAGTTTTCTTAAAACTTTTATCAACTATTTAGCTTCACTGGTACAGGTCTAATTTTCCTTACAAATTCATCAACTAAGTAAGTTTTAATAAAATATTGTTACTGTATTTCAGTGTTTTCAAAATGTTTTTGGTATTAAGAAGTTGAGGTGTTTACTGGAGTAACTTATAAAATATTGACTTTATATGACTGATCAATAACTTAAGAAGAGATACTATAGAAACATGTTTTCTACAATAAATATAACTGAGCTTTTAAATTTGTTAATTTAATACTGTGTTAGCTCCTATACACAAGTAAGAACAATTTTCTTACATCTAAAACTAATATAAAACACTAGAACTAATGTTCTTTCAACAACCAAGTTATAAACATGTAAAGAACTTTACAAAGATATTAAAACAATAAAGTGTCAAGTGGAATTATTTACACAATTTACTTCAATTGATTGAGCTACAAAAAGTTTTGTGGAAATAGGAGGTTGTTTCAAACAACCAAACTTAAATATTAAGAAACATACACAGGTGTATAGACTGGATACACAGGTGTATAGACTGGATACATAGGTGTATAGACTGGATACACAGGTGTATAGACTGGATACACAGGTGTATAGACTGGATACACAGGTGTATAGACTGGAGTTAATCAAGTGCACATAAAGTTATCAGGATGCAGAGATAAACCTTGTTTTATTATTAATTAAACAGCTTTGACACATAGTTCTGGATATTTTTCATGATAATTAATTTATTAATAAGTTTAAATATACCATAACCTAATGAAAGAGACAAATTACATTTGTTTCTTTGCAGTCTTTCTCTTCTTAAAACTACACAGCACATTAGATAACTTCTAATGCCTTGATAAAACAACATATCTTATAGGCAATTAATATAAATATGGTATAAATGTTCTTATACCTCACAAAAATAAGCCAGGTTGCAATTACTTATTTTCTAGCAAGTCTAGCATTTTATAGGACAGTAAAATACTCAATATGTGGTTTTCACAAACTGCTAATCTTAAAATCTGACTTAGTAAATGTGACTTGTGTAATATATGTTATTTTCAGTGATAGTATGTGCATGCGATCTGACTATTATTAAACAGACTACTGATGTTAACAAGTAATACATGTATGTGCTGCCAGTACATTTAAATAGCTGCTTAAATTTACGTAGTTTAATTGGACAACTTTTGGCATGGCAGTGTTTACATATGTACTTACTCTCAACATTAGCTTACTGACATTTCTTGATGCTTATTACTTCTAAACAGCTCGAAGCATCCGTCATCACTGGCAATGGTTTGTCTTCCTTACTTCTTGAAGGCTGAGAAACCTTACAACTTTTAGAATTCGATCTTTTCCTAACAGGTTTCTTCACAAGTCGAGAGCCACGTTGAAGATGCTTGGCTAAGGCTCCCACTTCACTGTTTTTTATTGAAGATTGGGGATTTTTGTCTACTGAACTTGAAACCAAAGGAGGCAGGGATGCTTGAAACTTACCAAAAGTTGTTCCTAGGACTACTGTCGAAGCTTCTAATTGTAAAACACCATGAAAACATTGAGGAGAGAGCTGAACTGTGTTTGATGTAATACCTCCATTTGAAACTGGAGTTTTACCTGATGAAAATTAGAAAACAAAGTTTTTATAATAGAACTTTAAATAGATGTTTTGGGACAGATTATTTTATTACTAAATCTTTACATACAATATCAATAAAATGAAGATAATTTCATTGCTTCACGACAAATAATTCTGAAAAACATACTTAAATCAAGAATATTTGAATGAGAGCACAAGTTAACATCTTCTAACAGTTAGAATTTATTTCCAACAACTGTTAACACCCAAAGCTATCTTAATCTTGATTTCCTTCTAAGCATAATTAAAAATTTGAACAGCAAACCAGTCTTTCATGCTCCTTCATTTTTGTTCCATTTCAGTAACATGGTCTGCTCATGTGACTACCCTCAACCAATCATACCATGCCACATGTACTACCAAGACAGCACTTTTCAGACTTGGCAGATATGAGCCAGACATGGTGGGGAGGAAGGGTGAGAAGTGGGTGATTGAAGGTAAGTACCTATTGGAAATACATTCTGTGTTTTAGAAAATGTTAACTTCTGAAATGATACTGTACTCTTTCACCCAAAGCCAGAATTCCACATTGCAAAGGTGGAGGAGCTGGTGAAAGTGCAAAAGTAGCCAAAGAATTGGAAAACTACAGCTGTGAAAGAACATGTGTGGCCCAGCTATGAAAGGAGGCACACCTTTAGGGTATCACACTATTTTTGGAACAGGTATGTTCTTCACCCAGTAACAAATACAATATGACACACAGGGCAGAACTTAATAATTAAGCACCATGTCAAGAAAGATTACACCAACAGACAACAGATAGTATGTGAGATATCCACATTTGTAATAAGCGTGAGCATATGACACAATTATAGTTAAATTTGAAGGTGCTTACAATCTGATAAGAATATGTGGCTAGGGTTAAAGGGCTGTATATAAATGGGCCACGTGCAGCCTTTCTAAGAAAAACCAATGGTGGAAGTGCTTCACATAAGATTGTAAGGTCAACAAGTATTGTACACCAAGGCAAAAATTATCCAGGGACAACATCTTGGATATATATTAAGATAGCCATAGTTCTTCAGTTGAAGAACTCTGTATAGTATTTTTTCATTTTATATATAGTATGTAACAGATTGTGTGAACAACAAGTGCAGTTAGACCAGGAAAAAAATGTCTGGGGAAACACCATGAAGAAAAGGGAGAATATACACTGGAGAGTCCAGAAGAACAACACACTGGACATAATGTAATGAGTGTCTCCAGAAGAACAACACACTGGACATAATGTAATGGGTGTCTCCAGAAGAACAACACACTGGACATAATGTAATGGGTGTCTCCAGAAGAACAACACACTGGACATAATGTTAATGGGTGTCTCCAGAAGAACAACCCACTGAACATAATGTTAATGGGTGTCTCCAGAAGAACAACCCACTGAACATAATGTTAATGGGTGTCTCCAGAAGAACAACCCACTGGACATAATGTTAATGGGTGTCTCCAGAAGAACAACCCACTGGACAATGTTAATGGGTGTCTTCAGAAGAACAACCCACTGGACAATGTTAATGGGTGTCTTCAGAAGAACAACCCACTGGACATAATGTTAATGGGTGTCTCCAGAAGAACAACCCACTGGACATAATGTTAATGGGTGTCTCCAGAAGAACAACCCACTGGACATAATGTTAATGGGTGTCTCCAGAAGAACAACCCACTGGACATAATGTTAATGGGTGTCTCCAGAAGAACAACCCACTGGACAATGTTAATGGGTGTCTCCAGAAGAACAACCCACTGGACATAATGTTAATGGGTGTCTCCAGAAGAACAACACACTGGACATAATGTAATGGGTGTCTCCAGAAGAACAACACACTGGACATAATGTAATGGGTGTCTCCAGAAGAACAACACACTGGACATAATGTTAATGGGTGTCTCCAGAAGAACAACCCACTGGACATAATGTTAATGGGTGTCTCCAGAAGAACAACCCACTGGACATAATGTTAATGGGTGTCTCCAGAAGAACAACCCACTGGACAATGTTAATGGGTGTCTTCAGAAGAACAACCCACTGGACAATGTTAATGGGTGTCTTCAGAAGAACAACCCACTGGACAATGTTAATGGGTGTCTTCAGAAGAACAACCCACTGGACAATGTTAATGGGTGTCTTCAGAAGAACAACCCACTGGACAATGTTAATGGGTGTCTTCAGAAGAACAACCCACTGGACAATGTTAATGGGTGTCTTCAGAAGAACAACCCACTGGACATAATGTTAATGTGTGTCTCCAGAAGAACAACCCACTGGACATAATGTTAATGGGTGTCTCCAGAAGAACAACCCACTGGACATAATGTTAATGGGTGTCTCCAGAAGAACAACCCACTGGACATAATGTTAATGGGTGTCTCCAGAAGAACAACCCACTGGACATAATGTTAATGGGTGTCTCCAG
Organism: Tachypleus tridentatus; assembly: GCF_004210375.1. Classification (NCBI taxonomy): domain Eukaryota; kingdom Metazoa; phylum Arthropoda; class Merostomata; order Xiphosura; family Limulidae; genus Tachypleus; species Tachypleus tridentatus. Next base: position 111,549,762 of record NC_134834.1, read on the forward strand.
AAGAACAACCCACTGAGCATAATGTAATGGGTGTCTCCAGAAGAACAACCCACTGGACATAATGTTATGGGTGTCTGTGATTCCCTGTTTTGAAAAGCAGAAAGACCCCATTAGTAAGAATCATGGATCAGTAGGGATGGGTAAAAATACCCACCTGTTTTACCCATGAAGTCCATGAGGGATAGACCTTTTTATATATGATACAATAAGAAAAAAATACATTCAGATATAGATATATGCACACCCCCAGATAAGTGGCCTGTGGTCTTACAGAAAGACTTCATCTCCACAGTGAGTTCATGGAAGTATGCATAGTTAGTATCAAGATATAATATTTAGCATACCTCACCAGGTGAAATCTTATGTAATATTATATTGATTTACCTTATGCAAAGGCAAACAGATGTGTGTTGTGCAGATAGAAAGCAAGAATGAATTGGGAGCTGTCCACATAACAGCCTGAATGATCTTCTCCAAAAAGCAAAGGTTGTGAGCAGCTAAAGAGATAGATGACAAAGTTGGTGTGAAGAAACATGATAGAGATGGTGGCCAATCCATGGACAAATCAGAATATGAGTTGATGAGCCTAACCAGTGAATGTAATACGTGAAAGATCACAGAAAACAGAGGAATTCCACGGAGATGATCTGGATCCTAATGGGAAAAGAAAGGAAAGGGAATAGGAGAAAAGGTTCAACAGCTATCTTGGGCAGCCAATATCCTAGAAAGGAAGGCCCAATTCAGATAGAGGAAAACATATGAGAAATGGTAGATGATGTGAGAAACATTAATGGCATAAATATTAGAATGAGAACAACCATATGCCAGGATGGGGAAGAAATGGGTCTTAGAGAAAAAAATGTACAAGGATGCTGGACAAGAGCAAATCCCAGAGCTGAGACATGAGACAAGACAAAACTCACACATGAAGCTGTAATGTGGTGATGTTAGGATAAAAAATGTCCAAATGTGGTTCTTGAAGAAATTATCAGCATAGACATAAAGGGTGCACTTCGTGGAGAGGATCTAGATGGGGGGTGATGATTAATCAGGCACAAGATTCATAACTCTAAAAATATGACACACCACAACATTCATTTTGTGGTCATTGGCCAAGTACAAGAGATACAGCATCTGAAAACATAGAGATCTGGATTTGCTCACCCCTTGTTTGGTAACATTGATGATGACAGTGAAATTGTCAATACGCACCATAACCACCCACCCCCTCAGGACTGAAAAGAAATGATATAGAGCCCAATGAACTGCCAAAGGCTTCTGGGTGTAAAATTGGAGAATAGCCTCTTTGATTGACCAGCAATCACAAATCCTTGTGGAATTAAGGAAAGTCCCCCAAACTGATCAAGAAACTATCTGTAAAAAGATAATTTGGGATGAGGTAGAGAAATGGGAATCTCCACTGAGGTCAATTCCTCATCAAGTCACCAAGAAAGGGTGGTCTGATTCCATGTGGAAGGGAGATAGTCCAAGGTATCTTGGGGGAAGTTCCACTGGATAAGGAAATGAATGCATGTGTGCCCAACCTAAGGGAATGACAGGCAGAAAATCCCAGATAAAACCCATATAAACCACAAAACTATCCTGAAATGTAGTTAAAGAGACCCATAACTAAACATATTTAGAAAACGTACTCATTACTAACAAACTTATAAAATATGTAAAGTCTACAAAATAATAAAAATTATAATCTTATTATGATAAAAAATAAACCAGCAAAATTATGAGTCTGATATAAAACACCAAAATTACAAAACCGCTAGAGGAATGTCGAAGATAAATGACACTTAAATATTGAACATATAAACCTACCAAAGAATATACAAAACAAAGAGGATAAAAATAGAACCTACCATACAGAAGATCAGAATAAAACAGTATCCAGTTAAGAATAAGAAAGTTAAATTCTAACCTAACCCTCAATTAGATTGTGACTAGTAGTAGGCAAAAAACAACTTACACAATAAATAACATTAACAGAGAAAGTAAGTAAAACTCTAAACACAAACAAATAAAGATACTAAAGACAAGTTTAAACTAAAGTAACCAACTGAGTAAAAGTAGTAGTAAACCTATGGAAAGTGAGAAAAACATAATACAAATCTCTTGTTAAAAAAGAACAACACCTGAATCAGTAGAATATGTCGAGGCACAGTTTCAGGTGGAAAGTGCCATGGAAGGACAGTTTCCACTAGGTAGCTATACCCAATTTCACAAAAATTGTAACATGGTAGGAAAAATCATTGTCTGAACATATGACAGGTACCCCTCACAAACTAAAATCTGTGTTTCCCCAACAGACATTATACACTGTGAGACCTGGGAACTGGTATTCTAGTTATGGTAGGAATTTCATCATCCACCATACTAAATCTTTAATTCATAAGAACAAAGCAGAATTTGGAAACACACACATTTCTAAAACAAGCAAGTAGAAACAGTGTAAATGAAACAACAGTCCAAACATGAAGTTGTAACTGATATAACTTTTACGATCAAGCACAATCAAAATATTGTATTCACATGGAAAATGAGATAAAACCTGTATACCAGAATACTAATCAAAAAAGTGAGAGCTGTGTTGTAATCATAGAGGGAGCTACCTGCACTACTATAGGTGACATATGTGGAAGATAGGCACATTATCAGCACGTTGCTTAACGTGCACAAAAATGAAGTGGATAAAAGACTGGTTGAAACTTTTAGCAATGCTTAGAGGGCAAATCAAGTTTGAGATAGCTTTGAGTAAGAGGAGGTAGCAGCTCTATTATGGGATATCAGAAATTTCTGAAACAAAGCATTAGTGTGTTTTAAATGTTTTTTAGACAAAAATGAGGCATCAATAACAGAGAACCTTTTCACAAAATAAGCATTTAGTTGATTCATATCTAACTGTATATTGAAATATCAGTGACATTAGAATGAGAATTATTTACCTGCCCACAGTTTGTGTTGATGGTGTTCAATACAACTTGTACAGTTCATAAAGGGAGGTCACAGCAGTTAAGATTTATACACAGTTTACTTGTCTCACTAGATTAGTAGTTACCATCAAATATTAATATATTCAAATTTCAATATATTTAAGTCATAAACAAGCAATAGCTTTATGATATAAAAAGCTTCCAACTGTTGTATCAAAACTTTCCACACACTAAGCACGTTTGACTTTCCTTCTCTCATTAAATCAACTGGATCTCAGGTAGACATTTCATGTACATAATTTGAAACATTTTTGATGGCTAACTAAAATCTTCACAAGCATCAAACATACTCCAAATTCTATACACAATCATATTAAACTTTAGCTAAAAGTTAGTTTTATTTATTTTTATATTTTTTCTGATTAACTCTACTGTGGTTTATATTACAAGAAAAAAAAAAGGTAGTAAAGATGATCATACCATTAAGTCATCTACAGTTCAAAACTGTGGACACTACTATCTCTCATGGATATTGGTATTTAAAGATGATCATACCATTGTTAAGTCAACTATGGTCCAAAACCAAAGACACCAAATACCGACATCCATGAGAGGTAGTAAAGATGATCATACCACTGTTAAATCATCTACAGTTCAAAACTGTGGATACTACTATCTCTCATGGATGTTGGTATTTAAAGATGATCATACCATTGTTAAGTCAACTATGGTCCAAAACCAAAGACACCAAATGCCAACATCCATGAGAGGTGGTAAAGATGATCATACCATTGTTAAGTCATCTACAGTTCAAAACTATGGACACTACTATGGGAGCATGGTAACAATGTGAGAAAGTGATTACTTAATCCAGGAAACCAAGATCTGGCATTGAAAAAGATGTTTGTATAATGTAAACCATCTCACTGAAATTTAATGATAAGGACTGCTCAAACATCTCTGGAATAACAAGAACATCAAGGAACAGCAGAAAGGGAAGAACTGAAGTAACCTGCAAGTACCTCCACAACATGAATAAATTAACAAGAGATAGGAATATAATATGTGTGAAGACTTGTACTGATCTGTTCAGCTCTAAATCCAAAACATTAGGAAGCAACATCCAAGTGGGGGTAGGAATGAGAATCCCAAATTAAAGAGGTGAATGGCAATTTTCATGGCTCATTCCAGTGTTACACAGTGGATGATATCTCATCATATACACCAGTAAGAAGTGAATGCTGGCTCATTCCAGTGTTACACAGTGGATGATATCTCATCATATACACCAGTAAGAAGTGAATGATGGCTCATTCCAGTGTTACACAGTGGATGATATCTCATCATATACACCAGTAAGAAGTGAATGATGGCTCATTCCAGTGTTACACAGTGGATGATATCTCATCATATACACCAGTAAGAAGTGAATGATGGCTCATTCCAGTGTTACACAGTGGATGATATCTCATCATATACACCAGTAAGAAGTGAATGATGGCTCATTCCAGTGTTACATAGTGTATGATATCATATACACCAGTAAGAAGTGAATGATGGCTCATTCCAGTGTTACACAGTGGATGATATCTCATCATATACACCAGTAAGAAGTGAATGCTGGCTCATTCCAGTGTTACACAGTGGATGATATCTCATCATATACACCAGTAAGAAGTGAATGATGGCTCATTCCAGTGTTACACAGTGGATGATATCTCATCATATACACCAGTAAGAAGTGAATGATGGCTCATTCCAGTGTTACACAGTGGATGATATCTCATCATATACACCAGTAAGAAGTGAATGATGGCTCATTCCAGTGTTACATAGTGGATGATATCTCATCATATACACCAGTAAGAAGTGAATGATGGCTCATTCCAGTGTTACACAGTGGATGATATCTCATCATATACACCAGTAAGAAGTGAATGCTGGCTCATTCCAGTGTTACACAGTGGATGATATCTCATCATATACACCAGTAAGAAGTGAATGATGGCTCATTCCAGTGTTACACAGTGGATGATATCTCATCATATACACCAGTAAGAAGTGAATGATGGCTCATTCCAGTGTTACACAGTGGATGATATCTCATCATATACACCAGTAAGAAGTGAATGATGGCTCATTCCAGTGTTACACAGTGGATGATATCTCATCATATACACCAGTAAGAAGTGAATGATGGCTCATTCCAGTGTTACACAGTGGATGATATCTCATCATATACACCAGTAAGAAGTGAATGATGGCTCATTCCAGTGTTACATAGTGTATGATATCTCATCATATACACCAGTAAGAAGTGAATGATGGCTCATTCCAGTGTTACACAGTGGATGATATCTCATCATATACACCAGTAAGAAGTGAATGATGGCTCATTCCAGTGTTACACAGTGGATGATATCTCATCATATACACCAGTAAGAAGTGAATGATGGCTCATTCCAGTGTTACATAGTGGATGATATCTCATCATATACACCAGTAAGAAGTGAATGATGGCTCATTCCAGTGTTACACAGTGGATGATATCTCATCATATACACCAGTAAGAAGTGAATGATGGCTCATTCCAGTGTTACACAGTGGATGATATCTCATCATATACACCAGTAAGAAGTGAATGATGGCTCATTCCAGTGTTACACAGTGGATGATATCTCATCATATACACCAGTGAGAAGTGAATGATGGCTCATTCCAGTGTTACACAGTGGATGATATCTCATCATATACACCAGTAAGAAGTGAATGATGGCTCATTCCAGTGTTACACAGTGGATGATATCTCATCATATACACCAGTAAGAAGTGAATGATGGCTCATTCCAGTGTTACACAGTGGATGATATCTCATCATGTACACCAGTAAGAAGTGAATGATTTTAAAATCAGTTAAGTATATATACAGTCGAGTAACATAAATCAAAGTTGAGAAGAAAGGCTGTATTAAAAACCTCAAACGCAAACCTCTGACTGATGGAATTTTATAATAAACAAAAACAAGCTTAAATAATAAAAAATATATGCTGCACAAATCAAAATGATTCCTAAGATACAGGCTATAATGTAGAATATAAAATGTACCCTAGGTTTTGTACTTGACTGGAAGTACGACCCACATTGTGGTGGCAATACACCATCTCTCAGTCTTAACCTCTGTCAGTGTCACATAAAACAATAAAATAATTAAAAAAAATAGAAATTAGGAGAGCAAGATGTAGATACTAAAGCCCATAACGTCCCCACATCTATATTACCTTTCACTGCCTGCAGATAGTTGTGGGAAGGTGACTGCTCTCCAAAGTATATTAGCATACTACAGGGTGTTCGGAAAGTCACTGTGCACTTGTATATTTATTAACAGACAAAACTGCACAGTGACTTTCCAAACACCCTGTAGTTAGTTTAGATAAATGGTTGGGACCTTTTATACTAGTATAATTTGTCTAGTAGGTTACTAATCAGTTCCTTGTCATCATATTGAGGGCTGGAATGCCAACTTTACGCAGTAAGTTTATTTTACTTCTATTTGGTAGTACCTTATTATTTACTTTGTACAATAGTATTGCAGATATCCCATGTGATGCTAAATGTACAGGAATAGCTCCAAAGAACATATCAGTGAGAAAAAAGAATTGACCATCAGTTTCCATTAGCAGTGGATGGTAAACAAATAGTAGTGTACCACTCTAAGAGATCCCAAAGATAGGGCTGCATTAATAACAGCAAATCCAAACCTCTGACTGATTATCATAAGCAAAATAAGCTTAAATAAAATTCAAAATGATTCCAAGAGTACAGGCTATAATGTAGAATATAAAATGTACCCTAATACCTTAGGAAGAAAAGGAAACATCCCAATATGGAAAGAAGAAAGAGGTATTCCATGAAAATCCATATATACAAGTGGAACACTGAAGACAGGAGGTGGAAGATAAACATTAACTGTAGGAGAGTAAATAGGGAAAAACAAAGCTAAGGGGATAAATTGGATAGAATTTACAGAGATGCAGATAAGAAAATCAAGAAGAAAATCTGCCTGATGGTAAGTTAAGGAAGAATAGAATTGAAGCCTTTATAAGTAGCGATTTTCAATCTGCGTGCAGCAAGAGATTGGCAGGTGTGCTGCAGTGGTTTTGAAACACATTCAACTTTCTTGGGATTTTACACGCAATTTACACACATCAATTAAAAAAAGCTACTATAAAGCCTTCCAAAACATTTGATGGTTTTCATTGAACTCGAGCACCAAGAAGATCATACTTAAATTTCATTCTCAGGTCTGTTAGTTTAATTGTGGCACAACAAGCGCTTTGTACATCATAAATGCTGCATCAAACAATAAAACTGCTTTCTGGAACACTCTCATTCTGAGATAAGCTACAGCAACTACACTATAGGTATGAATTTTATATCAATTGCAAAATGTCATGCTTATCGTGTATGAATTAACTTTATCATTTATCCATGGTAAAATATTTAAGTAAGTCTGGTGCTGCAAAGGAGAATGTGTTGAATCAAAAGCAAGGAATCAAACGAAAGTACAAAAACAAATACATCGAATATGGTTTTATCGCTTTGGAATCGGAACATCCTCAATTACCGTTCTGCCTACTCTGCAATGCAGCTTTATCGAACAAGGCACTTGTTCCTAGCAAACCGAAGAGACACTTGGAAAAAAAACATTCAGCTGTGAAGGATAAACCAAAAGAATACTTTGAAAATCTCGCAGCTCAACAACATGAACAATCAAGGAAGCTTGTGAACTACAGGAAGCTGCCCAAAAAAGGATTGACTGCAAGTTATAAAGTTGCTCAATTGTTGGCAAAATGCAAGAAAGTGCACACAGAGGCCGAGTCAGTCATTGCGCCAGCATTAGCAATCATCGTTGAAACTATGCTTGGAATGGCTGCCGCCAAAAAGATTAAGCAAGTTCCACTGTCCAATGACACAATTTTACGCTGAATTGTGGACTTGTCATCGGATTTGAAGGATCAAGTTTGTGAACACTTCGAAGAGCCTGAAGATGAATTGTCTCTGATATGGTCTCTTCAAGTTGATGAATCTACTGACGTTAGTGGAAAAGATCAAGTTCTGGCTTTTGTTAGATTCATGAAAGATAGAAAAATCGTAAATGAATACTTATTTTGCAAAGATTTAAAAACTACAGTGAAAGGCCAAGACATTTTCGAGTTAGTGAATGAAAACATTTTGCTCTTCAAATTACATTGGAATAACTGTGTCAGCACCGATGGCTGTCCTTACATTGAAATAACTGTGTCAGCACCGATGGCTGTCCTTACATTGAAATAACTGTGTCAGCACCAATGGCTGTCCTTACATTGGAATAACTGTGTCAGCACCAATGGCTGTCCTTCAATGCAGGGAAAAAAGTAGAGATTCGTCACTCTGGTGCAGCAACAAAATCCAAACATTAGGATTATTCACTGCATGATTCACAGAGAGGTGCTCTCCTCCAAATTTTTGCAGAAAGGTTTGCAGTCTGTTATGAATCAAGTTATTCAAGTGGTGAATTTCATCAAGTCTCAGCCACTTCAATCTCAACTTTTCTCTCTTCTCTGTGAAACAATGGATTCAGACTACAAAAAGCTACTGTATCACACTGAAGTTTGATGGCTTTTGAAAGGAAAGGTGTTAAAGCATCTTGTCCAACTAAAAGCTAAAGTAATTTCTTTCTTGGAGGTTGAGGAAGCAGGTTTTGAATTTTCTTTTCATCATGAGATCTGGTGGCTGAAGGTTCAATTTCTCTCCAACTTGTTTGACAAATTAAATTCTCTGAACTTAAGTCTCCAAGGACCATCTGAAAACATTATTACTGCAACGTCCAAACTGAAGGCCTTCGATGAAAAGGTGATGCTGTGGAAGAATAAGATCTCGAAAGGAGTCCTTGATTGTTTTCCTTCTGTTAACAAATGTCCGTCAAAGAAGAAAATTGCCCCTCAAATTTTGATCACATTAAGTGACCTACAGTCCACACTACAACATTACTTCCTATCACTTGCTGTTGATGAATATAACTGGGTGACCTATCAATTCGGAATCAACAAGACAACAAATCTTACAACTGAGGAGGAAGAACAGCTCATTGATTTACGAAATGACAAATTTTATCAGTTATTGCTTCCCAAAAAGAGCTTGGATGAGTTTTGGATCTCTTATTAAAAATATATATCCTGCAATCAGTTCAAAAGCAGTTGGAGTTCTGCTTTCATTTGCATCTTCCTGGTTTTGTGAAATTGGATTTTCAGCATTGACTGAAATTAAAGCCAGAAAGAGAGAGAGGCTTCTTACAATCGATGATGAAATGCGAGCTTGTCTGTCTATGTTAGAGCCTCGCTTCAATTTGATTTGCTCTCGGAAGCACACACAAGTGTCACATAGAAAACATATGTAAAATTAAAAAGTTTTGATTTTTCTGCTATACCACAAAATCGTTAAAAAAGCCTTAGAACGACACTCATGGCCAAAGCAAGCAATAGTATTATCAAAATGCAGATGACATTAATATCGCTTACTTTGGCTGTAATTTTCATTCTAAGGCTTTTTAAGTTAACTCTTCTGTGTTACATGTATCTAAACGTGATGCTCAATGACATTATTATCACTTGCTTTGGTCGGGATTTTTGTTCTAAGGCTTTTTAAGTTAACTCTTCTGTGTTACGTGTATCTAAACGTGATGCACAATGACATTATTATCGCTTGCTTTGGTCGTGATTTTCATTCTAAGGCTTTTTAAGTTAACTCTTCTGTGTTACGTGTATCTAAACGTGATGCACAATGACATTATTATCGCTTGCTTTGGTCGTGATTTTCATTCTAAGGCTTTTTAAGTTAACTCTTCTGTGTTATGTGTATCTAAACGTGATGCACAATGACATTATTATCGCTTGCTATAACCGTGATTTTCGTTCTGAGGCTTTTTAAGTTAATTCTTCTGTGTTACGTGTATCTAAATGTGATGCAAAATGACATTAATATCGCTTGGTCTGGACGTGATTTTCATTCTAAGGCTTTTTAAGTTAACTCTTCTGTGTTACGAGTATCTAAACGTGATGCACAATGACATTATTATCGCTTGCTTTGGTCGTGATTTTCGTTCTATGGCTTCTAACGCTTACCGTATAACGTGTACCTAAAAAAATCGTCAAGGCTTTCAAGGTGTGGCACGAAATTTTTCAGATTGTTGTAGTGTCCCGCAAGTCAGAAAAGGTTGAGAACCACTGCTTTATAGGGTGAGGTGTACAATGTCATGAGCAGAATATACTGTGAAACGTGTAAAAAACAAAGAGAAATAGGTCTAGCAGATTTTACGGTAGAGGCCTGGAAGGCAGTCTATGATAAGGTGATAGAAAACTGAGAAAATCTAAGTCATATGAAAATTTGTTCAGCTGTTACAGGTAGGCAGACAGGCAATACTGGGAAAAGGTAGGATTGACCTTGACCCCAGTGACCCTTACAAGTGAAATTAATTGTAAGAAGTGTAAATTTACAGTAAATGAAATTAATGTCAAGAATTTAAACTATAATGAAATACAAAAATGAAAAAGTCAATATACTGGAAGTATTAAGAAACTGTAGTGAAATAAAAATATGTATGTGATGTTATATGTTGAAGAAAAAAATATTTAACCTAATTATCAGTTAACCCATAACAAAACCACAAGTAAAGCAAAAATAACAGATACTTGATAAGCCTAATCAAACAGTACAGAGCAAAGGATATCATTAGGAACTAAAATAAAAATCTTAACTTAAAAATAAGTATGCACAATATCAGGAGAAGTTTGTTTAGTTTCCATTTCAAGAGTTCTGCACAAGCCAAGTGAATAAAAAGATGGATAAATGATAAATAACAACAAAATAGATGTGACTGTATAAAATTAAGTGTGTGGTGACAATAACATAACATTGTGGAACAACGTGGGGCCTATTGGTTCATCTTGGCTGTTCCACTCTCTTAACTAACTTAAAAGAAGTTAAAGCCATTCCTTATCACTCATAATTATCAAGTTAAATTCACTTAAATTTAATACCTCTACAACATCTAGTGGCAAAAATAAAATAAAAACATGTCTTACTAAAAATGACCCTTCTCCTGCCAAAATGCATACTTGTGTCGCATAGTGCTACTACTGTTAATGTTAAGTATGAAGATGATACAACACTATCAATTCCTTTTGCAATCTTAAATGCTTCAATCAGATCCCATTAACTCTTCTTTTTCAAGAGAAAACAATTTGAGAGATTTAAGCCTTCTCTCATATGACAATCCTTCCATTCAAGGGACCATTCTAGTAACCCTTCTCTGAACCCTTTCCAACAATTCAATGTCTTTCCTAAGGTAAAGAACCCAAGAATGAACACAATATTCCAACTGAGGCCTAACCACTAACTTTTACAATGAAACTATAAACTCTTTAGACTTGTATTAAATATTTCTGTTGATACAACTTAAAATCCTATTTTCCCAACCACTATCAATTCTTGAATGAGACTGATCAACCATTATGTCCTTCTTCCATGGTACTCTTAAAGGTTATTCCCACACAAATTATACTTATGATTCAAATTATGATAACTCACATGCATTATCTTAAAATTATTATAATTAAAACCAATCTACCATTTATTTGTCCAGCTCACTAAATGATCTAAATCCTTTTAAGAGACATGATGTATGGAAGCAAAACATATAGTTAAATTAATGATTGATATACCAGTAAGATGAATTACAGGTAATCCTAAAGTGAAAAAGACCATGGTACACTTAAGTGAATGGTATAGGAGAAAAGATTCAGTTAAGCCTAATTTTGAACCTGAACTTCACTGAGTATTAAGTATTAACAAATCTAACTAAACTTATGATATGGAACCCAAAGAACTACAGATAATAATATCAATAACATTATTCAAAAACCATAACAGTGTAGTGCCTTATTTTTCACAAGTCAGTAGATTGTACTTCAAAATGTGTGGGCCTTCAAATTTCAGATGAGGCTTCATGAAAGTCAGTTTGTCAGATGATCAATCTGCTGATGAAGTAAAGCTTTATCCAGGACGTACTGCTACTTGAAGCTTGTGTAAATCTGCTGAAAGAATATATAAATTCCACAGCAGTAATGTAGAATTCATAATAAATAACCAGACATCACTGTGTTGGCAGAAATAAATAAAAAGGTGTAATGAAGTAATAGGTTCTATAACTGGGTAGAAATATAAAATAATTTCATGTTGGAATAACTCATCAACTTACAAGTATTATTACTGTGCAATAAATAGTAAATGTGTGGTGAGAAATTGATATAGAGATATGGAGAAAACAAACATTACAACAAACGTACTGCTGAATTCAAAGTGACTGTTTGGTAGAAATAACAGAGGGAGTCGCATACATCAAGAGTGTGTGTCACACTCTTGTTGATGGAGGGTTGACGCATGATGAATTGAATGTGAGATACAGTTGAATCAATTGATTCAAAGATGGTTAGGAACTTCAGAGCTTGCAACATGTGAAAAAGTTTTATGTATATAGGGAGTAGGGCAGAACAAGAATAGCTATTTATGTGAGGGAAGGTATTGTATAATATTGGAATTTGCTGTTGACTATTCTATAATTAACTTAATACACAGGAGAATGTTACAAATTGTGTCATGTTAATTACTTTGTTTTGATTGCTTGTCTAGGATGCAGCTGGCATATGTTATATGAATAAGTTAAACGTACTGCTATGGAAAATTTACTAAAATATAAAGTTGTTATGAAAGATTGCTTGTTTAGGATGTGGCTGGCATATGTTATATGAATAAGTTAAACATACTGCTATGGAAAATTTACTAAAATATAAAGTTGTTATGAAAGATTGCTTGTTTAGGATGCAGCTGGCATATGTTATATGAATAAGTTAAACATACTGCTATGGAAAATAAAGTTGTTACAAAGGAAATGTTTCAGTTTACCTGATTTATCTCCCAGTGTTCCTGATGCTTTTTTGTCTCTATGTGGTTTTCCGGTGGTTAAATTCTTTGGTTGAAAATTTATTTTTTCATTAAGTGTATTAGAACACCTCTGTTTCACCCTTTTAGATACGTTCTTGAACTTGTTGAATAGGCTAGTTGAACATTTACTCTCTGTAAAACCGACATCTTCCTTCTTATCAACTTGTACAATGTTTTTTTTTCCTGCTTTACTTTTACCTTTGGCTTTTACCTTCCTGATTCGACTGCTCTTCACACAATCACTACTTGACTTGTATTTCAGAGATGACTTTTTGAACCTGTTTTCTACAGACATTGGAAATAGTTTCTTGTTTAAATCAGAAGAAGTGGATAACATGTTATCTACCTTACTCTGATCAGACTCTGATTTCACCGGTGAAGAACACTGCTCTTCAAATAATCTTTTATTAACAACACAGGTAGAAGGGTTGCTCACCAAGATACGGGGTAAGTTTTCACTGTATGGCACTGCTGTTTTACTTACATTCTTCTCTTGTGGACCATGGCTACGTACAGCTACAGAAAGTTTATAGTTAACAGAATTAAATTAAAATTAACATTACTTTGATATTACTGTTTATTACCTAAACATACAATGAAATAAAAATGTATTTAATTTCTCAAGTACAATTAACTGAATTTGAAACCAGAAAAAAAATTTAAATACATTAAATAAATTGACTCTAGAAATTGACTCTTCTTGGCTAGAAAAAATCTTCATGGCCAAAAGAAAACTAACTTTTTAACAATATTTGATTTCTCACCTAAAGCTTCCTGACTACAATAAAACTAACTTCTTAACACTATTTTTTTTCCAAACCATCATGGCTATAAGAATATTTTAACTATTTTTTTACAAACATTTTATTTCTAAACCATCCTGACTACAAGAAAACTAACTTTTTATAAACACTTAATTTCTTACCTAAACCTTCCTGGCTATAAGAAAAATGTAACCTCCTACAAATGCTTGGTTTCTTTTTCTTGAGGTCAGCAGAAAGCTGTTCCAAAGAGAGAGCTTTCCGAACAGAGGGAGAGCTAGAAACTGATGACCTAACTGAGTGTTCTGATTGTCGAAATCGCCTGAGGTTGTATCGTAAAGACACACTTCTCCTTACGCTTGCTTTGGGGCTACCACTATTCTTTTTTCCTGGTGAACTGAAGTGTTAGATTATATTTAATTTTTAGAAACAGCTACATTTTCAAAGTGGGCAAAAAATACATGAAAAGAATTCTGATGTGTCCTAAAACATTAAAAATGGAAAAATATTTTAAAATTTTATTAAATTAAATAACTTCTTAAAAACACAATGTCACTTGTTAGATCACAATTACTGAAATTTAGAAACTACAACTCAGGGTGTGAAACTAATGTCCTCTCTTTTTGCATACATATTAATATAAAATCTATTATTGAAAAGAACAAGCCAAAAACACATTAAGCATGAAATCCATGTCGAGGATACACCACTGCATTTCTAGAGCTTATTATAAGGCTATACATTTGTAATAAAACATAACCCACAATTTTAAATTATTCTTTGTCTCATAACATTTCCTATTAGAACAGATTCTTCTTCAAATTCAAGTCCATAATTTTAGAGTTTGATAAAAAACAAAAATATCAGTGACAATCTCCATACTATCTTTTAAAACAAAATATATTAACATATTTAATTAACAAATATACATATTTAACATACTTATCAACTTTCCAGTTACTGAAACTTAATTTTTTACAAATTCATCCTCACATTCCATCAACAATGACTAATACCAAACTTTGTTATAGGGAAAAATATCTTGAACTGTGACATATCAGTTTAATATGCTTCCAGTTCAAATACTTTAAAATTACAAGATTTTTGTGTACATAGAAAATGGGAATACATAAATCACATACAATATTAGTTTTCATCTTTACGTCGTGACAAGAGAAAAAAGTATATTTTATTTACCAAATTGTACTAGAAGGCAGACTCTGTCCACTCCAGCTGTGGTACCGAGAACGACGAATTGGAGAGCCCCAAGTACTAAAGATGTTAAGATGTTTCCACAACCATTCCCTCACACCATCCAAGGTACGATATGGAGTGAGGGGAAGCCTGGACACAGGATTTTTATTAATTAGGTCAAGAAGAGATACAGCCAAGGCTCTACCCACCTACCAATCAGAACAGTGTATAAAATCAGAACCTTCTAAAATGTACAAGTTAATTAAAACAATAAAAAAATTTAGTAAACTGGATGACAGAAAAATAATAAGTGTGTAAAGCTAAAGAATGTGGTCATAACTTAGGAATCAAAATTAAGTTTTAATATTTTCCAATAAATGATTTTGCCTTAAGAAGCAGGTTCTTCAAGTCTAATGAGATCTGTACTTCAGTTCAGGTTTTCCCAAATAACATACACATTTATATATCATTGATTAATAGATTAAAACATGAACATAATTCATATATAAGTGAATTCTGTTTTATAATGAAACATTCTACTATTTCACTAAACTGTAGATCAATATTGATACAAAACAAGATGTTTTTGTTTCACTAGAGTGAGGTCGTGATCCCTTCTAAATAAAACAGGGAGACGTTTGTCTTAAAGGTTGGTGTGATAGAGAATGCAGGATGAGAAAATGAGGTGAAGGTGTTTTATAATAGTTTTATTTTTTAGAGGATTTGGGGGATTCCTTACCCTATGATCCCACTCACGACAGTATCTTATAAGGGGATGCACTAAAATGATAAAAAAGGACATTGCAGCAATGCCAGGGTTTTATGAGCATGACAGTCAAACACCAGCATCAAATACAATGTCCACAACACCTGTTGAAATTGTCCAACATTGGTATGCAGTTGACTCTACCCCAACAAGATAAGTTGACTGATCCTGGAGGAGGTGCCATCGCAAGGCTACCCACCCACAGGAAATTCAAGACCAATGTGGTGTGTTGGGGTTGGACCCCTCAACCATCAGGTAAAGTGAAAAGACAGGGCATTTTCTAGGAGGTCCCCTCATCATGTACATTCACACTAAGAAGAACAAAAGTGATAATCTGCTTTAAACATTTTCTCTGCAACAAGTCTTTGCAATACTTTGTTCTCCACATTTAAGAAACAACAATGTGAAGGAACTATAAAAGCTGCATTTGATTTCAAGTTACATAAACTTTCCTTTCAAAATACATCACAAACAGAACTAAGGGGTGAAGCACTTGAAAACACAGTATTTGAGGTGTGTATTTCAGCTTCTTGCTGTTTTGTGGTGATATGATTTTACAGAAGTTCATTCAGTGGCTGGTAAGACTTATCTTGGTTCAAACTGTATGGGATGACTCGGTGAATATCACCTACAACTTCCCTTTAGTTCTCATTTTACTGGAAAAGAAAGAATTTTGTCATACTTCACTCATGTACAGTTACTTTTAGTGAGAACTACAGCCATTGTAAAGAAAAGTGTATCGTACAAAGCAGTATTACATTCACTTCATTTTATACTAACGATTACTGTAAAAACTGTAAATTATGGGGAAGTTGTTTACTCAGTATAAAGTTGAAGATGAATATTTAAATAAAATAGAAGGTGAGTAAGAACATAAAACTGTAAAATATGGGTAGCTGTTTATGTATGATAAAACTGTAGATTAATCTGTAATTACAGAGAGAAATGATTATAGAACATGAAACTGTAAAATACGGGTAGCTGTTTATGTATGATAAAACTGTAGATCAATGTGTAATTACAGAAGGAAGTGATTATAGAACATAACTGTAAAATATGGGTAGCTGTTTATGTATGATAAAACTGTAGATTAATCTGTAATTACAGTAGAAGGAAGTGATTATAGAACATGAAACTGTAAAATATGGGTAGCTGTTTATGTATGATAAAACTGTAGATTAATCTGTAATTACAGTAGAAGGAAGTGATTATAGAATATGAAACTGTAAAATACAGGTAGCTGTTTATGTGTGATAAAACTGTAGATGTGTAAATAGAGTACAAGATAATTACAAAGACAAACTACACATTTCTATGTTGAGTGAAATATCTATACTCCTCTGGAAAATTCTCAGTCTACCACCTTTTGATTTCTTCTGAAATATATTAATCAATGATTGGAATAAGGTGTTGTAACCATCCACTCTGTAGCACGTTTTTGAATTCTCCTGTTTTCATGTTTCAAGCTTCCAGGTGGGAAAACACATAGAGCAATGTAAACATTTCCAGGTGGGAAAACACATAGAGCAATGTAAACATTTCCAAGTGTTGTCGACATATTTTGTTTCATTCTACAGGTGACAGATATGTAGAAACATTCTTGGAATTTTCAAACTGTAATTACATCACACAAAGATATTTTTAAACAGAGAGTCTCATGGAACTGTAGCTTGTAAGTGTTAGCAGCTTAGCCTTTTCAACCATATTAGTTATAAATTAAAGTGTTACATATTGTGTGAAATGCTTAAAATTGTTTGAATAAAATATATATTTAATTTCAAATGAACAATTTGTGTTATATAATTTTCTACTGCCCTCACACTACATAAAAAATTATTCTTTGTAATGCAACCACACTTTCCAAAATACTCATTCAAGCCATACCTGAGGACAAGAACCACCTTATTTAAAAATGAAAGTTGCCTTAACGAAATTTGTATGAACATTTGTTTGGAAAAATGGATTTATGGACTCTTAAAACTCTAATAATCTTAAACATTAATCAATCCCCCTGAGCTGAAAGTATGTCAAGAAATTTCAACATATTCCCTCATGATACTTCTTCCCTGAAATCTGGAATTATCCCTTCCAATAATTCAATTTCCTGCCTTAAACCTTTCACGACAAGCCAGGGATGAAAAGGCCATGTCATCATGTTTGTTGACGTGCATTGAAAGTTTTATTATTTTATGAATTTATCTCAACAAGTTTGGTATCAAATTATAAATTACAATTCAAACTTTAATGTTATATATGAGTAAACTTCTTAATTTAAAATTGAATATTAAAAGAACACACCTAATATACATTTTAGTGAGTTTTGGTATGATGAATGCAGCACTTTAAAATTAGATGTTTGTGATGTCAGAATACTAAGTCTATAGTTTTATACAAATTAGGAATACAAATTACCAATATTAACAAGCTGGTGTATAAAATAAGAAACTGGTATATTTTTATTCTGCTGAGATATGGTTTATATACTGAATCAAACACAGTGGTCCCATTTACGTCTTTCTACTTTTGGAAATGCTCCTTTACATACAGACTTTAGTATGTGATATATGAATAATCAGTCCACAGCTTAGAATGTCCCATTTGGGGTTTTCTCAGCCACTTTAATATATGAAAAGACTACCATATTCTTTTGAACTAAGATTTCATGAAGGTAGGCTATGTCTTTAGTCTGCTTGAGGTTTAATATTTTTTAAAACCTAAATACATCATAGTTACTAAGCTTAATAAATTATAGTGGAATTCTATGGTATCAGTATAGTTATTTATGATTTTTTGGTTATTTAACTATATATATGAAACCTAAAAAAAAATATTGTTTGATATCTTACATGTGCAAAATTGTAAAAGGCTTAACAACTTATGCTAGCAGCAACAGAGTTCAAAGGCTACAGACAGAAGAGATAATTACTTGCTTTATTTTTCCATTTACTGTTCTGCATTTTAACAAAAACAAGTTTAATAATTTATTTCTAAATAGTAATCTATATACATATATAATGCATAATAAGTGAAATGTGACTGTACATTACAAAAATATTAGTCCAATAAAACATAGATAAAACAGGGAAGATCAGTTTTATATTACTGGATGCATAATGCAAGTTACATAATATTAACTAGGCATAACTGAAAGAAAGGTCAGTATAATAAATATATGTAAATAAAAATTATTATGAGATTTAAGCAACTTGTGCTTTCAGGTCATAACAGTATTAATTTTAGTATGAAATAAGCATCATTTCCTGATTTATTTTATGATGATTACAGAGTTGGTCAAGTGACAGACCCCACATCGTTAGAGTAGAGAAAATAGAGTAAAATATCAAGTCTTACTTAAAACAAACATTTGAAATATATTTAAAAGGTTTTAGAAATTACACAAATAATACCTGAGATTTCTGGAAAGCAAAATAGATTTTAATTACAACATAAGATCACTTTGCACTCAGACTAATAACAAATTTGTCTCCATATTTTAACAAACTCTTTAGTAAAAAAATATTTCATTAAAAAACATTTTTGTACTCAAAATACTTGTAAACTTTACTAGACGTCTACCAATCTTGTGAAGACACATTCTGTATCAAAAGTTAGAGAGTAAATACTTAATGCTGCAAATGTGTAGTCCAACTAGTGTATATTATACTGTTTTCATTGTGAAAAAGTTAAATAAAATGATGCGTAATCAGCAGTTTACATTGGACTGTTGATTTTCTCATTACTTCTATGTATACAACCTAAAATATTGTTTCCCTTATGTATACTGATAAGAAAACAATCAAGACTTCATAACATGTTTATCTTAACCAACTTCTGCTGCATAGCTTTACCAAAGCATGAAGTGTTTTGAAGGTGAAACAGATAACTTTGATGTAATTAGTATAATCTGTTTTAAAGAAAGCCATTGGTTGCTTTTCTCTAATCTCACCTGTTCGAATATTTCAGGTGTGTAAGGAGGTGGAGTGTTTCTTCTTGTTACTGGTGGACTTAGGTTAGTTCCTAAAAGTTCCACAGGAGGTATAATGTTCACTGAGCGTCCTGTGTTGTAGTTACACTCTAATGTGTAACTTGAAAGAAAAAGCAGCTGTTTTCAAACAAAACTTTTTAAATTTGTTCCAAACATGTAATCTTATCAACAGAAGATATAAATTTAATATCTGACTGCCATCAATCAAACATTTCCTATATATTTATGAATGAACTTCTGTTACTTTTGCATATTATTAGCATTTAAAAACATAGTATTTAAATTTTGCTATTACTAGTAGAAATAGTAAATAATAATTAAGGTTTGTTAAAGTTTTTAACCTAGAAGTTAATGAGATGCCTAGCTTGGTTTTCATGAGTGAAATGTAAAATCTTCAACTCTCTACCTGAATTGAAACTACAGTAATTTCAATTTATTTATTTTATAAAATTTCTCATTCATTAAAAATGAGTTTTAAAAATACATACAGAAACATTAACAATATCTGCAAAGCATCGGCTCTTTATTAATATATTCTTTAGTTAGTAAACAAGCATCAGAACCACTTGGAAACAATACCTGTAATACTGTAGAATAAACTCATCTGTGAACAACACCTGTAATACTGTAGAATAAACTCATCTGTGAACAATACCTGTAATACTGTAGAATAAACTCATCTGTGAACAACACCTGTAAAAAGAGAGATTAATCTCACCTGTGTTATGCCTGTGTGTACAACACCTGTAAAAAGATAGATTAATCTCACCTGTGTTATGCCTGTGAGTGTGTACAACACCTGTAAAAAGATACATTAATCTCACCTGTGTGTTATGCCTGTGAGTGTGTACAACACCTGTAAAAAGATAGATTAATCTCACCTGTATGTTATGCCTGTGAGTGTGTACAACACCTGTAAAAAGATAGATTAATCTCACCTGTATGTTATGCCTGTGAGTGTGTACAACACCTGTAAAAAGATACATTAATCTCACCTGTGTGTTATGCCTGTGAGTGTGTACAACACCTGTAAAAAGATGCATTAATCTCACCTGTGTGTTATGCCTGTGAGTGTGTACAACACCTGTAAAAAGATAGATTAATCTCACCTGTGTGTTATGCCTGTGAGTGTGTACAACACCTGTAAAAAGATACATTAATCTCACCTGTGTGTTATGCCTGTGAGTGTGTACAACACCTGAAAAAAAGATACATTAATCTCACCTGTGTGTTATGCCTGTGAGTGTGTACAACACCTGTAAAAAGATGCATTAATCTCACCTGTGTTATGCCTGTGAGTGTGTACAACACCTGAAAAAAAGATACATTAATCTCACCTGTGTGTTATGCCTGTGAGTGTGTACAATGCTACTCTTCCACTTCCTTCTTTGCTGCTACCATCGTGCTTTTTACTGCCATACATATTTTGTTCTGTAAAATTGCAGGCGTTGAAATCAAAATTAGGACTATTGATGGTCATCAATTTGGCTAAAAGTAAACTTTCCACCTGAAATTAAAACAATGTTTGAAATAAATGTTTTCACAACACGAACATAACTGTTCACATAATTTTGTAGTTTTTTAGTTAACTTTGTATTACCCTTCAGAAACATCAAAATAATAGCATTATGAAATGTAATAAAAAACCATATTACCATAAAGTTCACATGTTGTAAATAAAGAAGTGTACCTGAAACTTGCTTGATTTAACAAGTTAACATGAATAAGAATCAACCAAAATGAGTTTTTTTACTTCTGAATGATAACAAGCTGACAGAAAACTCAAGAACATGTCAATTATGGTACCATATTTGAACCATTTTGGTTACCTTAACCCTCAGAAAATATCAATTATAATGTCATTAACCTAATAAAAATTTGGTTACATAAGCGTAATTTCATTAATATAATGACAAACCCTAATTATATGAACATAAAGCTAAAGCTTATGAATTTACTTTATACTAAGTACGTTCAATCTGACAGCTTCTGATTAGTGGAAACAAGATATTGATACTTCAAACACTGCATAAAAATTCACCAAATGATCGTTCTCTAATTGTTATAACTAAAAAATAATATTTTGTTTGACATTATTATACACATTCTAAAAAGTCAAAAAGCATGCTGGAGATTGCAAGTTTTCAATGAACAAAACTAATATTTTAGTAAATATTTAAAACATTTCTTTTATACTTAAGAAAATAGTTTTAACTGGTTTTTTACTTTGAATGCAGTTTCCCATTTTCATTTGAAAATTAACATGCATGTTCTAACAGTTTCGTTTGAAGATTAATATGTAGTTCTAACAGTTTCGTTTGAAGGTTAATATGCATGTTCTAACAGTTTTGTTTGAAGGTTAATATGCATGTTCTAACAGTTTCGTTTGGAGGTTAATATGCATGTTCTAACAGTTTCGTTTGAAGGTTAATATGCATGTTCTAACAGTTTTGTTTGAAGGTTAATATGCATGTTCTAACAGTTTCGTTTGAAGGTTAATATGCATGTTCTAACAGTTTTGTTTGAAGGTTAATATGCATGTTCTAACAGTTTCATTTGAAGGTTAATATGCATGTTCTAACTGTTTTGTTTGAAGGTTAATATGTATGTTCTAACAGTTTTGTTTGAAGGTTAATATGCATGTTCTAACAGTTTTGTTTGAAGGTTAATATGCATGTTCTAACAGTTTCGTTTGAAGGTTAATATGCATGTTCTAACAATTTTGTTTGAAAATATCTATACATAATATTCAAGAAACGTTTATATGATAATAAATCTAGTTGTACACATACATATGAACCTCAACAACTTTCATACCCTTTTTCGACAATCAGTAAAATAGTTCCCATACAAGAAGCAGCCCCTCTTGGAAGCATGACCATGAAGATCCACATAGCAGTATATTCCACTCTCCTCTGGGCTGATTTGGGCATATAAACAGGAGTTGCACAAGAACTTTAGGTCCTTTGGACTCTGTCTCTGAGTGACTTCTTCCTTAAGTGTGAAGGAAGATAGAGAATTGTCTTCACCCTCACTTCCTTCTCTATCTGTACAGCTGGTACGATCCGTCCAGTCTTCTTGTTGAATAGACAACTGTGCACAAAAGATAAATAAACCCTTGCTAGACTGAAAGCAACTACATAATAACCTGGAGGTTTTAAAAATGAGCACCAAGTGTTAACTGTAATCATACAATAAGGCTTAACAACCACAAGTGATTGTTATTATAAATAGCAAAATGCTTAAATAATTCACTACCAAATTTGTGTCATACTTAACATTAAAATGTTAATCTAATTAAACAAATAAATGGTAGATAGTCACCTACTGGTTTACTACACGACATTCCAGACAGTTGAAAAGCAAATGTTCAAACATTATTCAACAACACAAATGTTCTAGTAATGTTTACAATCAGATATATATCAGGTATGTATATAGGTAATGTTGAATTTAGGTATTAGGTAATACATGCTAATTTAAGTACATATGAAGTACAAATCAAAGCCATATGTATAACTAAGTTACTCACTATCCAGGTTGTACATAGGTAATGACAATTCAGGTACCTAGAAGATATAGATCAAATCTGTACTTAAGTTATCTACCATCCAAGAATGCATTATGTAGGTAATGTTGATTCACATACTTAAGTGATATGATTCAAAGCAGTAATAAAGATATTATTATTTTCAGGACCATCAAAGAGTACAAGTCAAAGGAAGTTAAAATATTATAAAACATTGATCTTACATAGTGCAATCTATAGGAAGACTACAAATCCTACATCTTTTCACAATGCAAGTTAGCTTCTATAATTATGAGGACAGGATATTATGGGATTGTCAACACAGCATTGGTGATGTAATCAAGGCAATGAATTAAAACAAAAACTAAACTGAATGTGTTTTAAACGTAACTCATGGAAAATTGAAGTAAAATCTACCTTTGATAGTTTCACTTCTGGTGAAATACTACCTAACTTTGATAAGAAAGGCTTAGAAATTTTGGGAAATGATTGAAGAGCATTTGAAGTGAACACACCAAATGAAGTTTCTGCTTTGTTAGGTATCATGGCTGAAGGTTGGTTTGAGAAGTCAAAAAAGGATGGTGGAGAAATTTGCCGAATATTGTCAAGTTTATTGTTATTATCCATAAACTTTTGTTCTTCTGCAAACTGATGAATATTACTGTCTGATTTCTTTATCAAACTTTCTCCCAACAATTCTTTATCAAAAGAGGGACTTGTATCATATTGGGAGACTTCAAAACTTTCATAACTGTTCCATTTTGTATTTGAAGATTCAACACAATTATGAAGAGGGTACATCTTTGAATGATAATAGAGGAGCAAATGGCAGGTGGAGTACACTGCAGGATGGTCTTCAAGTTTGCAGTCAAGTATTTACGGTTCAAGTTAGCATACGAACATCCATTCGGTAATGTCCTCTTACTACACCATCAGGATTGAGAATTGGAATCAATTTGAAAACAAAGTTATCCATGCAGAAAAACAGGCCTGGGGTCTTCAGTGGCAAGAATAAAATGCAAAAATCCACGAAGAACAAAACTCGAAGGTGTTTCTCCTGGGTGTACACGACTACTGATGAAAACAATCTGTCAACAGAGTTTGAATTTGAAAAATATTTTAAAGGTTCATTGACTTAAATCTTTTACATAAAGATAATAAAGTATTTGAACATGTAGCTTGATTGTTTTGGATTTTAATATCATATCATAATAGTTGAAGGGAAAAACAGTTTTTTAATCAACACAATTCCATACTCCTAGTGTTTTCTACCTACTTTCTTATAATTTTGCCATGTCTAATGAACACAATAGCATTTTACTATTTGATTAATCTTTAGGTTGCTTTACTTATAAACAGACATGAACTTACTCATTCAAGTCACCTCCTGATAGTATTGTGATTAAAGCAATAATAGTTTACGGACAAAGTTCCTGTATGAACACAACCAACTTAAGTACTTCAGGTTAAAATATTTCACTGAACTATAACTCTGTACAGTAATGATCAATCATCTTAATTATAATTTATTAATATTGTCCTGAGTGTAAAATGCACATTTTTCCTTTAACATTTTTTTCTGAACTCACCTTTTTATTTTGAAACTTATGGCACCGAGGAATGGTTTGATGAGGGAAGAGGTAAGGTAGACGATCTTCCCGTTCTTCCAACATACCCTTTAACGACGTAACTGTCACTAGCTCCACTTTATGGCCATCCAAAGAATAACACAAAACTTCACGACAATAGTAAATGTTGTCAATACTGCAGAAAACATTAAAACATTTAATAGTTTCAATATAAAGCAAATAGGTAACATTTCTTATGCACATGTATCTAAGACATGCCAAAACACATCCAAACCTGTACTTTCTAAATACCTAAAACAATATTACCTGCATACACACCTGGATGTTGGGTCACTCAGGTCTAAGTACAGACATATCTGTACCATCTACCTACCTAAATCAACACTGCCTACATACCTACCTTGAAAATGTTGGTTATAATTGTAGCCATGATCCTCTTCTCCTATTTGCATAAATCAAAACTCTTCCTATATACACACCTGGATGTTGGATCACTTGGGTCCAAATAAAGGCCTGATCTATATGTCTAAGTATATAAATCAACACTACTGATATACACACCTGGATGATGGATCACTTGGGTCTAAGTAAAGGCCTGATCCATATGTCTAAGTATATAAATCAACACTACTGATATACACACCTGGAAGTTGGATCACTTGGATTCAAGTACAGGCCTGATCCATATGGCTAAGTATATAAATCAACACTACTGATATACACACCTGGATGTTGGATCACTTGGGTCTAAGTACAGGCCTGATCCAAACTGTTTATCTAACTGAGTCAACATTTCCTGACATTCATTGTAGCTGAAAGGAAACGTAAAGGCAAAATATGTTGTTGCAGTACTGTGACTTGGGAGCTTATGAAGAAATGTCAACACAAAGTTTCCTTCCTTAACCTGTTAGATCAGAATATAAAATAAACACGATTTTCTAAAACAAATAAATGTTGTTTAGTGCAAACTTGAAAATAAGAACACATATACTGTCCATCATATTTTGACAGAAAACATTAGCTTTAACCAGCACACAAACCATCCTGATGGAAATAAACAAGATACTATACTTATCACTGTACAGTATTAGTAAACATCCAAATCAAACACAGTAACCTAAAACTAAATATACTTATTGTTGTAAAGTACAAAGAAACAGATCCAGGTAGGAAACAAAACACCATCATTAACCTACCTATTGTTGTAAAGTACAAAAAAACATAATCAGGTAGGAAACAAAACACCATCATTAACCTACCTGTTGTTCTAAAGTACAAAGAAACAGACCCAGGTAGGAAACAAAACACCATCATTAACCTACCTGTTGTTCTAAAGTACAAAGAAACAGACCCAGGTAGGAAACAAAACACCATCATTAACCTACCTGTTGTTCTAAAGTACAAAGAAACAGGTCCAGGTAGGAAACAAAACACCATAATTAACCTACCTATTGTTGTAAAGTACAAAGAAACAGATCCAGGTAGGAAACAAAACACCATCATTAACCTACCTATTGTTATAAAGTACAAAGAAACAGATCCAGGTAGGAAACAAAACACCAAATTAATCTACCTATTGTTGTAAAGTTAAACAACCCAACCAGTAAGCTCATATCTACAACAGTTAATTAATTATGTTCTTCACACAGTTAAAATAATCTGAATCAGTTCATTTACAGCTGTCAGAGTTTCAAAGTACTGAAGAGAAGTAGGCGTTACAGATCTGTTGGAACACTTGAACTAGGTTTGGATAATTAAGGTGATTGAGTATGACGTTGCTTATAAAAATTTATTATATTGATTTGCACAAGGTAAAACAAATCATTCATTGAAACTTTAATGTTATGAACGTGATACATTAATTGAAATTAGTGGTTTAAATATTTACTGTTTTCTGGTATTCTAGCTCATTATTGTCCAAGACCAACCGAGTAGTTGAAGGTAACTGATTAATGTGCCCAAAGATTAATCATTTATGAAACCTTTTTAATTGTCCTGGTCTAACTTGGACGTCTACACGTCATTCCATTCTAAACATGCACAACATTTTAAATTAAACTCAAACTTTTTGACTGTCCTGGTCCAACTTGGACGTCTACATGTCTTTCCATTCTAAACATGCACAACATTTTAAATTAAACTCAAACTTTCTCAATCTTTTAATTGACCATAAAACAGCAAGTGACTTAGAATTTAAAATGTACGATAAAGCAACATATTCATTAGACAGTGCCAATGAGGCCTTTCACTAATACCAAAATTCATTAGACCAAGTGGGATACAACGCATATTGTTGTGGTCTCGGATAAAAGGGTGTTTGTTACCAACTTTCATCAACAATAAATGTCATGGTGTGAATAAAAGTGAATTGTAATTATTATTGGATTTATTTCATATATCTTACATGTAACAGATAAAATTAAATTATGAAATTATAATTAATTTTTATGCCAATTATTCTATTCAGCTAACACAGTATGCATTACTTTAAATGCTTACTGAGTAAGAAGGCTTGTTAGGGATTCTCTGCCATGTTGCCTTTCCAGGAATAACTCGGAACACTGGGGCCATCCCCTGGCTGAAGAGTTTGTTTTGCCTATTTAGATTCATTACATTGATGCAAACAGTGACTCCTGGTAATCCTCCTTGAACTCCAAAGTAAAACCATGTCCTAAAAAGATATCAGAACCCTTACTAGGAAGGTGTAAGTAGGGGTTAAATAGATATAAAATAATTAGATGAGATACACCATTTTGGTCTTTTTAAAACATCTTAGAAATTAACATGAAAAACAGCAAGGTGACATTAAGAAATTAGTGTTTGATACTCACTTCTACAGTTATCCATATTGGATATTACAACAGAAACAGCAAGGTGACATTAAGAACTAACTGTTGGACATTCATTTCTATGGCAACTAAATGCTGAAACAAGAAGCACTGTGCTAATGAACTACTGTACTTATTATTATTTCATGGAACCATATATTAGATATTTCATTTAAACTGTTTTCAAATTTTCACATGTAATAAACATGACAGAATACCAGCTACTGTTTCTAGTAACAAAGTCATATATAAGCAGGCACTATTTCGTGTTTGGATGTTCATATGTTAATATTAATGACTTAAAACTGTCTTTGAAACTACAAACTGAAATGCTGAAGATAACCACTAGTTTCAATAGAACTAAGAAAATAAATATTTTGGAAACAGTAAATGGAACAGGAAAGAGTGAACAAAGATTTAGTAGTAATTTATCCTACATATTTACAACATTAATATAGCAGTTTTGTGAAAACAATAAAATGGATGTCTGTCACAAAAGTTATCATTATACAATTCCACTAAAACAGGTTATATTTACAATGAAACACTGTCATCTTGACTATAAACACGTTTTCCAAGGATATGGGTTGGTGTAATTCTTCTTGCATTATGTTTTTAGGGTAACTGATCTTAATAAAGTACATATTAATCCTTTGGTAATAAGCAGAAAGTTTGAGACATTAAAATATCCAGGTACTGGCATGATTCTTGGACTTCTAAATGAGGTTAAGTAAAAGATATGCCAGCATCTATTTTCCATCTCTCATTTTTGGTCTGTCAGTAGATAAGTGTCTGAAGGCTGTTTTTAAAAAGGGTGAAAACTTGTAGACAGTTTTATGACTTTACATCATTGTGTTGCTTCCTACAAACAAAATTGTGTTTCAATACCTGATTTCACATCTATGAGAATGTTCTTCATGTTACTTGTTATTTAAGTGAGGTGACTTTGTGTATTTCAATAAGGTGCCACACAAAAGATTAACCAAAAAAAATTATATTGGTGCAGGTGGGGACAAGGCTAATCATAACTAGACTGTAAAATGGCTAAAGGGGACAAAGTTTCTAATGGAAATCTGGACCCTTGTTACTAGTGCAGTGCTACAGGGCTCAGTACTTGGGTGTTTGATCTTTCTCATTTATATTAATAACAATGATACAGACATCATTAGTTAAGTTTGCTGATAATAGAGTTTCTAGCTATAGTGTGGATGTTGAAATATCATAGATTGACTTGGATCAACTGGTTAAATAAATATCTTGCAAATGACCTTTGATCATAGCAAGTTCAAAGTAACACTTAGGTGACTATAATTTGTATCACATTCAAAATAGACAGAAACCTTCTCAATAGCATGACAAAAACAATCCACTGAAGCAGTGTTCTGTTACTAACATTAAAGGTAACAGAATTTTATAGCATGTTTATAGACACTTATTACCATTGAAAACTGGTACATATTATCAATTAGGCTTCACTTCGAATAGTGCATACAGCTTTTGTCTCCTTGTCTAATAAAGGATACTGCTTACTGGAAAAGGTTCAGAAGGCTACTAAGATGATTCCAAGGATGGATGGGTTATCTTAATAATAGAAGTTATACTCTGTAGAGAAAAGAAAGGTAAGAGAGATCTTATTGAAGTTTATCTAAGGAATAAGACCTCCAACTTTATCTGGTATCTTCTGAAGAAAATGAAAGAGGGAACACAAGTTTAGGATTTGGAAGAGACAGACTAGTCTTCAACTTTATTTTTACAACAAGGTGATTGACAGGTGGAAGGGGTTGCTATCAGCTGTACTGGAGACCAGTTCTTACAAATTTAAAAGGGGAGTCAACAAGTTTCTTAAAAATAAATGGTGGGTTTAGTTTTACTTTTCATAAGTGTGGGTGTGAAATGATAGTTTTGAAGGGTCAAATGGTCCCTGCTGTTTGTATATAAAGTAATTGTTACATTAAAAACAACCCTCATTGTAACACAGGAAATATGAGAATGAAATAGTTTAATTGTGTACACGTCTCTAGAAAAAATTATATTTAATCACTGAGAACAGCACCTCAAACACTGAATTTCTGACAGTTGCTTATATTAAATACTTTCCAAAATAATTATTATGGTTATAAAAAATAATTCTTGAATCATGAGTACCTGTTTCCATTTTCATATGGATAACCAGCACAATCTGGCTTTGTCCAGACATTGAACTCAAGGTCTACAGTTTCCTTGGATATGGAACAAGATGAGCTTGTTGCACCATTACTGTCAGTGTTTGAAGACTTTTGTTTACCTCCAGTTCCCCAGTTACGACCAGAACATGCCTTGGATAAGCAGGAGTTTGTTTTAAGGTCAATGGATTTTCTGTTGCTTAACAGAGATGACTGATTGTTACTTAAACAGTTCTGTTGATTTTTTTCTTCTTGTTTAACATCTCTGTTACATAAAGTACTGAAATCATCCTTTGTTTGATGGTTTAGATCTTTATCAGGACTGGAACCACCTGATGTTGTTGATTCATGTAACACCTGTTCAACACTAGCAAGGTTACCAGAATCAAAGTCAGAAAAAAACAGCAATCCACCACATGTAATCCTCATTTGTACAACAGTTTCTGATAAAATGAGCCTCAGACCATAAATCATGCAATCACCATGTCTACCAGCCTATTAAAACTGTAACAAGAAAGAAATATAAGGGCATGTATATCCACACACAAGATAGTTTATTCATAAAAGTGTTGACAAGGAAAACAGATATTTTAGATTTATTCATATTTTAATACACTAATTATTGTAATAGATATTTTTAACCATAATTAAATATTTTCACTGATACCTATTTGTACATATGCACAATTCCATAGTATCTCTTGCAGTTTTTTCACTGATACCTATTTGTACATATGCACAATTCCATAGTATCTCTTGCAGTTTTTTCACTGATACCTATTTGTACATATGCACAAATCTCTTGCAGACACTACCCTTCTTTCCCTATATCCTGTACAGACACATTTACCTTGACTATGTATATAATTCATTCTGGAGGAATTCCCAAGTTATCTAATGATTATTTGTTGTGTACATCATGTGACTTTTATACTACAACACACCTTCACTTCTAGTACAATTTCTATTGTTGATAATGTCAAGTCCAGTTTAGATGCAAGTTTTTAAATGTTTCTTTTATTCTGACAGCTTATACAAAATGAAAAAAATATCATCATTGCATGTTGTTCTAACAGACAACAAAATGTTGGAAAAACAGAAACTAGTAAACCAACATCTAAACTAATCTGCAGCATAACTTTCCTTCTCAGAGGTTCTGGGATATCTCCTGGGTGATTTCTCGAACTTATTTCCACACCTGTATACTGCTATTTATTTTACACAAGTTTTGAATAGCAACTGTCCATAAAATATGTTGCATGCACATAACATGTATAAATTACATAACTGAAACAACAGGCCTAAAAGCACCATGCAAACAATTCTTGAGCACTACTGAATTATAAAAGATGAATTAATATGCCATTACAAGATAAACAGTTTTAATTTCTACCATGAAATTAAAAAACAAACAGTTTTAATTTTGAAGACAATTCATTCATAATTTTAAATATACACAAAATGACTTCACAACTTCTAAAATTGAAAACATTATAAATGATGTTCTACTATTAACATCAATGTCATAACAAACAGGACTTACACACTTCCTTCCTTAGTTGGGTGTACACATAATGAATACTGAATAAAATGTTTTTACAAATAGATAATTCACCTCAAAACAATACAAAGGAAAGATATGCTAAAATTCCAAACAAAATTTTCAAAATCTGTTATTTTTATCTTCCCAAGATTTATAAAAATAAACTTATCCTGAAACTGAAAGAGAAAGCTTTAGGTGAAACTAACTTAAAGTCTCAAATGTAAAAAACAAAGCATAAACCACTAGGAATATCAATATGGCTTTGCCTCCTGCCTTAAGTGAAACCGATGTGATAGCTAAAATACCATAACATTCAAATTACATTTCAAAACTAGAATGCTGGACTGAACGTGAAAGTATTTTGTAAAGTGTAACTTGTTTATGAATGGTAAGTTTGACAAGTAGCGTAGTTTTGGATCCAAGAATACCAGCTAAATAATAAAGAAAAGTCGATAGACTTGCCGACTAACACTAAAATAACAATTTTTAAAGATCAAAATAACTTGTATTCCACAGCATGATACTAATAACCCAGTCTGGAAAATACTGTGGCAAAGAATTACGAAAGGGTAAACGTTAATTGTCGTTCTTCTAACTTGGAAGAACCACCTCCAATTTGTCCTAAAAATTTAAACTTAAAATATATAATATTAACCCTTTATCGAACTGCAAATTATAAAAACTGGAACTTAGACTCATCATTACTATACAGAACACTAACCAAAACAGTTATTTTAAACTTTGGAAACAAACAATGCATACTGTCAAAACCCAATTCCATATGATTCTCGTTTACTGGTTTCAAGCCCCCTGATGGTAAATGCATTAATCATACTTTTTTTCTTTCTATCTTTTAAGATACACTGAAATTAAATTTTTGGAATAAATGTTAATTTTCTTAAACACAGTTACACAAAGTTGTCTTTTCACCGCAAGTATTATTTAAACCCGAATTTTAGAGTTATAAGTCCACAGACAGGGAGCTTTTGAATGAGATATTAACTTTGATATATATAACAGTTTTCCAGATTTATTGTTTGATTTTAAAACAAGCTATAATTTTATTGTATTGAAATGAAATGGCTTTGTTTGAACTCCTGATTCTCTAATCATATTACGCGTTAATCCTTTAATTATGAGAAATATTTAAATACATGAAAATTTCTAATTCATAAACAATAAATTTAGTATATAAGGATATATCATTAATAGTAATTATAAATATACGTTTAACAATACCAGTGTACCTTTACACTTGCGCGCGCAGTTAAATAAGACATAAACCGTCCCTAATTTAGCAGTGTAAGACTTGAGAGAAGACAGCTAGCATCACCCCTCACTGTTAGCTCTTGGGCTACTCTTTTACTAACGAATAGTGGGATTGACCGTACATTATAACATCCCCGGCTGAAAAGGCGAGAATGTTTGGTGCTATGGGAATTTGAACCCGCGACCTTCGGATTACGAGTCGAGTGTCTTAACCACTGGCCATGCCGGACCTGGTGATTTTGAGAGCTTTCATCCAAAAAATCTGGTTTCGATACTCGTGGTACGCTTATTAGGAAGAAATCCGTTCATGCCTGACCGAATAATCTTCGCTAATAATACGATGGATTAGAATGCCGTCCTTTCTAATAATAAGTTTAAATAGTAACATTGAAGAATTTGAGTAGAACTTGTTGTGTGATATTTTCGCGATATTTAGAACAAAGAGATGATTAAACTTATGAGATAATTTTTAAGATTCAGGTCTGGGATACATTTTCAAACAAAAGGATAAATCAAAATTGTGAGATAGCGAATTCTAATTTCATTTTCTTATGTTTTTGTTTACTATTCATTTATAGTTCCTCCTAACGTTTAGTTCAAATATAGATTTTTAGTTACGTTAAAGCTCTAACTCACCATCTAGCTAAAGCATGTTGAATTTGAATATGATTGAATGATAAAACCGATACAAGCTTTACCTAACGATGACTTACAGATATCAATATTTTGAGAGGCTATATACTTAGGTAGTCAGGTGAGATGTAATCTCGAGGTCTCCCCATTAAATATAGACCTTTTCTAAATTTCAGATTATCACTTCATGTGATATTGTTGATATGGGTTATCGTAAATTGTTACTTCACGTTATACAGTTAATACGGGTTATTGTAAATTGTTACTTTACGTTATATAGTTAACACGGGTTATTGTAACATGTTAATAAACTAGAATATCATTGGTAACAATGTGTTCAGTCTGTGTTTCTCTAAAGATCGAGATATTATGAAGAAATGGCCTCTTCCTCATCGTTCACTTTGTCTGTTTCAGTGATGTTATAATGAACAGATAAATCACGACATTAGAAGGAAATCATTCAGTCACTTAATAAAAAGATAACTGGACAAATGTGTTTCAAACAACTCAGACTAAGACCTCTTGTAAGTCTCTTCTCTTGGTTGAGCACCAAAAAGAAATTTCCTGAAAAGCTTGGAGCAAACGTTTTTTCCAATTTCGAAGCACTGGATTTCAGTTTCTTTACCCCTTTATGTTCCCCACAGACTAGAATGTGGTTACTTTAACTTTTACTGGATTTGTCATGTTTAGAACTAGTGAAGAAATTTCTAATTTTAAATTTTGTCATGTTTAGAACTGATAAAGGAATTTCTAATTTTAAATTTTGTCATGTTTAGAACTAGTAAAGAAATTTCTAATTTTAAATTTTGTCATGTTTAGAACTAGTAAAGGAATTTCTAATTTTAAATTTTGTCATGTTTAGAACTACTAAAGGAATTTCTAATTTTAAATTTTCTCATGTTTAGAACTAGTAAAGGAATTTCTAATTTTAAATTTTGTCATCTTTAGAACTAGTAAAGGAATTTCTAATTTTAAATTTTGTCATGTTTAGAACAAGTAAAGGAATTTGTAATTTTAGCTTTTGTCATGTTTAGAACTAGTAAAGGAATTTCTAATTTTAAATTTTGTCATGTTTAGAACTAGTAAAGGAATTTCTAATTTTAAATTTTGTCATGTTTAGAATTAGCAAAGGAATTTCTAATTTTAAATTTTGTCATGTTTAGAATTAGCAAAGGAATTTCTAATTTTAACTTTTGTCATGTTTAGAACTAGCAAAAGAATTTCTAATTTTAAATTTCGTCATGTTTATAACTAGTGAAGGAATTTCTCATTTTAAATTTTGTCATGTTGAGAACTAGTAAAGGAATTTCTAATTTTAACTTTTGTCATGTTTAGAACTCGCAAAGGAATTTCTAATTTTAACTTTTTTTATTTAAATTTATTCTTCATCATCTTGCCATCACTTATTTCACCAAACTGTACCGTTAGATGGTAGGTCCGATGTTTTTCGAAGTTTTGAAGTAGCGTGGATAATCATTTTAATACTGAAAAAACTGGAACTTCATCACACTGTCAGTGTTAATAAAAACTTCTTTCAGCTACATGAACTAAGCTTTAAGTCAGTAAATCAGTGGAAGTGTCTATTTTACGTACTGTGAGAAACTAACATTTTTTAAAACACTGTGCCACGTTGATTAAT
Source organism: Tachypleus tridentatus (assembly GCF_004210375.1). Classification (NCBI taxonomy): domain Eukaryota; kingdom Metazoa; phylum Arthropoda; class Merostomata; order Xiphosura; family Limulidae; genus Tachypleus; species Tachypleus tridentatus. Next base: position 111,584,640 of record NC_134834.1, read on the forward strand.
TATATCTGTTTTTAAATTATTATCAGATAATGGAATGCAAAACTGGAGCAAACCGCCAAGGAAGTCGGTTACGTTGATATCGAATGTATTTTCTACAGGCGTGTTGTAGAAACACTGAAGCATCTTTATCCATAACGCTGATATTTAAAAAAAGCCAAAAGAGAAATTTCTCCTATGTTCTATTTCAACTACAAACGAAACGTTAAAAAAAAATAGCAGCTGAGGAGACATAGTTGGTATCTGTGTATTTACTACCAGACAGGTCCCATAGTGCATTGCAAATACGTGGAATGTTTACTATGCTATGTTCGTATAATGAGGTTTTTGTCTTTTAATTTCAGGCTAAGCTACAAAGCCGTCCCTAATTTACAGTGTAAGACTAAATAGTGTGTGTTTTCTTACAGCAAAGACACATCGGACTATCTGGTGAGTCCGCCGAGGGGATTCGAACCGCTGATTTTAGCATTATAAATCTGTAGACTTACTGCTGTACCAGCGGCGAGCAGAACTAAATAGAAGGCAGCTGGTCATAACCATCCACGCCCAAATCTCGATCTATTATCTTACCAACGAATAGTGGATTGACCGTCACATAATAATTCCTTTACGTATGAAAGAGTGCGCATGTTTGGTATGACGCGGATTCGAATCTGCGACCCTCAGAGTACGCCATAACAACCTGGTGTGGTATAATGAAAGGACACAACACTTTATAGGTGAATTAGAAAATTCTCACAACAGAGTATTTACAAGGGTTCGTAGATCAAACCTTTATCCAACCTTGAGACAGTTTGTAGATCATATCTCTAGCTAACCCTAAGAGAACTCACAAACAGCAAAATGAAGGTTATCGTACTGCTCTCTGACTAATGGCATAATTTCCTGGAACTGACAACAAGATATTTAAAGAGTTGAACTGATAACTGTTTATAACATTCCAATAATACATCAAAAACAATGGCTGTTTTCTTGAAAAATAAATTTGAATAATAACGTTTAAACTTAACACGTATTGTTAATGAATGTAGAGATTGTTGTCTTTATAACTCTTGGAGTACTGGCGTGAGGAATAAATATCGAAACGTTTTACATGTTATCAAAATAAATCCCTTAGCATGGCAAGCGTTTAAAGTGTTGTTAGTAGTAAAGTAAAAGTAATAATGTACTTCATAACATCATGAAAACATGTACTCAAGTGCTTCTTTCTCTGGAACAAAAGTACACAACACACTATTTGTGTTCTCTTCGTCATGAACCGAGAATTTTGGGATTGAAAATTTGTAAAATTACCGTTTATCTACTAGAGGGACCGTTGGTTGGATGGTTAGTGTTTGAAGTCTCACTAGTGATATATACTAAAACTGGAGTGTTTACAATCAACATTATTGGTACGGTGGTCAGTGTTTGAAGTATCACTAGTGATATATACTAAAACTGGAGTGTTTACAATCAACATTATTGGTACGGTGGTCAGTGTTTGAAGTATCACTAGTGATATATACTAGAACTGGAGTGTTTACAATCAACATTATTGGTACGGTGGTCAGTGTTTGAAGTATCACTAGTGATATATACTAAAACTGGAGTGTTTACAATTAACATTATTGGTACGGTGGTTAGTGTTTGAAGTATCACTAGTGATATATACTAATAATGGAGTGTTTACAATTAACATTATTGGTACGGTGGTTAGTGTTTGAAGTATCACTAGTGATATATACTAGAACTGGAGTGTTTACAATTAACATTATTGGTACGGTGGTTAGTGTTTGAAGTATCACTAGTGATATATACTAGAACTGGAGTGTTTACAATTAGCATTATTGGTACGGTGGTCAGTGTTTGAACTATCACTTATGATATGTATTAGATTTAACTGCTAATATTCGTGCTTGTGATATTCGTGTGTTTCATTAATTATTACCCTTATTTCATGTTTTTCTCTCTCTCTTTAAGGGTAGCTACGTTGTCAAGTGTTAATGACGTTTTCAGGCCTGAGTTATACGCGTAGTATCCACGTTATTCCTGATTTATTCATTTTGTTTTTGTAGACTAAACGGTTTCCTTGTGTTTGAGGACTTTTCACGATGTGCTCCTACAAGACAAAAACTTGAAATATAAGTTTGTTTGTTTTGAATTTCACGCAAAGCTACACGAGGGCTATCTTCGCTAGCCTTTCCTAATTTAGCACCTTAACACTGGATGAAAGGCCGCTAGTCATCATTACCCACCGTCAACTCTTGGGCTACTTTTTTACCAACGAATAGTGAGATTGACTGCACCTTATAACGTCTCTACTGAAAGCATGACAAAACATCATATCGCCTGTGATAAAAAAATAACTGAATTTTGTCGCAGGTGTTGTTTTCAGGTTTCGCCATCTTCCTGTACTTAAAACAATTATAAAAATATGGCGTCATATTTACTACATGCATAAGCCATCCCCTGCCCTCTAGTGACACAAAGTAATATCTGCGAACTTATAACGCTAGGAAGTTGGTTTTCATACCTTTCTGCTTAACTACAAACAAACACCATAAATACGTCATTTCCAAGGTAACAGAGCTAAATCAATAAATATATATTTCGACCATATAATATGTGATAGTATTATATCATGCAAGGTCTCCATTTCCTAGAAGCAAAACGAAGGTCCTGAGTTCAGGTCTCGAAGTTTTATTTGTTCATCATAATCTACCGAATTCATAATTTTTTGTTCAATAATAAGCTCTTATTTCAAACCTATTATGGCCTGGCGGTTACGATACTCTACAACTTTAATTTTTCCTTGAAGGCTTTGCGATGGAATGGTCAATCCGACGTTTTGTTGGTGAAGTATAGCCTAAGAGTTGTCGGTCAGTAGTGTTGACTACTTACCTTACCATGGCCTGGCATGGCCAAGCGCGTAAAGCGTGCGACTCGTAATCCGAGGGTCGCGGATACGCGCCCGCGTCGCGCTAAACATGCTCGCCCTCCCAGCCGTGGGGGCGTATAAGGTGACGGTCAATCCCACTATTCGTTGGTAAAAGAGTAGCCCAAGAGTAGGCGGTGGGTGGTGATGATTAGCTGCCTTCCCTCTAATCTTACACTGCTAAATTAGGGACGGCTAGCACAGATAGCCCTCGAGTAGCTTTGTACGAAATTCCAAAACAAACAAACAAACAAACTTACCTTACCTGTAGTTTCTAAATTAACGTTGAAACTGTACAAACTATCCATAAATAGTCAGAAAAATTACTTCCTGTTCCTGCTATTATGAGAACACGTGCAAAGCTTTTAACTTCTAATTTTCTGGCATTGCTTCAAATTCTATCTATTTTGAAAATATTTTAACATTCTCCAAATTTAGTGTTCTTACGTTTTATATTCTAATGGTCTCCCAGAAGTTGTGTTAGAAGCTGTCTCGAATTAAGGCTAGAAGGTATTTTACTCTCATTTCAACATTGGTATATTTTAGAACTAAGGTGTGTACCTGATCTGGCTAGTTTCAACACCACAAGAACAGGTATATGCTAGAACTAATGTGTGTACCTTATCTGGCTAGTTTCAACACCACAAGAACAGGTATATTCTAGAAATAAGGTGTGTACCTGATCTGGCTAGTTTCAACACCACAAGACCAAGTATATTCTAGAACTAAGGTGTGTACCTGATCTGGCTAGTTTCAACACTACAAGACCATGTAGATTCTAGAAATAAGGTGTGTACCTGATCTGGCTAGTTTCAACATTACAAGACCAAGTAGATTCTAGAAATAAGGTGTATACCTGATCTGGCTAGTTTCAACACTACAAGACCATGTAGATTCTAGAAATAAGGTGTGTACCTGATCTGGCTAGTTTCAACACTACAAGACCAGGTATATTCCAGAACTAAGGAGTGTACCTGATCTGGCTAGTTTCAACACCACAAGACCAAGTAGATTCTAGAAATAAGGTGTATACCTGATCTGGCTAGTTTCAACATTACAAGACCAGGTATATTCTAGAACTAAGGTGTGTACCTGATCTGGCTAGTTTCAACACCACAAGACCAGGTATATTCTAGAACTAAGGTGTGTACCTGATCTGGCTAGTTTCAACATTACAAGACCAGATAAATTCTAGAAATAAGGTGTATACCTGATCTGGCTAGTTTCAACACTACAAGACTAGGTAGATTCTAGAAATAAGGTGTGTACCTGATCTGGCTAGTTTCAACACCATACGATCAAATTTATTCTAGAACTAAAGTGTGCACTTTACGCGGCTAGTTTCAATACGATAAGATTTGTTATATTCTAAAGATAAGGTGTGTACTTTACTTGACTACTTTCAGTTAAGGACATGTAAAAGCCCAGAAGGAGTTAGAGGGCAAGTTATATTAACACAGTAAACAAGGACAAAAATAATGTTTCATTTTTTGTTCATAACTGGTATAACATTATTTCTACAATTGTATTTAGTATTGAACTCTCACAAATCATTTGAGGAATTTCTTTGTCACTCATTATTAATCATGAATAATAATACTCATGAATAATTCTAAACCTGTGTTATTTTATCTTCATATTTACCTTGGAATATTAAACAAAAAAATCAACTGTCCTAAGCATAACATCACATAGCTAGTAGATATTGGTAATCTGAGCTATGTAGCTAGTAGATGTTGGTAATCTGTGCAATGTAGCTAGTAGATGTTGGTAATCTGTGCAATGTAGCTAGTAGATGTTGGTAATCTGTGCTATGTAGCTAGTAGATGTTGGTAATCTGTGCTATGTAGGTAGTAGATGTTGGTAATCTGTGCTATGTAGGTAGTAGATGTTGGTAATCTGTGCTATGTAGCTAGTAGATGTTGGTAATCTGTGTTATGTAAATAGTAAGTATTGGTAATCTGTGCTAGGTAGCTAGTAGATATTGGTAAACTGTGCTAAGTATGTAGTAAATATTGGTAATCTGTGCTATGTAGCTAGTAGATGTTGGTAATCTGTATTATGTAGGTAGAAAATATTGGTAATCTGTGCTATGTAGCTAGTAGATGTTGGTAATCTGTGCTATGTAGCCAGTAGATGTTGGTAATCTGTGCTATGTAGCTAGTAGATATTGGTAATCTGTGCTATGTAGGTGGTAGGTATTGGTAATCTGTACTATGTAGCTTCTAGATATTGGTAATCTGTGCTATGTAGCTACTAGATATTGGTAGTCTGTGCTATGTAGCTACTAGATATTGGTAGTCTGTGCTATGTAGCTACTAGATATTGGTAATCTGTGCAATGTAGGTGGTAGATATTGGTAGTCTGTGCTATGTAGGTGGTAGATGTTGGTAATCTGTGCTATGTAGCTAGTAGATATTGGTAATCTGCGCTATGTAGCTAGTAGATATTAGCAATTTGTGCTATGTAAGTAGTCGATGTTGGTAATGTGCTATGTAGCTAGTAGATGTTGGTAATCTGTGTTATGTAGGTAGTAGATGTTGGTAATTTGTACTATGTATCTAGTAGATATTGGTAATCTATGCTATGTAGGTAGTACATGTTGGTAATCTGTGCTATGTAGCTGGTAGATGTTTATATTCTGTGCCATGTAGCTAGTAGATGTTAGTAATCTGTGCTAGGTAGCTAGTAGATGTTGGTAATCTGTGCTATATAGCTAGTAGATGTTGGTAATCTGTGCAATGTAGCTAGTAGAAATTGGTAATCTGTGCTATGTAGGTAGTAAATATTGGTAATCCATGCTAGGTAGCTAGGAGATGTTGGTAATCTGTGCTATGTAGCTAGGAGATGTTGGTAATCTGTGCTATGTAGTTAGTAGATATTGGTAATCTGTGCTGTAAAATTACTACATATTGGTAATCTATGTTATGCAATTAGTAGATATTAACTAGGACACTGGTTTCATTTTTTTTTATTTTGTTCATGCATAATGAAATGAGAAACCTGATTGGATAACCCACATTTGTAGGAGAAAGGTCTAAGTTTATTATTAATAAAACAAATTATTAGTGATTTATTTTATTTTATTTCTTGGTAGTTATTGAGTGTTTTTGTTTATCCGCTTTTTGCTTCTTTGGTATAACACAGATCTGCGTGTTCTACATGCCTCTGGTGTAACACAGATCTGCCTGCTCTACCTCTCTGTGGTGTCGCTTATATCTATCTGTTTTGCCTATATCTGGTGTCACGCAGATCTCTCTGCTTTGTCTACCTCTGGCGTCACACAGGTCTACCTGCTCTATCTCTCTCTGGTCTCACACAGATTTGTCTGCTTTTCCTGCCTCTGATATCACACAGATCTGTGCGCTCTGCATATCTCTAGTGTCACATAGATCTGTCTGCTCTATCTCTCTCTAGTGTCACACAGATATGTCTGGACTGTCTTCCTCTGGTTTTACACAGATATGTATGCTTTATCTACTTCTAGTGTCGCACAGATATCTTCTCACTGTCTTTACTTATTGTCACACAGGTCTGTCCCTTCTCTCTCCCTCTGGTGTCGTACAGATCTGCCTGCTTTATCTTCCTTTGGTGTCACACAGATCTGTCTGCTCTATCTCTCTTTGATGTCGCACAGATCTCTCTGATTTATCTATCTTTGGTGTCACACAGATATGTCTGGTATGTCTCCCTCTGATGTCACACAGATCTGTCTGCTCTATCTCTCTCTAGTGTCACACAGATATGTCTGGACTGTCTCCCTCTGATGTCACACAGATCTGTCTGCTCTATCTCTCTCTAGGGTCACACAGATATGTCTGGACTGTCTCCCTCTGATGTCACACAGATCTGTCTGCTCTATCTCTCTCTAGGGTCACACAGATATGTCTGGACTGTCTCCCTCTGATGTCACACAGATCTGTCTGCTCTATCTCTCTCTAGGGTCACACAGATATGTCTGGACTGTCTCCGTCTGATGTCACACAGATCTGTCTGCTCTATCTCTCTCTAGTGTCACACAGATATGTCTGGACTGTCTCCCTCTGGTTTTACACAAATCTGTATGCTTTTTCTACTTCTAGTGTCGGACAGATCTTTTTCCACTGTCTTTCCTTAGTGTCGCGCAGGTCTGTCCCTTCACTCTCCCTATGGTGTCATACAGATCTGTCTGCTTTATCTTCCTTTGGTGTTACACAGATCTGTCTGCTTTGTATCCTTGCGTTCTCCTTCTTCCCTCTCTGGTGTTACACAGATCTGTTTATTTTCTGGACCTCTGGTGTTACATAGATCTGTCTGCTTTGTATTTTTGCATTCTGCATTGTCTCTCTACTGTCACACAGGTATCTGTATAAAGCACATTGAATAATTGTATGAAACATTCCTTGGATACATTTTGGTGTTCATGGGTATTTTGGATGATATATTCACACATAATAACTAAACATTATTAAAGTACTTCCAAATTTGCTCTAGGAGTTTTCTTCTGAGCTGGATGGCTTTATCTGCGTCTGCACTACCTCGCAATCAGATTGTTTATTTATTTATCTTTTCTGGTCTATAACAAGGTTCAGCAGACATAACAGTTCCGATAACCAATATTCCAAGAGAATACTAATGTACGAAAGTTTCATATTATACAGACAGTTTGCTATTGTAATCTCCGAAAGTAATCAAATTTTGTGTTTTGTCAGACAATAATGGACAGAAAGTATTTTTATACACCACTACTGTCTTCGAACGATGTTCATCGTACCCTTTCTTTTATCGAAAAATTAACAAGTATCTTTGGTGGCAACGGACCGTGTGGATGGTTTGTACCTCTCAGAGAGTGAAAACTACAAGATCGATTTAAGTAAACATTTATTTGAGACAAAACGAAATAATATGTGACATATTCAATAAGATACCAACCAAGTTTTCTTTAAACCACTTTGAACATGAAACTAGCCAAGTTTTCTTTAAACCACTTTGACATGAAACTAACCAAGTTTTCTTTAAACCACTTTGAACACGAAACTAACAAAGTTTTCTTTAAACCACTTTGAACATGTAACTAACCAAGTTTTCTTTAAATCACTTTGAACATGAAACTAACCAAGTTTTCTTTAAACCACTTTGAACATGAAACTAACCAATTTTCTTTAAACCACTTTGAACATGAAATTAACCAAGTTTTCTTTAAACCACTTTGAACATGAAACTAACTAAGTTTTCTTTAAACCACTTTGAACACGAAACTAACCAAGTTTTCTTTAAACCACTTTGAACATGAAACTAACAAAGTTTTCTTTAAACCACTTTGAACATGAGACTAACTAAGTTTTCTTTAAACTACTTTGAACATGAAACTAACCAAGTTCTCTTTAAAACAGTTTGAACATGAAACTAACCAAGTTTTATTTAAACCACTTTGAACATGAAACTAACCAAGTTTTCTTTAAACCACTTTGAAAATGAGACTAACCAAGTTTTCTTTAAACCACTTTGAACATGAAACTAACCAAGTTTTATTTAAACCACTTTGAACATGAAACTAACCAAGTTTTCTTTAAACCACTTTGAACATGAAACTAACCAAGTTTTCTTTAAACTACTTTCAACATGAAACTAACCAAGTTTTCTTTAAACCACTTTGAACATGAAACAAACCAAGTTTTCTTTAAACTACTTTGAACATGAAACTAACCAAGTTTTCTTTAAACCACTTTGAACATGAAACAAACCAAGTTTTCTTTAAACTACTTTGAACATGAAACTAACCAAGTTTTCTTTAAACCACTTTGAACATGAGACTAACTAAGTTTTCTTTAAATCACTTTGAACATGAAACTAACCAAGTTTTCTTTAAACCACTTTGAACATGAAACTAACCAAGTTTTATTTAAACCACTTTGAACATGAAACTAACCAAGTTTTCTTTAAACCACTTTGAACATGAAACTAACTAAGTTTTCTTTAAACCACTTTGAACACGAAACTAACCAAGTTTTCTTTAAACCACTTTGAACATGAAACTAACAAAGTTTTCTTTAAACCACTTTGAACATGAGACTAACTAAGTTTTCTTTAAACTACTTTGAACATGAAACTAACCAAGTTCTCTTTAAAACAGTTTGAACATGAAACTAACCAAGTTTTATTTAAACCACTTTGAACATGAAACTAACCAAGTTTTCTTTAAACTACTTTCAACATGAAACTAACCAAGTTTTCTTTAAACCACTTTGAACATGAAACAAACCAAGTTTTCTTTAAACTACTTTGAATATGAAACTAACCAAGTTTTCTTTAAACCACTTTGAACATGAAACAAACCAAGTTTTCTTTAAACTACTTTGAACATGAAACTAACCACGTTTTCTTTAAACTACTTTGAACATGAAACTAACCAAGTTTTCTTTAAACCACTTTGAACATGAGACTAACTAAGTTTTCTTTAAATCACTTTGAACATGAAACTAACCAAGTTTTCTTTAAACCACTTTGAACATGAAACTAACTAAGTTTTCTTTAAACCACTTTGAATATGAAACTAACCAAGTTTTCTTTAAACCACTTTGAACACAGAAACTAACCAAGTTTTCTTTAAACCACTTTGAACATGAAACTAACTAAGTTTTCTTTAAACCACTTTGAACATGAAACTAACTAAGTTTTCTTTAAACCACTTTGAACATGAAACTAACCAAGTTTTCTTTAAATTACTTTGAACATGAAACTATTGTGTTGATATTACATTTACTTCACGACAATTGTGTTCAGGCTTTTCTTTCATAATGTTTTCTTCCAGAGAACCATTACAAACAGTCAAGTTTTGGGTTACCCGCTATAAGAAACTGTTATAATGAGTTTAAAGAATCTCTTTTTTTTTTCTGTTTGTATGAATCGATTATGTGTGCAAACATCTTTACTGTAAAATATATATAAACATCTATTTACTTTGCAGTTAAAATATCTGTATCGTCAGACAGTAAACTGAAACCGATATGGATATATTTAAAACAAAATCAAATTTAAACTTTCATATTTTCTTCCAGAGAGCTAAGTTCTATTGGACAAACACATTACAATAAACGTTTTAGTGTTACACGTTATTCTTATAAACATATTGTTTGTAAGATTTATGGTGTTTCATATTAACCTGTAAACACACTGTAGCCATTGTTTATACATTATGGTGTTTCATATTAACCTGTAAACATACTGTAGCCATTGTTTAAAAGCTTTGTAGTGTTTCATATTAACCAATGCACACACTGTGGACATTGTTTGAGCTTTATGGTGTTTCATATGTACCTATGAACAAACTGTAGCCATTGTTTATAAGCTTTATGGTGTTTCATATTTACCTATGAACACACTGTAGACACTGTTTATAACCTTTATGGTGTTTCATATTAACCCATGAACACACTGTAGCCATTGTTTATTAACTTCATGGTGTTTCATATTTACCTATGAATATATTGTAGACACTGTTTATAAGCTTTATGGTGTTTCATATTAACCTATGAACACACTGTGGACACTGTTGATAAGCTTTATGGTGTTTCATATTTGCCTATGAACACACTGTAGCCATTGTTTATAAGCTTTATGGTGTTTCATATGTACCTATGAACACACTGTAGCCATTGTTTATAAGCTTTATGGTGTTTCATATGTACCTATGAACACACTGTAAACACTGTTTATAAGCTTTATGGTATTTCATATTAACGTATGAACACGCTGTAGATATTGTTTATAAGCTTTATGGTGTTTCATATTAACCTATGAACACATTATAGACACTGTTTATAAGCTTTATGGTGTTTCATATTAACCTGTAAATATACTGTAGCCATTATTTATAAGCTTTATGGTGTTTCATATTAACCTGTAAATATACTGTAGCCATTATGTATAAGCTTTAAGGTGTTTCATATTAACCTATGAACACGCTGTAGCCATTGTTTACAAACTTTAAGGTGTTTCATATTAACCTATGAACACACTGTAGCCATTGTTTATTAACTTTATGGTATTTCATATTTACCTATGAATACATTGTAGACACTGTTTATAAGCTTTATGGTGTTTCATATTAACCTATGAACACACTGTGGACACTGTTTATAAGCTTTATGGTGTTTCATATGTAACCTATGAACACACTGTAGCCATTGTTTATAAGCTTTATGGTGTTTCATATGTACCTATGAACACACTGTAGACACTATTTATAAACTTTAAGGTGTTTCATATTAACCTATGAACATATTGTAGACATTGTTTATAAGCTTTATGGTATTTCATATTAACCTATGAACACACTGTGGACACTGTTTATAAGCTTTATGGTGTTTCATATTACCTATGAACACACTGTAGCCATTGTTTATAAGCTTTATGGTGTTTCATATGTACCTATGAACACACTGTACCATTGTTTATATGCTTTATGGTGTTTCATATCTACCTATGAACACACTGTAGCCATTGTTTATAAGCTTTATGGTGTTTCATATGTACCTATGAGCACACTGTAAACACTGTTTATAAGCTTTATGGTATTTCATATTAACGTATGAACACCTGTAGATATTGTTTATAAGCTTTATGGTGTTTCATATTAACCTATGAACACATTATAGACACTGTTTATAAGCTTTATGGTGTTTCATATTAACCTGTAAATATACTGTAGCCATTGTTTATAAGCTTTATGGTGTTTCATATTAACCTATGAACACACTGTAGCCATTGTTTATAAGCTTTATGGTGTTTCATATTAACCTATGAACACACTGTAGCCATTGTTTATAAGCTTTATGGTGTTTCATATTAACCTATGAACACACTGTAGCCATTGTTTATAAGCTTTATGGTGTTTCATATTAACCTATGAACACACTGTAGCTATTGTTTATAAGCTTTATGGTGTTTCATATTTACCTATGAACACATTGTAGACACTATTTATAAACTTTAAGGTGTTTCATATTAACCTATGAACATATTGTAGACACTGTTTATAAACTTTATGGTGTTTCATATTAACATATGAACACACTGTAGCCATTGTTTATAAACTTTAAGGTGTTTCATATTAACCTATGAACACACTGTAGCCATTGTTTATAAGTTTTATGGTGTTTCATATTAACCTATGAACACACTGTGGACACTGTTTATAAGCTTTATGGTGTTTCATATTAACCTATGAACACACTGTAGCCATTGTTTATAAGCTTTATGGTGTTTCATATTAACCTATGAACACACTGTAGCCATTGTTTATAAGCTTTATGGTGTTTCATATTAACCTATGAACACACTGTAGCCATTGTTTATAAGCTTTATGGTATTTCATATTAACCTATGAACATATTGTAGACACTGTTTATAAGCATTATGGTATTTCATATTAACCTATGAACACACTGTAGCCATTGTTTATAAGCTTTATGGTGTTTCATATTAACCTATGAACACACTGTAGCCATTGTTTATAAGCTTTATGGTGTTTCATATTAACCTATGAACACACTGTAGCTATTGTTTATAAGCTTTATGGTGTTTCATATGTACCTATGAACACACTGTAGACACTATTTATAAACTTTAAGGTGTTTCATATTAACCTATGAACATATTGTAGACATTGTTTATAAGCTTTATGGTATATCATATTAACCTATGAACACACTGTGGACACTGTTTATAAGCTTTATGGTGTTTCATATGTACCTATGAACACACTGTAGCCATTGTTTATAAGTTTTATAGTGTTTCATATTAACATATGAACACACTGTAGCCATTGTTTATAAGCTTTATGGTGTTTCATATTAACTTATGAACACATTGTAGCCATTGTTTATAAGCTTTATGGTGTTTCATATGTACCTATGAGCACACTGTAAACACTGTTTATAAGCTTTATGGTATTTCATATTAACGTATGAACATATTGTAGATACTGTTTATAAGCTTTATGGTGTTTCATATTAACCTATGAACACATTATAGACACTGTTTATAAGCTTTATGGTGTTTCATATTAACCTGTAAATATACTGTAGCCATTGTTTATAAGCTTTATGGTGTTTCATATTAACCTATGAACACACTGTAGCCATTGTTTATAAGCTTTATGGTGTTTCATATTAACCTATGAACACATTGTAGACACTATTTATAAACTTTAAGGTGTTTCATATTACCCTATGAACATATTGTAGACACTGTTTATAAACTTTAAGGTGTTTCATATTAACCTATGAACACACTGTAGCCATTGTTTATAAGCTTTATGATGTTTCATATTAATCTATGAACACACTGTAGCCATTGTTTATAAGCTTTATGATGTTTCATATTCACCTATCAACACATTGTAGACACTATTTATAAACTTTAAGGTGTTTCATATTAACCTATGAACATATTGTAGACACTGTTTATAAGCTTTATGGTATTTCATATTAACCTATGAACACACTGTAGCCATTGTTTATAAGCTTTATGGTGTTTCATATTAACCTATGAACATATTGTAGACACTGTTTATAAGCTTTATGGTATTTCATATTAACCTATGAACACACTGTAGCCATTGTTTATAAGCTTTATGATGTTTCATATTAACCTATGAACACATTGTAGCCATTGTTTATAAGCTTTATGATGTTTCATATTCACCTAGGAACACATTGTAGACACTATTTATAAACTTTAAGGTGTTTCATATTAACCTATGAACATATTGTAGACACTGTTTATAAGCTTTATGGTATTTCATATTAACCTATGAACACACTGTAGCCATTGTTTATAAGCTTTATGATGTTTCATATTAACCTATGAACACACTGTAGCCATTGTTTATAAGCTTTATGATGTTTCATATTAACCAATGAACACATTGTAGACACTGTTTATAACCTTTATGGTGTTTCATATTAACCTATGAACACACTGTAGCCATTGTTTATAAGTTTTATAGTGTTTCATATTAACATATGAACACACTGTAGCCATTGTTTATAAGCTTTATGGTGTTTCATATTAACCTATGAACACATTGTAGACACTATTTATAAACTTTAAGGTGTTTCATATTAACCTATGAACATATTGTAGACACTGTTTATAAGCTTTAGGGTATTTCATATTAACCTATGAACACACTGTAGCCATTGTTTATAAGCTTTATGATGTTTCATATTAATTTATGAACACATTGTAGACATTATTTATAAACTTTAAGGTGTTTCATATTAACCTATGAACACACTGTAGCCATTGTTTATAAACTTTAAGGTGTTTCATATTAACCTATGAACACACTGTAGCCATTGTTTATAAGCTTTATGGTGTTTCATATTAACATATGAACACACTGTAGCCATTGTTTATAAACTTTAAGGTGTTTCATATTAACCTATGAACACATTGTAGACATTATTTATAAACTTTAAGGTGTTTCATATTAACCTATGAACATATTGTAGACATTATTTATAAACTTTAAAATGTTTCATATTAACCTATGAACATATTGTAGACACTGTTTATAAGCTTTATGGTATTTCATATTAACCTATGAACACACTGTAGCCATTGTTTATAAGCTTTATGATGTTTCATATTAACCTATGACCACATTGTAGACATTATTTATAAGCTTTATGGTGTTTCATATTAACCTATGAACACACTGTAGCCATTGTTTATAAGCTTTATGATGTTTCATATTAACCTATGAACACATTGTAGACATTATTTATAAACTTTAAGGTGTTTCATATTAACCTATGAACATATTGTAGACACTGTTTATAAGCTTTATGGTGTTTCATATTAACCTATGAACACACTGTAGCCATTGTTTATAAGCTTTATGGTGTTTCATATTAACCTATGAACATATTGTAGACACTGTTTATAAGCTTTATGGTATTTCATATTAACCTATGAACATATTGTAGACACTGTTTATAAGCTTTATTGTATTTCATATTAACATATGAACACACTGTAGCCATTGTTTATAAACTTTAAGGTGTTTTATAATAACCTATGAACATATTGTAGACACTGTTTATAAGCTTTATGGTATTTCATATTAACCTATGAACACACTGTAGCCATTGTTTATAAGGATTATGATGTTTCATATTAACCTATGAACACATTGTAGACACTGTTTATAAACTTTATGGTGTTTCATATTAACATATGAAAACAATGTAGCCATTGTTTATAAGCTTTATGGTGTTTCATATTAACCTATGAACACACTGTAGCCATTGTTTATAAGCTTTATGGTGTTTCATATTAACCTATGAACACATTGTAGACACTATTTATAAACTTTAAGGTGTTTCATATTAACCTATGAACATATTGTAGACACTGTTTATAAGCTTTATGGTATTTCATATTAACCTATGAACATATTGTAGACACTGTTTATAAGCTTTATGGTATTTCATATTAACATATGAACATATTGTAGACACTGTTTATAAGCTTTATGGTATTTCATATTAACCTATGAACACACTGTAGCCATTGTTTATAAGTTTTATGGTGTTTCATATTAACCTATGAACACATTGTAGACACTATTTATAAACTTTAAGGTGTTTCATATTAACCTATGAACATATTGTAGACACTGTTTATAAGCTTTATGGTATTTCATAGTAACCTATGAACACACTGTAGCCATTGTTTATAAGCTTTATGATGTTTCATATTAACCTATGAACACATTGTAGCCATAGTTTATAAGCTTTATGATGTTTCATATTAACCTATGAACACATTGTAGACATTATTTATAAATTTTAAGGTGTTTCATATTAACCTATGAACATATTGTAGACATTATTTATAAACTTTAAGGTGTTTCATATTAACCTATGAACATATTGTAGACACTGTTTATAAGCTTTATGGTATTTCATATTAACCTATAAACACATTGTAGACGCTGTTTATAACCTTTATGATGTTTCATATTAATCTATGAACACACTGTAGCCATTGTTTATAAGCTTTATGATGTTTCATATTCACATAGGAACACATTGTAGACACTATTTATAAACTTTAAGGTGTTTCATATTAACCTATGAACATATTGTAGACACTGTTTATAAGCTTTATGGTATTTCATATTAACCTATGAACACACTGTAGCCATTGTTTATAAGCTTTATGATGTTTCATATTAACCTATGAACACACTGTAGCCATTGTTTATAAGCTTTATGATGTTTCATATTAACCAATGAACACATTGTAGACACTGTTTATAACCTTTATGGTGTTTCATATTAACCTATGAACACACTGTAGCCATTGTTTATAAGTTTTATAGTGTTTCATATTAACATATGAACACACTGTAGCCATTGTTTATAAGCTTTATGGTGTTTCATATTAACCTATGAACACATTGTAGACACTATTTATAAACTTTAAGGTGTTTCATATTAACCTATGAACATATTGTAGACACTGTTTATAAGCTTTAGGGTATTTCATATTAACCTATGAACACACTGTAGCCATTGTTTATAAGCTTTATGATGTTTCATATTAATTTATGAACACATTGTAGACATTATTTATAAACTTTAAGGTGTTTCATATTAACCTATGAACATATTGTAGACACTGTTTATAAGCTTTATGGTATTTCATATTAACCTATGAACACATTGTAGACACTGTTTATAACCTTTATGGTGTTTCATATTAACCTATGAACACACTGTAGCCATTGTTTATAAGTTTTATAGTGTTTCATATTAACATATGAACACACTGTAGCCATTGTTTATAAGCTTTATGGTGTTTCATATTAACCTATGAACACATTGTAGACATTATTTATAAACTTTAAGGTGTTTCATATTAACCTATGAACATATTGTAGACATTATTTATAAACTTTAAGGTGTTTCATATTAACCTATGAACATATTGTAGACACTGTTTATAAACTTTATGGTATTTCATATTAACCTATGAACACACTGTAGCCATTGTTTATAAGCTTTATGATGTTTCATATTAACCTATGAACACATTGTAGACATTATTTATAAACTTTAAGGTGTTTCATATTAACCTATGAACATATTGTAGACATTGTTTATAAACTTTAAGGTGTTTCATATTAACCTATGAACATATTGTAGACACTGTTTATAAGCTTTATGGTATTTCATATTAACCTATGAACACATTGTAGACACTGTTTATAACCTTTATGGTGTTTCATATTAACATATGAACACACTGTAGCCATTGTTTATAAGCTTTATGGTGTTTCATATTAACCTATGAACACACTGTAGCCATTGTTTATAAGCTTTATGGTGTTTCATATTAACCTATGAACATATTGTAGACACTGTTTATAAGCTTCATGGTATTTCATATTAACCTATGAACATATTGTAGACACTGTTTATAAGCTTTATGGTATTTCATATTAACATGTGAACACACTGTAGCCATTGTTTATAAACTTTAAGGTGTTTCATATTAACATATGAACACACTGTAGCCATTGTTTATAAGCTTTATGGTGTTTCATATTAACCTATGAACACATTGTAGACACTATTTATAAACTTTAAGGTGTTTCATATTAACCTATGAACATATTGTAGACACTGTTTATAAGCTTTATGGTATTTCATATTAACCTATGAACACACTGTAGCCATTGTTTATAAGCTTTATGATGTTTCATATTAACCTATGAACACATTGTAGACATTATTTATAAACTTTAAGGTGTTTCATATTAACCTATGAACATATTGTAGACATTGTTTATAAACTTTAAGGTGTTTCATATTAATCTATGAACATATTGTAGACACTGTTTATAAGCTTTATGGTATTTCATATTAACCTATGAACACATTGTAGACACTGTTTATAACCTTTATGGTGTTTCATATTAACATATGAACACACTGTAGCCATTGTTTATAAGCTTTATGGTGTTTCATATTAACCTATGAACACACTGTAGCCATTGTTTATAAGCTTTATGGTGTTTCATATTAACCTATGAACATATTGTAGACACTGTTTATAAACTTTATGGTATTTCATATTAACCTATGAACATATTGTAGACACTGTTTATAAGTTTTATTGTATTTCATATTAACATATGAACACACTGTAGCCATTGTTTATAAACTTTAAGGTGTTTCATATTAACCTATGAACACACTGTAGCCATTGTTTATAAGCTTTATGGTGTTTCATATTAACCTATGAACACACTGTAGCCATTGTTTATAAACTTATGGTTTTCATATTAACCTATGAACACACTGTAGCCATTGTTTATAAGTTTTATGGTGTTTCATATTAACCTATGAACACATTGTAGACACTGTTTATAAACTTTATGATGTTTCATATTAACCTATGAACACATTGTAGACATTATTTATAAACTTTAAGGTGTTTCATATTAACCTATGAACATATTGTAGACATTATTTATAAACTTTAAGGTGTTTCATATTAACCTATGAACATATTGTAGACACTGTTTATAAGCTTTATGGTATTTCATATTAACCTATGAACACATTGTAGACACTCTTTATAAGCTTTATGGTATTTCATATTAACATATGAACACACTGTAGCCATTGTTTATAAACTTTAAGGTGTTTCATATTAACCTATGAACACACTGTAGCCATTGTTTATAAGCTTTATGGTGTTTCATATTAACATATGAACACACTGTAGACACTGTTTATAAGCTTTATGGTATTTCATATTAACCTATGAACACACTGTAGCCATTGTTTATAAGCTTTATGATGTTTCATATTAACCTATGAACACATTGTAGCCATTGTTTATAAACTTTATGATGTTTCATATTAACCTATGAACACATTGTAGACATTGTTTATAAACTTTAAGGTGTTTCATATTAACCTATGAACATATTGTAGACATTGTTTATAAACTTTAAGGTGTTTCATATTAACCTATGAACATATTGTAGACACTATTTATAAGCTTTATGGTATTTCATATTAACCTATGAACACATTGTAGACACTGTTTATAACCTTTATGATGTTTCATATTAATCTATGAACACACTGTAGCCATTGTTTATAAGCTTTATGATGTTTCATATTCACCTATGAACACATTGTAGACACTATTTATAAACTTTAAGGTGTTTCATATTAACCTATGAACATATTGTAGACACTGTTTATAAGCTTTATGGTATTTCATATTAACCTATAAACACACTGTAGCCATTGTTTATAAGCTTTATGATGTTTCATATTAACCTATGAACACACTGTAGCCATTGTTTATAAGCTTTATGATGTTTCATATTAACCTATGAACACATTGTAGACACTGTTTATAACCTTTATGGTGTTTGATATTAACCTATGAACACACTGTAGCCATTGTTTATAAGTTTTATAGTGTTTCATATTAACATATGAACACACTGTAGCCATTGTTTATAAGCTTTATGGTGTTTCATATTAACCTATGAACACATTGTAGACACTATTTATAAACTTTAAGGTGTTTCATATTAACCTATGAACATATTGTAGACACTGTTTATAAGCTTTATGGTATTTCATATTAACCTATGAACACACTGTAGCCATTGTTTATAAGCTTTATGATGTTTCATATTAACCTATGAACACATTGTAGACATTATTTATAAACTTTAAGGTGTTTCATATTAACCTATGAACATATTGTAGACACTGTTTATAAGCTTTATGGTATTTCATATTAACCTATGAACACATTGTAGACACTGTTTATAACCTTTATGGTGTTTCATATTAACCTATGAACACACACTGTAGCCATTGTTTATAAGTTTTATAGTGTTTCATATTAACATATGAACACACTGTAGCCATTGTTTATAAGCTTTATGGTGTTTCATATTAACCTATGAACACATTGTAGACATTGTTTATAAACTTTAAGGTGTTTCATATTAACCTATGAACATATTGTAGACATTATTTATAAACTTTAAGGTGTTTCATATTAACCTATGAACATATTGTAGACACTGTTTATAAGCTTTTATGGTATTTCATATTAACCTATGAACACACTGTAGCCATTGTTTATAAACTTTATGATGTTTCATATTAACCTATGAACACATTGTAGACATTATTTATTAACTTTAAGGTGTTTTCATATTAACCTATGAACATATTGTAGACATTATTTATAAACTTTAAGGTGTTTCATATTAACCTATGAACACATTGTAGACACTGTTTATAACCTTTATGGTGTTTCATATTAACATATGAACACACTGTAGCCATTGTTTATAAGCTTTATGGTGTTTCATATTAACATATGAACACACTGTAGCCATTGTTTATAAGCTTTATGGTGTTTCATATTAACCTATGAACATATTGTAGACACTGTTTATAAGCTTTTATGGTATTTCATATTAACCTATGAACATATTGTAGACACTGTTTATAAGCTTTATATGGTATTTCATATTAACATATGAACACACTGTAGCCATTGTTTATAAACTTTAAGGTGTTTCATATTAACCTATGAACACATTGTAGCCATTGTTTATAAGCTTTATGGTGTTTCATATTAACCTATGAACACACTGTAGCCATTGTTTATAAGTTATGGTGTTTCATATTAACCTATGAACATATTGTAGACACTGTTTATAAGCTTTATGGTATTTCATATTAACATATGAACACACTGTAGCCATTGTTTATAAACTTTAAGGTGTTTCATATTAACCTATGAACACACTGTAGCCATTGTTTATAAGCTTTTATGGTGTTTCATATTAACATATGAACACACTGTAGCCATTGTTTATAAACTTTAAGGTGTTTCATATTAACCTATGAACACACTGTAGCCATTGTTTATAAGTTTTATGGTGTTTCATATTAACCTATGAACACACTGTGGACACTGTTTATAAGCTTTATGGTGTTTCATATTAACCTATGAACACACTGTAGCCATTGTTTATAAGCTTATGGTATTTCATATTAACCTATGAACATATTGTAGACACTGTTTATAAGTTTTATGGTATTTCATATTAACATATGAACACACTGTAGCCATTGTTTATAAACTTTAAGGTGTTTCATATTAACCTATGAACACACTGTAGCCATTGTTTATAAGCTTTATGGTGTTTCATATTAACATATGAACACACTGTAGCCATTGTTTATAAACTTTAAGGTGTTTCATATTAACCTATGAACACCTGTAGCCATTGTTTATAAGTTTTATGGTGTTTCATATTAACGTATGAACACCCTGTGGACACTGTTTATAAACTTTAAGGTGTTTCATATTAACCTATGAACATATTGTAGACACTGTTTATAAGCTTTATGGTATTTCATATTAACCTATGAACACATTGTAGACACTGTTTATAACCTTTATGGTGTTTCATATTAACATATGAACACACTGTAGCCATTGTTTATAAGCTTTATGGTGTTTCATATTAACCTATGAACACACTGTGTGCCATTGTTTATAAACTTTATGGTGTTTCATATTAACCTATGAACATATTGTAGACACTGTTTATAAACTTTATGGTATTTCATATTAACCTATGAACATATTGTAGACACTGTTTATAAGTTTTATGGTATTTCATATTAACATATGAACACACTGTAGCCATTGTTTATAAACTTTAAGGTGTTTCATATTAACCTATGAACACACTGTAGCCATTGTTTATAAAGCTTTATGGTGTTTCATATTAACCTATGAACACACTGTAGCCATTGTTTATAAACTTATGGTATATTTCATATTAACCTATGAACATATTGTAGACACTGTTTATAAGCTTTTATGGTATTTCATATTAACATATGAACACACTGTAGCCATTGTTTATAAACTTTGGGTGTTTCATATTAACCTATGAACACACTGTAGCCATTGTTTATAAACTTTATGGTGTTTCATATTAACATATGAACACACTGTAGCCATTGTTTATAAACTTTAAGGTGTTTCATATTAACCTATGAACACACTGTAGCCATTGTTTATAAGTTTTATGGTGTTTCATATTAACCTATGAACACACTGTGGACACTGTTTATAAGCTTTATGGTGTTTCATATTAACCTATGAACACACTGTAGCCATTGTTTATAAACTTATGGTGTTTCATATTAACTTATGAACATATTGTAGAAACTGTTTATAAGCTTTATGTTATTTCATATTAACATATGAACACACTGTAGCCATTGTTTATAAACTTTTTAGGTGTTTCATATTAACATATGAACACACTGTAGCCATTGTTTATAAGCTTTATGGTGTTTCATATTAACCTATGAACACATTGTAGACACTATTTATAAACTTTAAGGTGTTTCATATTAACCTATGAACATATTGTAGACACTGTTTATAAGCTTTATGGCATTTCATATTAACCTATGAACACACTGTAGCCATTGTTTATAAACTTTTTTATGATGTTTCATATTAACCTATGAACACATTGTAGACATTATTTATAAACTTTAAGGTGTTTCATATTAACCTATGAACATATTGTAGACATTATTTATAAACTTTAAGGTGTTTCATATTAACCTATGAACATATTGTAGACACTGTTTATAAGCTTTATGGTATTTCATATTAACCTATGAACATATTGTAGACACTGTTTATAAGCTTTATGGTATTTCATATTAACATATGAACACACTGTAGCCATTGTTTATAAACTTTAAGGTGTTTCATATTAACCTATGAACACACTGTAGCCATTGTTTATAAGCTTTATGGTGTTTCATATTAACCTATGAACACACTGTAGCCATTGTTTATAAGCTTATGGTATTTCATATTAACCTATGAACATATTGTAGACACTGTTTATAAGCTTTATGGTGTTTCATATTAACCTATGAACACACTGTAGCCATTGTTTATATAGTATAAACATGGTATTTTCATATTAACCTATGAACATATTGTAGACACTGTTTATAAGCTTTATGGTATTTCATATTAACATATGAACACACTGTAGCCATTGTTTATAAACTTTAAGGTGTTTCATATTAACCTATGAACACACTGTAGCCATTGTTTATAAGCTTTATGGTGTTTCATATTAACATATGAACACACTGTAGCCATTGTTTATAAACTTTAAGGTGTTTCATATTAACCTATGAACACACTGTAGCCATTGTTTATAAGTTTTATGGTGTTTCATATTAACCTATGAACACACTGTGGACACTGTTTATAAACTTTAAGGTGTTTCATATTAACCTATGAACATATTGTAGACACTGTTTATAAGCTTTATGGTATTTCATATTAACCTATGAACACATTGTAGACACTGTTTATAACCTTTATGGTGTTTCATATTAACATATGAACACACTGAAGCCATTGTTTATAAGCTTTATGATGTTTCATATTAACCTATGAACACATTGTTGACATTATTTATAAACTTTATGGTGTTTCATATTAACCTATGAACATATTGTAGACACTGTTTATAAGCTTTATGGTATTTCATATTAACCTATGAACACATTGTAGACACTGTTTATAAGCTTTATGGTGTTTCATATTAACCTATGAACACACTGTAGCCATTGTTTATAAGTTTTATGGTGTTTCATATTAACCTATGAACACACTGTAGCCATTGTTTATAAAACTTTATGGTGTTTCATATTAACCTATGAACACATTGTAGACATTATTTATAAACTTTAAGGTGTTTCATATTAACCTATGAACATATTGTAGACATTGTTTATAAACTTTATGGTGTTTCATATTAACCTATGAACATATTGTAGACACTGTTTATAAGCTTTATGGTATTTCATATTAACCTATGAACACACTGTAGCCATTGTTTATAAGCTTTATGGTGTTTCATATTAACCTATGAACACATTGTAGACATTATTTATTAACTTTAAGGTGTTTCATATTAACCTATGAACATATTGTAGACATTGTTTATAAACTTTATGGTGTTTCATATTAACCTATGAACACATTGTAGACACTGTTTATAACCTTTATGGTGTTTCATATTAACATATGAACACACTGTAGCCATTGTTTATAAGCTTTTATGGTGTTTCATATTAACATATGAACACACTGTAGTCATTGTTTATAAACTTTATGGTGTTTCATATTAACCTATGAACATATTGTGTAGACACTGTTTATAAGCTTTATGGTATTTCATATTAACCTATGAACATATTGTAGACACTGTTTATAAGCTTTATGGTGTTTCATATTAACATATGAACACACTGTAGCCATTGTTTATAAACTTTATAAACATGTTTCATATTAACCTATGAACACACTGTAGCCATTGTTTATAAGTTTTATGGTGTTTCATATTAACCTATGAACACTACTGTAGCCATTGTTTAAAACTTATGGTATTTCATATTAACCTATGAACATATTGTAGACACTGCTTATAAGTTTTATGGTATTTCATATTAACATATGATCACACTGTGGCTATAGTTTATAAACACTTTAAGGTGTTTCATATTAACCTATGAACACGCACTGTGCATTACTTGTATAAGCTTTATGGTGTTTCATATTAACATATGAACACACTGTAGCCATTGTTTATAAACTTTATGGTGTTTCATATTAACCTATGAACACACTGTAGCCATTGTTTATAAGTTTTATGGTGTTTCATATTAACCTATGAACACACTGTGGACATTGTTTATAAACTTTAAGGTGTTTCATATTAACCTATGAACATATTGTAGACACTGTTTATAAACTTTATGGTATTTCATATTAACCTATGAACACATTGTAGACACTGTTTATAACCTTTTATGGTGTTTCATATTAACATATGAACACACTGTAGCCATTGTTTATAAAGCTTTTAGTGGTGTTTCATATTAACCTATGAACACACTGTAGCCATTGTTTATAAGCTTTATGGTGTTTCATATTAACATATGAACACACTGTAGCCATTGTTTATAAATCCTTAAGGTGTTTCATATTAACCTATGAACACACTGTAGCCATTGTTTATAAGTTTTATGGTGTTTCATATTAACCTATGAACACACTGTGGACACTTGTTTATAAACTTTAAGGTGTTTCATATTAACCTATGAACATATTGTAGACACTGTTTATAAGCTTTATGGTTATTTCATATTAACCTATGAACACATTGTAGACACTGTTTATAACCTTTATGGTGTTTCATATTAACATATGAACACACTGTAGCCATTGTTTATAAGTTTTATGGTGTTTCATATTAACCTATGAACACACTGTAGCTATTGTTTATAGTGCTTATGGTATTTCATATATTAACCTATGAACATATTGTAGACACTGTTTATAAGGTATTTGGTCTTTTCATATTAACATATGAACACACTGTAGCTATTGTTTATAAACTTTAAGGTGTTTTATATTAACCTATGAACACATTGTAGCCATTGTTTATAAGCTTTATGGTACTTCATATTAACATATGAACACACTTAATTGTAGCCATTGTTTATAAACTTTAAGAGTGTTTTCATATTAACCTATGAACACACTGTAGCCATTGTTTATAAGTTTTATGGTGTTTCATATTAACCTATGAACACACTGTGGACACTGTTTATAAACTTTAAGGTGTTTCATATTAACCTATGAACATATTGTAGACATTGTTTATAAGCTTTATGGTATTTCATATTAACCTATGAACACATTGTACACTGTTTATAACCTTTATGGTTTCATATTAACATATGAACACACTGTAGCCATTGTTTATAAGCTTTATGGTGTTTCATATTAACCTATGAACACACTGTAGCCATTGTTTATAAGTTTTATGGTGTTTCATATTAACCTATGAACACACTGTAGACACTTGTTTATAAGCTTTATGGTATTTCATATTAACCTATGAACATATTGTAGACACTGTTTATAAGCTTTATGGTATTTCATATTAACATATGAACACACTGTAGCCATTGTTTATAAACTTTAAGGTGTTTCATATTAACCTATGAACACAATTGTAGCCATTGTTTATAAGTTTTATGGTGTTTCATATTAACCTATGAACACACTGTAGCCATTGTTTATAAGCTTTATGGTGTTTCATATTAACCTAATGAAACATATTGTAGACACTGTTTATAAGTTTTATGGTATTTCATATTAACCTATGAACACACTGTGTTACGTGTTTATAAACTTTAAGGTGTTTCATATTAACCTATGAACACACTGTAGCCATTGTTTTTATGGTTTATGGTGTTTCATATTAACCTATGAACACACTGTAGCCATTGTTTATAAATCTGGTAAGGTGTTTCATATTAACCTATGAACACACTGTAGCCATTGTTTAGGAAAGTTTATGTGTGTTTCATATTAACCTATGAACACACTGTAGACACTGTTTATAAGCTTTATGGTGTTTCATATTAACCTATGAACACATCTTTGTAGCCATTGTTTATAAGCTTTATGGTATTTCATATTAACTTATGAACATATTGTAGACACTGTTTATAAGCTTTATGTTATTTCATATTAACATATGAACACACTGTAGCCATTGTTTATAAACTTTAAGGTGTTTCATATTAACATATGAACACACTGTAGCCATTGTTTATAAGCTTTATGGTGTTTCATATTAACCTATGAACACATTGTAGACACTATTTATAAACTTTAAGGTGTTTCATATTAACCTATGAACATATTGTAGACACTGTTTATAAGCTTTATGGCATTTCATATTAACCTATGAACACACTGTAGCCATTGTTTATAAGCTTTAATGATGTTTCATATTAACCTATGAACACATTGTAGACATTATTTATAAACTTTATGGTGTTTCATATTAACCTATGAACATATTGTAGACATTATTTTATAAACTTTTTAAGGTGTTTCATATTAACCTATGAACATATTGTAGACACTGTTTATAAGTTTTGCTGGTATTTCATATTAACCTATGAACATATTGTAGACACTGTTTATAAGAGTTATGGTATTTCATATTAACATATGAACACACTGTAGCCATTGTTTATAAACTTTAAGGTGTTTCATATTAACCTATGAACATAATTGTAGCTATTGTTTATAAGCTTTTTATGGTGTTTCATATTAACCTATGAACACACTGTAGCCATTGTTTATAAGTTTAGGTATTTCATATTAACCTATGAACATATTGTAGACACATTGTTTATAAGCTTTTATGGTGTTTCCTATATTAACCATATGAACACACTGTAGCCATTGTTTATAAGTTTTAAGGTGTTTCATATTAACCTATGAACACATTGTAGACATTATTTATAAACTTTAAGGTGTTTCATATTAATCTATGAACATATTGTAGCATTAATCTTGTTTATAAGCTTTATGGTGTTTCATATTAACCTATGAACACACAGTAGCTGCTATTGTTTATAAGTTTTATGGTGTTTCATATTAACCTGCCAGAACACATTGTAGACATTGTTTATAAACTTTAAGTAAAAGTTTCATATACAACCTACAAACATATTGTAGACATTATTTATAAACTTTAAGGTGTTTCATATTAACCTATGAACATATTGTAGACATTGCTTATATGCTTTTATGGTATTTCATACTTAACCCATAAAACATATTGTAGACACTGTTTATAAGTTTTATGGTATTTCATATTAACATATGAACACACTGTAGCAATTGTTTTATAAACTTTAAGGTGTTTCTATATTAACCTAATGAACACACTGTACTACTGTTCATGTGTTTATGTTTTATGGTGTTTCATATTAACCTATGAACATACTGTAGCTATTGTTTATAAAAGCAGTATGGTGTTTAATATTAATTCATGAATGAATTGTAGACACTGTTTATAAGTTTTATGGTGTTTCTATATAATCCTATGAACACACTGTAGCCATTGTTTATAAGTTTCTATGGTGTTTTATATTAACCTATGAACACATTGTAGACACTGTTTATAAGTTTCTATGGTGTTTCATATTAACATATGAAAACACACTGTAGCCATTGTT
Organism: Tachypleus tridentatus; assembly: GCF_004210375.1. Classification (NCBI taxonomy): domain Eukaryota; kingdom Metazoa; phylum Arthropoda; class Merostomata; order Xiphosura; family Limulidae; genus Tachypleus; species Tachypleus tridentatus. The sequence continues at coordinate 111,612,768 of NC_134834.1, forward strand.
TATAAACTTTAAGGTGTTTCATATTAACCTATGAACACACTGTAGCCATTGTTTATAAGCTTTTATGGTGTTTCATATTAACATATGAACACACTGTGTAGCCATTGTTTATAAACTTTTTGCTAGTGTTTTATATTAACCTATGAACACACTGTAGCCATTGTTTATAAAGTTTTATGGTGTTTCATATTAACCTATGGTGAACACACTGTAGGACATTGTTTATAAACTTTAAGGTGTTTCATATTAACCTATGAACATATTGTAGACAATTGTTTATAAGCTTTATGGTGTTTCATATTAACCTAATGAACACATGATTTGTAGACACTGTTTATAACCTTTTGTGGTGTTTCATATTAACATATGAACACACTGTAAGCCATTGTTTATAAGCTTTATGATGTTTCATATTAACCTATGAACACATTGTTGACATTGTTTATAAACTTTAAGGTGTTTCATATTAACCTATGAAA
>NC_134834.1:111613746-111673849 GCF_004210375.1 Tachypleus tridentatus
TAAATATGTAGTCAATATTCCAATGACACAAGTACTAAATATGTAGTCAATATTCCAATGACACAAGTACTAAATATGTAGTCAATATTCCAATGACACAATTACTAAATATGTAGTCAATATTTACTGACAAAGTACTAAATATGTAGTCAATATTCCAATGACACAAGTACTAAATATGTAGTCAATATTCCAATGACACAAGTACTAAATATGTAGTCAATATTCCAATGACACAAGTACTAAATATGTAGTCAATATTCCAATGACACAAGTACTAAATATGTAGTCAATATTCCAATGACACAAATTACTAAATATGTAGTCAATATTCCAATGACACAAATTACTAAATATGTAGTCAATATTCCAATGACACAAGTACTAAATATGTAGTCAATATTCCAATGACACAAGTACTAAATATGTAGTCAATATTCCAATGACACAAGTACTAAATATGTAGTCAATATTTCAATGACACAAGTACTAAATATGTAGTCAATATTCCAATGACACAAGTACTAAATATGTAGTCAATATTCCAATGACACAAATTACTAAATATGTAGTCAATATTCCAATGACACAAGTACTAAATATGTAGTCAATATTCCAATGACACAAAGTACTAAATATGTAGTCAATATTCCAATGACACAATTACTAAATATGTAGTCAATATTCCAATGACACAAGTACTAAATATGTAGTCAATATTCCAATGACACAATTACTAAATATGTAGTCAATATTCCAATGACACAAGTACTAAATATGTAGTCAATATTCCAATGACACAAGTACTAAATATGTAGTCAATATTCCAATGACACAAGTACTAAATATGTAGTCAATATTCCAATGACACAAGTTACTAAATATGTAGTCAATATTCCAATGACACAAGTACTAAATATGTAGTCAATATTCCAATGACACAAGTACTAAATATGTAGTCAATATTCCAATGACACAAAGTACTAAATATGTAGTCAATATTCCAATGACACAATATTCCAATGAACAAGGTAGTACTAAATATGTAGTCAATATTCCAATGACACAAGTACTAAATATGTAGTCAATATTCCAATGACACAAGTACTAAATATGTAGTCAATATTCCAATGACACAAGTACTAAATATGTAGTCAATATTCCAATGACACAAGTACTAAATATGTAGTCAATATTCCAATGACACAAGTACTAAATATGTAGTCAATATTCCAATGACACAAGTACTAAATATGTAGTCAATATTCCAATGACACAAGTACTAAATATGTAGTCAATATTCCAATGACACAAGTACTAAATATGTAGTCAATATTCCAATGACACAAGTACTAAATATGTAGTCAATATTCCAATGACACAAGTACTAAATATGTAGTCAATATTCCAATGACACAAGTACTAAATATGTAGTCAATATTCCAATGACACAAGTACTAAATATGTAGTCAATATTTCCACAAGTACTAAATATGTAGTCAATATTCCAATGACACAAGTACTAAATATATAGTCAATATTCCAATGAGACAAGTACTAAATATGTAGTCAATATTCCAATGACACAAGTACTAAATATGTAGTCAATATTCCAATGACACAATTACTAAATATGTAGTCAATATTCCAATGACACAAGTACTAAATAAGTAGTCAATATTCCAATGACACAAGTACTAAATATGTAGTCAATATTCCAATGACACAAATTACTAAATATGTAGTCAATATTCCAATGACACAAGTACTAAATATGTAGTCAATATTCCAATGACACAAGTACTAAATATGTAGTCAATATTCCAATGACACAAGTACTAAATATGTAGTCAATATTCCAATGACACAAGTCAATATTTCAATACTATATTATATGTAGTCAATATTCCAATGACACAAGTACTAAATATGTAGTCAATATTCCAATGACACAAGTACTAAATATGTAGTCAATATTCCAATGACACAAGTACTAAATATGTAGTCAATATTCCAATGACACAAGTACTAAATATGTAGTCAATATTCCAATGACACAAGTACTAAATATGTAGTCAATATTCCAATGACACAAGTACTAAATATGTAGTCAATATTCCAATGACACAAGTACTAAATATGTAGTCAATATTCCAATGACACAAGTACTAAATATGTAGTCAATATTCCAATGAGACAAGTACTAAATATGTAGTCAATATTCCAATGACACATTACTAAATATGTAGTCAATATTCCAATGACACAAGTACTAAATATGTAGTCAATATTCCAATGACACAAGTACTAAATATGTAGTCAATATTCCAATGACACAACTAAATATGTAGTCAATATTCCAATGACACAAGTACTAAATATGTAGTCAATATTCCAATGACACAATTTACTAAATATGTAGTCAATATTCCAATGACACAATTACTAAATATGTAGTCAATTTTCCAATGACACAAGTACTAAATATGTAGTCAATATTCCAATGACACAAGTACTAAATATGTAGTCAATATTCCAATGACACAATTACTAAATATGTAGTCAATATTCCAATGACACAAGTACTATATAAGTAGTCAATATTCCAATGACACAAGTACTAAATATGTAGTCAATATTCCAATGACACAATATTCCAATGACACAAGTACTAAATATGTAGTCAATATTCCAATGACACAAATTCCAATGACACAACTACTAAATATGTAGTCAATATTCCAATGACACAAGTACTAAATATGTAGTCAATATTCCAATGACACAAGTACTAAATATGTAGTCAATATTCTAAATATGTAGTCAATATTCCAATGACACAAGTTACTAAATATGTAGTCAATATTCCAATGAGACAAGTACTAAATATGTCAATATTCCAATGACACAAGTACTAAATATGTAGTCAATATTCCAATGACACAAGTACTAAATATGTAGTCAATTTTCCAATGACACAAGTACTAAATATGTAGTCAATATTCCAATGACACAAGTACTAAATATGTAGTCAATATTCCAATGACACAAGTACTAAATATGTAGTCAATATTCCAATGACACAAGTACTAAATATGTAGTCAATATTCCAATGACACAAGTACTAAATATGTAGTCAATATTCCAATGACACAAAGTACTAAATATGTAGTCAATATTCCAATGACACAAGTACTAAATATGTAGTCAATATTCCAATGACACAAGTACTAAATATGTAGTCAATATTCCAATGACACAAGTACTAAATATGTAGTCAATATTCCAATGACACAAGTACTAAATATGTAGTCAATATTCCAATGACACAAGTACTAAATATGTAGTCAATATTCCAATGACACATTTACTAAATATGTAGTCAATATTCCAATGACACAAGTACTAAATATGTAGTCAATATTCCAATGACACAAGTACTAAATATGTAGTCAATATTCCAATGACACAAGTACTAAATATGTAGTCAATATTCCAATGACACAAGTACTAAATATGTAGTCAATATTCCAATGACACAAGTACTAAATATGTAGTCAATATTCCAATGACACAAAATTACTAAATATGTAGTCAATATTCCAATGACACAAGTACTAAATATGTAGTCAATATTCCAATGACACTAAATAAGTACTAAATATGTAGTCAATATTCCAATGACACAAGTACTAAATATGTAGTCAATATTCCAATGACACAAGTACTAAATATGTAGTCAATATTCCAATGACACAAGTACTAAATATGTAGTCAATATTCCAATGACACAAGTACTAAATATGTAGTCAATATTCCAATGACACAAGTACTAAATATGTAGTCAATATTCTCATGAGACAAGTACTAAATATGTAGTCAATATTCCAATGACACAAGTACTAAATATGTAGTCAATATTCCAATTACACAAGTACTAAATATGTAGTCAATATTCCAATGACACAAGTACTAAATATGTAGTCAATATTCCAATGACACAAGTACTAAATATGTAGTCAATATTCCAATGACACAAGTACTAAATATGTAGTCAATATTCCAATGACACATGTACTAAATATGTAGTCAATATTCCAATGACACAAGTACTAAATATGTAGTCAATATTCCAATGACACAAATTACTAAATATGTAGTCAATATTCCAATGACACAATTACTAAATATGTAGTCAATATTCCAATGACACAAGTACTAAATATGTAGTCAATATTCACAATAAATATGTAGTCAATATTCCTAAATATGTAGTCAATATTCCAATGACACAAGTACTAAATATGTAGTCAATATTCCAATGACACAATTACTAAATATGTAGTCAATATTCCAATGACACAAGTACTAAATATGTAGTCAATATTCCAATGACACAATTACTAAATATGTAGTCAATATTCCAATGACACAAGTACTAAATATGTAGTCAATATTCCAATGACACAAGTACTAAATATGTAGTCAATATTCCAATGACACAATTACTAAATATGTAGTCAATATTCCAATGACACAAGTACTAAATATGTAGTCAATATTCCAATGACACAAGTACTAAATATGTAGTCAATATTCCAATGACACAAGTACTAAATATGTAGTCAATATTCCAATGACACAATTACTAAATATGTAGTCAATATTCCAATGACACAAGTACTAAATATGTAGTCAATATTCCAATGACACAAGTACTAAATATGTAGTCAATATTCCAATGACACAAGTTACTAAATATGTACAATATTCCAATAAATATAAATAGTCAATATTCCAATGACACAAGTACTAAATATGTAGTCAATATTCCAATGACACAAGTACTAAATATGTAGTCAATATTCCAATGACAAGTACTAAATAAGTCAATATTCCAATGACACAAGTACTAAATATGTAGTCAATATTCCAATGACACAAGTACTAAATATGTAGTCAATATTCCAATGACACAAGTACTAAATATGTAGTCAATATTCCAATGACACAAGTACTAAATATGTAGTCAATATTCCAATGACACAATATTACTAAATATGTAGTCAATATTCCAATGACACAAGTACTAAATATGTAGTCAATATTCCAATGACACAAGTACTAAATATGTAGTCAATATTCCAATGACACAAGTACTAAATATGTAGTCAATATTCCAATGACACAAGTACTAAATATGTAGTCAATATTCCAATGACACAAGTACTAAATATGTAGTCAATATTCCAATGACACAAGTACTAAATATGTAGTCAATATTCCAATGACACAAGTACTAAATATGTAGTCAATATTCCAATGACACAAGTACTAAATATGTAGTCAATATTCCAATGACACAATTACTAAATATGTAGTCAATATTCCAATGACACAAGTACTAAATATGTAGTCAATATTCCAATGACACAAGTACTAAATATGTAGTCAATATTCCAATGACACAAGTACTAAATATGTAGTCAATATTCCAATGACACAAGTACTAAATATGTAGTCAATATTCCAATGACACAAGTACTAAATATGTAGTCAATATTCCAATGACACAAGTACTAAATATGTAGTCAATATTCCAATGACACAAGTACTAAATATGTAGTCAATATTCCAATGACACAAGTACTAAATATGTAGTCAATATTCCAATGACACAAGTACTAAATATGTAGTCAATATTCCAATGACACAAGTACTAAATATGTAGTCAATATTCCAATGACACAAGTACTAAATATGTAGTCAATATTCCAATGACACAAGTACTAAATATGTAGTCAATATTCCAATGACACAAGTACTAAATATGTAGTCAATATTCCAATGACACAAGTACTAAATATGTAGTCAATATTCCAATGACACAAGTACTAAATATGTAGTCAATATTCCAATGACACAATTACTAAATATGTAGTCAATATTCCAATGACACAAGTACTAAATATGTAGTCAATATTCCAATGACACAAGTACTAAATATGTAGTCAATATTCCAATGACACAAGTACTAAATATGTAGTCAATATTCCAATGACACAAATTACTAAATATGTAGTCAATATTCCAATGACACAAGTACTAAATATGTAGTCAATATTCCAATGACACAAGTACTAAATAAGTCAATACTAAATATGTAGTCAATATTCCAATGACACAAGTACTAAATATGTAGTCAATATTCCAATGACACAAGTACTAAATATGTAGTCAATATTCCAATGACACAAGTACTAAATATGTAGTCAATATTCCAATGACACAAGTACTAAATATGTAGTCAATATTCCAATGACACAAGTACTAAATATGTAGTCAATATTCCAATGACACAAGTACTAAATATGTAGTCAATATTCCAATGACACAAGTACTAAATATGTAGTCAATATTCCAATGACACAAGTACTAAATATGTAGTCAATATTCCAATGACACAAGTACTAAATATGTAGTCAATATTCCAATGACACAAGTACTAAATATGTAGTCAATATTCCAATGACACAAGTACTAAATATGTAGTCAATATTCCAATGACACATTTACTAAATATGTAGTCGATATTCCAATGACACAAGTACTAAATATGTAGTCAATATTCCAATGACACAATTACTAAATATGTAGTCAATATTCCAATGACACAAGTACTAAATATGTAGTCAATATTCCAATGACACAAGTACTAAATATGTAGTCAATATTCCAATGACACAAGTACTAAATATGTAGTCAATATTCCAATGACACAAGTACTAAATATGTAGTCAATATTCCAATGACACAAGTACTAAATATGTAGTCAATATTCCAATGACACAAGTACTAAATATGTAGTCAATATTCCAATGACACAAGTACTAAATATGTAGTCAATATTCCAATGACACAAGTACTAAATATGTAGTCAATATTCCATAAATATGTAGTCAATATTCCAATGACACAAGTACTAAATATGTAGTCAATATTCCAATGACACAAGTACTAAATATGTAGTCAATATTCCAATGACACAAGTACTAAATATGTAGTCAATATTCCAATGACACAAGTACTAAATATGTAGTCAATATTCCAATGACACAAGTACTAAATATGTAGTCAATATTCCAATGACACAAGTACTAAATATGTAGTCAATATTCCAATGACACAAGTACTAAATATGTAGTCAATATTCCAATGACACAAGTACTAAATATGTAGTCAATATTCCAATGACACAAGTACTAAATATGTAGTCAATATTCCAATGACACAAGTACTAAATATGTAGTCAATATTCCAATGACACAAGTACTAAATATGTAGTCAATATTCCAATGACACAAGTACTAAATATGTAGTCAATATTCCAATGACACAAGTACTAAATATGTAGTCAATATTCCAATGACACAAGTACTAAATATGTAGTCAATATTCCAATGACACAAGTACTAAATATGTAGTCAATATTCCAATGACACAAGTACTAAATATGTAGTCAATATTCCAATGACACAAGTACTAAATATGTAGTCAATATTCCAATGACACAAGTACTAAATATGTAGTCAATATTCCAATGACACAAGTACTAAATATGTAGTCAATATTCCAATGACACAAGTACTAAATATGTAGTCAATATTCCAATGACACAAATTACTAAATATGTAGTCAATATTCCAATGACACAAGTACTAAATATGTAGTCAATATTCCAATGACACAAGTACTAAATATGTAGTCAATATTCCAATGACACAAGTACTAAATATGTAGTCAATATTCCAATGACACAAGTACTAAATATGTAGTCAATATTCCAATGACACAAGTACTAAATATGTAGTCAATATTCCAATGACACAAGTACTAAATATGTAGTCAATATTCCAATGACACAAGTACTAAATATGTAGTCAATATTCCAATGACACAAGTACTAAATATGTAGTCAATATTCCAATGACACAAGTACTAAATATGTAGTCAATATTCCAATGACACAAGTACTAAATATGTAGTCAATATTCCAATGACACAAATTACTAAATATGTAGTCAATATTCCAATGACACAATTACTAAATATGTAGTCAATATTCCAATGACACAAGTACTAAATATGTAGTCAATATTCCAATGACACAAGTACTAAATATGTAGTCAATATTCCAATGACACAATTACTAAATATGTAGTCAATATTCCAATGACACAAGTACTAAATATGTAGTCAATATTCCAATGACACAAGTACTAAATATGTAGTCAATATTCCAATGACACAAGTACTAAATATGTAGTCAATATTCCAATGACACAAGTACTAAATATGTAGTCAATATTCCAATGACACAAATTACTAAATATGTAGTCAATATTCCAATGACACAAGTACTAAATATGTAGTCAATATTCCAATGACACAAGTACTAAATATGTAGTCAATATTCCAATGACACAAGTACTAAATATGTAGTCAATATTCCAATGACACAAGTACTAAATATGTAGTCAATATTCCAATGACACAAGTACTAAATATGTAGTCAATATTCCAATGACACAATTACTAAATATGTAGTCAATATTCCAATGACACAAGTACTAAATATGTAGTCAATATTCCAATGACACAAGTACTAAATATGTAGTCAATATTCCAATGACACAAGTACTAAATATGTAGTCAATATTCCAATGACACAAGTACTAAATATGTAGTCAATATTCCAATGACACAAGTACTAAATATGTAGTCAATATTCCAATGACACAAGTACTAAATATGTAGTCAATATTCCAATGACACAAGTACTAAATATGTAGTCAATATTCCAATGACACAAGTACTAAATATGTAGTCAATATTCCAATGACACAATGTACTAAATATGTAGTCAATATTCCAATGACACAAGTACTAAATATGTAGTCAATATTCCAATGACACAAGTACTAAATATGTAGTCAATATTCCAATGACACAAGTACTAAATATGTAGTCAATATTCCAATGACACAAGTACTAAATATGTAGTCAATATTCCAATGACACAAGTACTAAATATGTAGTCAATATTCCAATGACACAAGTACTAAATATGTAGTCAATATTCCAATGACACAAGTACTAAATATGTAGTCAATATTCCAATGACACAAGTACTAAATATGTAGTCAATATTCCAATGACACAAGTACTAAATATGTAGTCAATATTCCAATGACACAAGTACTAAATATGTAGTCAATATTCCAATGACACAAGTACTAAATATGTAGTCAATATTCCAATGACACAAGTACTAAATATGTAGTCAATATTCCAATGACACAAGTACTAAATATGTAGTCAATATTCCAATGACACAAGTACTAAATATGTAGTCAATATTCCAATGACACAAGTACTAAATATGTAGTCAATATTCCAATGACACAAGTACTAAATATGTAGTCAATATTCCAATGACACAAGTACTAAATATGTAGTCAATATTCCAATGACACAAGTACTAAATATGTAGTCAATATTCCAATGACACAAGTACTAAATATGTAGTCAATATTCCAATGACACAAGTACTAAATATGTAGTCAATATTCCAATGACACAAGTACTAAATATGTAGTCAATATTCCAATGACACAAGTACTAAATATGTAGTCAATATTCCAATGACACAAGTACTAAATATGTAGTCAATATTCCAATGACACAAGTACTAAATATGTAGTCAATATTCCAATGACACAAGTACTAAATATGTAGTCAATATTCCAATGACACAAGTACTAAATATGTAGTCAATATTCCAATGACACAAGTACTAAATATGTAGTCAATATTCCAATGACACAAGTACTAAATATGTAGTCAATATTCCAATGACACAAGTACTAAATATGTAGTCAATATTCCAATGACACAAGTACTAAATATGTAGTCAATATTCCAATGACACAAGTACTAAATATGTAGTCAATATTCCAATGACACAAGTACTAAATATGTAGTCAATATTCCAATGACACAAGTACTAAATATGTAGTCAATATTCCAATGACACAAGTACTAAATATGTAGTCAATATTCCAATGACACAATTACTAAATATGTAGTCAATATTCCAATGACACATTTACTAAATATGTAGTCAATATTCCAATGACACAAGTACTAAATATGTAGTCAATATTCCAATCACACAAGTACTAAATATGTAGTCAATATTCCAATGGCACAAGTACTAAATATGTAGTCAATATTCCAATGACACAAGTAATATGTAGTCAATATGTACTAAATATAGTCAATATTCCAATGACACAAGTACTAAATATGTAGTCAATATTCCAATGACACAAGTACTAAATATGTAGTCAATATTCCAATGACACAAGTACTAAATATGTAGTCAATATTCAATGACACAAGTACTAAATATGTAGTCAATATTCCAATGACACAAGTACTAAATATGTAGTCAATATTCCAATGACACAAGTACTAAATATGTAGTCAATATTCCAATGACACAATTACTAAATATGTAGTGAATATTCCAATGACACAATTACTAAATATGTAGTCAATATTCCAATGACACAAGTACTAAATATGTAGTCAATATTCCAATGACACAAGTACTAAATATGTAGTCAATATTCCAATGACACAAGTACTAAATATGTAGTCAATATTCCAATGACACAAGTACTAAATATGTAGTCAATATTCCAATGACACAATTACTAAATATGTAGTCAATATTCCAATGACACAATTACTAAATATGTAGTCAATATTCCAATGACACAAGTACTAAATATGTAGTCAATATTCCAATGACACAAGTACTAAATATGTAGTCAATATTCCAATGACACAAGTACTAAATATGTAGTCAATATTCCAATGACACAAGTACTAAATATGTAGTCAATATTCCAATGACACAAGTACTAAATATGTAGTCAATATTCCAATGACACAAGTACTAAATATGTAGTCAATATTCCAATGACACAATTACTAAATATGTAGTCAATATTCCAATGACACAAGTACTATATATGTAGTCAATATTCCAATGACACAAGTACTAAATATGTAGTCAATATTCCAATGACACAAATTACTAAATATGTAGTCAATATTCCAATGACACAAGTACTAAATATGTAGTCAATATTCCAATGACACAAGTACTAAATATGTAGTCAATATTCCAATGACACAAGTACTAAATATGTAGTCAATATTCCAATGACACAAGTACTAAATATGTAGTCAATATTCCAATGACACAAGTACTAAATATGTAGTCAATATTCCAATGACACAAGTACTAAATATGTAGTCAATATTCCAATGACACAAGTACTAAATATGTAGTCAATATTCCAATGACACAAGTACTAAATATGTAGTCAATATTCCAATGACACAAGTACTAAATATGTAGTCAATATTTCAATGACACAAGTACTAAATATGTAGTCAATATTCCAATGACACAAGTACTAAATATGTAGTCAATATTCCAATGACACAAGTACTAAATATGTAGTCAATATTCCAATGACACAGAATTACTAAATATGTGTCAATATTCCAATACTAAATATATTGTCAATTTTCCAATACACTGAGTACTAAATATATGTAGTCAATATTCCAATGACACAAATTACTAAATATGTAGTCAATATTCCAATGACACAAGTACTAAATATGTAGTCAATATTCCAATGACACAAGTACTAAATATGTAGTCAGTATTCCAATAGCACAAGGGTACTATAATATAGCAGTCAATATGTGACTGACAACTTGCAAATATGTAGTCAATATTCCAATGAGACGAAATACTAAATATATGTGTCAATATTCCAATGAGACAAATACTAAATATGTAGTCAATATTCCAATGACACAAGTACTAAATATGTACCAAATGTGGCAGTGATTGACAAGTACTTTTGACTGTAATGAATCAGCCAATATTCAAATGACACAAATTACTAAGCCAAATAGCAGTCAATATTCCAATGACACAAGAAATAACTTCAAATAATGGCAGTCAAATATTCCAGTGAGACATGTACCACTAAAATATGTGGTCAATATTCCTATTAAGGACAGGGTACTAAATATGTAGTCAATATTCCAATGACAAATGTACTATATATGTTGTCAATATTCCAATGATACAAATTGTGCTAAATATGTAGTCAATATTCCAATGACACAAGTACTAAATATGTAGTCAATATTCCAATGACACATGACCTATAAATATGTAGTCAATATTCAAATGACACAAGTTACTAAATATGTAATCAATATTCCAATGACACATTTACTAAATATGTAGTCAATATTTCAATGACACATGTACTAAATATGTGAATCCATTATTCCAATGAGATTGCATACTAAATATCTAGTCAATATTCCAATGACACAGAGTACTAAATATGTAGTCAATATTCCAATGAGTCAAAATTGTACTAAATATGTAGTCAATATTCCAATGGTGCAAAACAATTGCTAAATATGTAGTCAATATTCCAATGACACAAGTACTAAATATGTAGTCAATATTCCAATGACACAAGTACTAAATATGTAGTCAATATTCCAATGACATACAAGTACTAAATATGTAGTCAATATTATGATCAACATATAACGTACTAAATATGTAGTCAATATTTCAATGACACGTATTGCTAAATATCAGTCAATATTCCAATGAAACAAAAGTACTAAATATGTAGTCAATATTCCAATGAAAACAAGAGGTACCATTATATTACTATTACCAAACATCAACAACCACGGTACTAAATATGTGAATCAATATTCTAATGACAAGTGACTAGTATGTAGTCAATTCCAATGACACAAAACTAAATATGTAGTCAATATTCCAATAAAAAGAAGTAGTACTATGTAGTCTAATATTCCAGCTATTAGAAAAAATGTACTATTGGCATGTAGTCAATATTCCAATGAGTTGGAAGTGACGTTAATATGGTAGTCAATATTCCAATGACAGTGAAGTACTAAATATGTAGTCAATATTCCAATGAGACAAGTACTAAATATGTAGTCAATATTCCAATGACAGAAGTACTAAATATGTAGTCAATATTCCAATGACACAATTACTAAATATGTAGTCAATATTCCAATGACACAGTACTAAATATGTAAGTCAATATTCCAATGAGATTTAAGTACTAAATATGTGAGTCGATATTCCAATGAGACAAGTACTAAATATCCAATGGTTTATCTCAAAGACACAAGTACTAAATATTGTAGCGGTCAATATTCAATGACACAAAATTACTAAATATGTAGTCAATATTCCAAAGACACAAGTACTAAATATGTAGTCAATATTCCAATGAGACAAGTACTCAATATGTAGTCAATATTCCAATGACACAAGTACTAAATATCTAGTCAATATTATCAGTCAGTACTAAATATGTAGTCAATATAGTCCAAAGAGACAAGTAAAAATATGTAGTCAATATTCCAATGAAACAAGTTACTAAATATGTAGTCAATATTCCAATGACACAATTACTAAAAATATGTAGTCAATATTCCAATGAAACAACATTTACTAAATATGTAGTCAATATTCCAATGACACATTTACTAAATATGTAGTCAATATTCCAATGACACATTTACAAAATATGTAGGGTCAATATTCCAATGACACAATTACTAAATATGTAGTCAATATTCCAATGACACAAAGTACTAAATATGTGAGTCAATATTCCAATGAGACAAGTACTAAATAGTAGTCAATATTCCAATGAGACAAGTACTATGTTGTAGTCAATATTCCATAAATGTAGTCAATATCTTCAAATGACACAAATAATGTAGTCAATATTCCAATGAGACAAGTACTAAATATGTAGTCAATATTCCAATGACACAAGTACTAAATATGTAGTCAATATTCCAATGAGGAAAGAACTTAATTGGTCAGTCAAATGAGAAGAACTAAATATGTAGTCAATATTCAATGAGGACAAGTACTAAATATGTAGTCAATATTCCAATGACACAAGTACTAAATATATAGTCAATATTCCAATGACACAAAGTACTAAATATGTAGTCAATATTCCAATGAGACAAGTACTAGATATGTAGTCAAATTCCAATGACACAGAACGTACTAAATATGTAGTCAATATTTCAATGATACAAATTACTAAATATGTAGTCAATATTCCAATGAGACAAATACTAAATATGTAGTCAATATTCCAATGACACAAGTACTAAATATGTAGTCAATATTCCAATGACACAAAGTTTTCTAAATATGTAGTCAATATTCCAATAAGCCAAGTACTAAATATGTAGTCAATATTCAATGACACAATTACTAAATATGTAGTCAATATTCCAATGACACAAATACTAAATATGTAGTCAATATTCCAATGACACAAGTACAATACTAAATATGTAGTCAATATTCCAATGACACATGTAACTAAATATGTAGTCAATATTCCAATGACACAAGTTGTACTAAATATGTAGTCAATATTCAAAATGACACGTAAGTACTAAAATATGTAGTCAATATTCCAATGACACATTTACTAAATATGTAGTCAATATTCCAATGAGACAAGTACTAAATATCTAGTCAATATTCCAAATGACACAAGTACTAAATATGTAGTCAATATTCCAATGACACAAATACTAAATATGTAGTCAATATTCCAATGGCACAAGTACTAAATATGTAGTCAATATTCCAATGACACAAGTACTAAATATGTAGTCAATATTCCAATGACACAAGTACTAAATATGTAGTCAATATTCCAATGAAACAAGTACTAAATATGTAGTCAATATTCCAATGAAACAAGTACTAAATATGTGAAACAAGTACCAAATAGTCAATATTTCAATGACACATGTACTAAATATGTAGTCAATATTCCAATGACACAAGTACTAAATATGTAGTCAATATTCCATAAATATGTAGTCAATATTCCAATGAAACAAGTAGTAAATATGTAGTCAATATTTCAATGACACAAGTACTAAATATGTAGTCAATATTCCAATGAGAGAAGAACTATATATATAGTCAATATTCCAATAAGAGAGGTACTAAATATGTAGTAAATATTCCAATGAGACAAAGTACTAATTATGTAGTCAATATTCCATAAATATGTAGTCAATATTCCAATGACACAACTAAATATGTAGTCAATATTCCAATGAAACAAGTACTAAATATGTAGTCAATATTCCAATGACACATTTACTAAATATGTAGTCAATATTCCAATGACACATTTACTAAATATGTAGTCAATATTCCAATGACAGACAAGTACTAAATATGTAGTCAATATTCCAATGAGACAAAGTAATTACAAATTATGTAGTCAATATTCCATAAATATGTAGTCAATATTCCAATGACACAAGTACTAAATATGTAGTCAATATTCCAATGAAACAAGTACTAAATATGTAGTCAATATTCCAATGACACAAGTACTAAACTTGTAGTCAATATTCCAATGACACATTTACTAAATATGTAGTCGATATTCCAATGAGACAAGTACTAAATATCTAGTCAATATTCCAATGAGACAAGTACTAAATATCTAGTCAATATTCCAATGACACAAGTACTAAATATGTAGTCAATATTCCAAAGAGACAAGTACTAATTATGTAGTCGATATTCCAATGAGACAAGTACTAAATATCTAGTCAATATTCCAATGAGACAAGTACTAAATATCTAGTCAATATTCCAATGACACAAGTACTAAATATGTAGTCAATATTCCAAAGAGACAAGTACTAATTATGTAGTCAATATTCCAGTGAGACAAATTACTAAATATGTAGTCAATATTCCAATGACACAACTACTAAATATGTAGTCAATATTCCAATGACACAAATTAGTAAATATGTAGTCGATATTCCAATGAGACAAGTACTAAATATCTAGTCAATATTCCAATGAAACAAGTACTAAATATGTAATCAATATTCCAATGACACATTTACTAAATATGTAGTCAATATTCCAATGACACATTCACTAAATATGTAGTCAATATTTCAATGACACAAGTACTAAATATGTAGTCAATATTCCAATGACACAAGTACTAAATATGTAGTCAATATTCCAATGACAGGACAAGTACTAAATATGTAGTCAATATTCCAATGACACAAGTACTAAATATGTAGTCAATATTCCAATGAGAACTACTAAATATATAGTCAATATTCCAATGAGACAAGTACTAAATATGTAGTCAATATTCCAATGACACAAGTACTAAATATGTAGTCAATATTCCAATGACACAAGTACTAAATATGTAGTCAATATTCCAATGACACAAGTACTAAATAATATGGTCAATATTCCAATGACACAAGTACTAAATATGTAGTCAATTTTCCAATGACACAAGTACTAAATATGTAGTCAATATTCCAATGAGACAAGTACTAAATATGTAGTCAATATTCCAATGACACAAGTACTAAATATGTAGTCAATATTCCAATGAGACAAATACTAAATATGTAGTCAATATTCCAATGACACAAGTACTAAATATGTAGTCAATATTCAATGACACAAGTACTAAATATGTAGTCAATATTCCAATGACACAAGTATACTAAATATGTAGTCAATATTCCAATGACACAAGTACTAAATATGTAGTCAATATTCCAATGACACAAGTACTAAATATGTAGTCAATATTCCAATGACACAAGTACTAAATATGTAGTCAATATTTCAATGACAATGACTAAATATGTAGTCAATATTCAAATAAATAAATATGTAGTCAATATTCCAATGACACATTTACTAAATATGTAGTCAATATTCCAATGTGACAGGTACTAAATATGTAGTCAATATTCCAATGACACAAGTACTAAATATGTAGTCAATATTCCAATGACACAAGTACTAAATATGTAGTCAATATTCCAATGACACAAGTACTAAATATGTAGTCAATATTCCAATGACACAAGTACTAAATATGTAGTCAATATTCCAATGACACAAATTACTAAATATGTAGTCAATATTCCAATGACACAAGTACTAAATATGTAGTCAATATTCCAATGACACAGGTACTAAATATGTAGTCAATATTCCAATGACACAAGTACTAAATATGTAGTCAATATTCCAATGACACAAGTTACTAAATATGTAGTCAATATTTCAATGACACAATTACTAAAATGTAGTCAATACAATGACACAATTACTAAATATGTAGTCAATATTCCAATGACACAAGTACTAAATATGTAGTCAATATTCCAATGACACAAGTACTAAATATGTAGTCAATATTCCAATGAGACAAGTACTAAATATGTAGTCAATACTCCAATGAGACAAGTACTAAATATGTAGTCAATACTCCAATGAGACAAAGTACTAAATATGTAGTCAATATTCCAATGACAACAAGTACTAAATATGTAGTCAATATTCCAATGACACAAAGTACTAAATATGTAGTCAAATTCCAATGACACAATTACTAAAATGTAGTCAATATTCCAATGACACATTTACTAAATATGTAGTCAATATTCCAATGACACATTTACTAAATATGTAGTCAATATTCCAATGAGACAAGTACTAAATATGTAGTCAATATTCCAATGACACAAGTACTAAATATGTAGTCAATATTATGACACAAATTACTAAATATGTAGTCAATATTCCAATGACACAAGTACTAAATATGTAGTCAATATTCCAATGACACAAGTACTAAATATGTAGTCAATATTCCAATGACACAAATACTAAATATGTAGTCAATATTCCAATGACACAACTACTAAATATGTAGTCAATACAATGAAATACTAAATATGTAGTCAATATTCCAATGACACAAGTACTAAATATGTAGTCAATATTCCAATGACACAAGTACTAAATATGTAGTCAATATTCCAATGACACAAGTACTAAATATGTAGTCAATATTCCAATGACACAAGTACTAAATATGTAGTCAATATTCCAATGACAAGTACTAAATATATAGTCAATATTCCAATGAGACAAGTACTAAATATGTAGTCAATATTCCAATGAGACAAATTTACTAATTATGTAATCAATATTCCATAAGAGTACTAAATATGTAGTCAATATTCCAATGACACAAGTACTAAATATGTAGTCAATATTTCAAAGACACAAGTACTAAATATGTAGTCAATATTCCAATGAGAGAAGAACTATATATATAGTAAATATTCCAATAAGAGACTAACTAAATATGTAGTAAATATTCCAATGAGACAAATTACTAAATATGTAGTCAATATTCCATAAATATGTAGTCAATATTCCAATGACACAACTAAATATGTAGTCAATATTCCAATGAAACAAGTACTAAATATGTAATCAATATTCCAATGACACATTTCCTAAATATGTAGTCAATATTCCAATGACACATTTACTAAATATGTAGTCGATATTCCAATGAGACAAGTACTAAATATCTAGTCAATATTCCAATGAGACAAGTACTAATTATGTAGTCAATATTCCATAAATATGTAGTCAATATTCCAATGACACAACTAAATATGTAGTCAATATTCCAATGACACAAGTACTAAATATGTAGTCAATATTCCAATGAGAGAAGAACTATATATATAGTCAATATTCCAATGAGACAAGTACTAAATATGTAGTCAATATTCCAATGACACAAGTACTAAATATGTAGTCAATATTCCAATGACACATTTACTAAATATGTAGTCGATATTCCAATGAGACAAGTACTAAATATCTAGTCAATATTCCAATGAGACAAGTACTAAATATCTAGTCAATATTCCAATGACACAAGTACTAAATATGTAGTCAATATTCCAAAGAGACAAGTACTAATTATGTAGTCGATATTCCAATGAGACAAGTACTAAATATCTAGTCAATATTCCAATGACACAAGTACTAAATATGTAGTCAATATTCCAATGACACAAGTACTAAATATGTAGTCAATATTCCAATGAGACAAGTACTAAATATGTAGTCAATATTCCATAAATATATAGTCAATACTCCAATGACACAACTAAATATGTAGTCAATATTCCAATGAAACAAGTAGTAAATATGTAGTCGATATTCCAATGAGACAAGTACTAAATATCTAGTCAATATTCCAATGAAACAAGTACTAAATATGTAATCAATATTCCAATGACACATTTACTAAATATGTAGTCAATATTCCAATGACACATTTACTAAATATGTAGTCAATATTCCAATGAGACAAGTACTAAATATCTAGTCAATATTCCAATGACACAAGTACTAAATATGTAGTCAATATTCCAATGAGACAAGTACTAATTATGTAGTCAATATTCCATAAATATGTAGTCAATATTCCAATGACACAACTAAATATGTAGTCAATATTCCAATGAAACAAGTACTAAATATGTAGTCAATATTTCAATGACACAAGTACTAAATATGTAGTCAATATTCCAATGAGAGAAGAACTATATATATAGTCAATATTCCAATCAGAGAAGAACTATATATATAGTCAATATTCCAATGAGACAAGTACTAAATATGTAGTCAATATTCCAATGACACAAGTACTAAATATATAGTCAATATTCCAATGACACAACTACTAAATATGTAGCCAATATTCGAATGACGCAAGTACTAAATATGTGCTCATTATTCCAATGACACAAGTACTAAATATGTAGTCAATATTCCAATGACACAAGTACTAAATATGTAGTCAATATTCCAATGAGACAAGTACTAAATATGTAGTCAATATTCCAATGACACAAGTACTAAATATGTAGTCAATATTCCAATGACACAAGTACTAAATATGTAGTCAATATTCCAATTAGACAAATATTAAATATGTAGTCAATATTCCAATGACACAAGTACTAAATATGTAGTCAATATTCCAATGACACAACTACTTAATATGTAGTCAATACTCCAATGACACAAGTACTAAATGTGTAGTCATTATTTCAATGACACATGACCTAAATATGTAGTCATTATTCAAATGACACAAGTACTAAATATGTAGTCAATATTCCAATGAGACAAGTACTAAATATGTAGTCAATATTCCAATGACACAAGTACTAAATATGTAGTCAATATTCAAATGACACATGTACTAAATAAGTAGTCAATATTCCAATGACACATTTACTAAATATGTAGTCGATATTCCAATGAGACAAATACTAAATATCTAGTCAATATTCCAATGACACAAGTACTAAATATGTAGTCAATATTCCAATGACACAAGTACTAAATATGTAGTCAATATTCCAATGACACAAGTACTAAATATGTAGTCAATATTCCAATGACACAAGTACTAAATATGTAGTCAATTTTCAAATGACACAAGTACTAAATATGTAGTCAATATTCCAAGGACACAAATACTAACTATGTAGTCAATATTCCAATGACACAAGTACTAAATATGTAGTCAATATTCCAATGACACAATTACTAAATATGTAGTCAATATTCCAATGACACAAGTACTAAATATGTAGTCAATATTCCAATGACACAAGTACTAAATATGTGGTCATTATTTCAATGACACATGTACTAAATATGTAGTCATTATTCAAATGACACAAGTACTAAATATGTAGTCAATATTCCAATAACACAAGTACTAAATATGTAGTCAATATTCCAATGAGACAAGAACTAAATATGTAGTCAATATTCCAATGAGACAAGTACTAAATATGTAGTCAATATTGCAATGACAGAAGTACTAAATATGTAGTCAATATTCCAATGACACAAGTACTAAATATGTAGTCAATATTCCAATGACACAAGTACTAAATATGTAGTCAATATTCCAATGACACATTTACTAAATATGTAGTCGATATTGCAATGAGACAAGTACTAAATATGATGTCAATATACCAATGACACAAGTACTAAATATGTAGTGAATATTCCAATGGCACAAGTACTAAATATGTAGTCAATATTCCAATGATACAAGTACTAAATATGTAGTCAATATTCCAATGACACAAATACTAAATATGTAGTCAATATTCCAATGACCCAAGTACTAAATATGTAGTCAATTTTCCAGTGACACAACTACTAAATATGTAGTCAATATTCCAATGAGAGTAGAACTAAATATATAGTCAATATTCCAATGACACAAGTACTAAATATGTAGTCATTATTCCAATGGCACAAGTACTAAATATGTAGTCAATATTCCAATGACACAAGTACTAAATATGTAGTCAATATTCCAATGAGACAAGTACTAAATATGTAGTCAATATTCCAATGAGACAAGTACTAATTATGTAGTCAATATTCCAATGACACAACTAAATATGTAGTCAATATTCCATAAATATGTAGTCAATATTCCAATGACACAACTAAATATGTAGTCAATATTCCAATGGCACAACTAAATATGTAGTCAATATTCCAATGGCACAACTAAATATGTAGTCAATATTCCAATGAAACAAGTAGTAAATATGTAGTCAATATTTCAATGACACAAGTACTAAATATGTAGTCAATATTCCAATGAGAGAAGAACTATATATATAGTCAATATTTCAATGACACAAGTACTAAATATGTAGTCAATATTCCAGTGACACAAGTACTAAATATGTAGTCAATTTTCCAATGACACAAGTACTAAATATGTAGTCAATATTCCAATGAAACAAGTACTAAATATGTAGTCAATATTCCAATGACACAATTACTAAATATTTAGTGAATATTCCAATGACACAAGTACTAAATATGTAGTCAATATTCCAATGTCACAAGTACTAAATATGTAGTCAATATTCCAATGAGACAAGTACTAATTATGTAGTCAATATTCCAATGAAAGAAGAACTAAATATGTAGTCAATATTCCAATGACACAAGTACTAAATATGTAGTCAATATTCCAATGAAACAAGTACTAAATATGTAGTCAATATTCCAATGAAACAAGTACTAAATATGTGGTCATTATTTCAATGACACATGTACTAAATATGTAGTCATTATTCAAATGACACAAGTACTAAATATGTAGTCAATATTCCAATGACACAAGTACTAAATATGTAGTCAATATTCCAATGACACAAGTACTAAATATGTAGTCAATATTCCAATGAGAGAAGAACTATATATATAGTGAATATTTTAATGACACAAGTACTAAATATGTAGTCAATTTTCCAATGACACAACTACTAAATATGTAGTCAATATTCCAATGAAACAAGTACTAAATATGTAGTCAATATTCCAATGACACAATTACTAAATATGTAGTGAATATTCCAATGACACTAGTACTAAATATGTAGTGAATATTCCAATGTCAAAAGTACTAAATATGTAGTCAATATTCCAATGACACAAGTACTAAATATGTAGTCAATATTCCAATGAAACAAGTACTAAATATGTAGTCAATATTTCAATGACACAAGTACTAAATATGTAGTCAATATTCCAATGAGAGAAGAACTATATATATAGTCAATATTCCAATAAGAGAGGTACTAAATATGTAGTAAATATTCCAATGAGACAAGTACTAATTATGTAGTCAATATTCCATAAATATGTAGTCAATATTCCAATGACACATTTACTAAATATGTAGTCGATATTCCAATGAGACAAGTACTAAATATCTAGTCAATATTCCAATGACACAAGTACTAAATATGTAGTCAATATTCCAATGACACAAGTACTAAATATGTAGTCAATATTCCAATGACACAAGTTCTAAATATATAGTCAATTTTCCAATGACACAAGTTCTAAATATGTAGTCAATATTCCAATGAAACAAGTATTAAATATGTAGGCAATATTCCAATGACACAATTACTAAATATGTAGTCAATATTCCAATGAGAAAAGTACTAAATATGTAGTGAATATTCCAATGACACAAGTACTAAATATGTAGTCAATATTCCAATGTCACAAGTACTAAATATGTGGTCATTATTTCAATGACACATGTACTAAATATGTAGTCATTATTCAAATGACACAAGTACTAAATATGTAGTCAATATTCCAATGACACATTTACTAAATATGTAGTCGATATTTCAATGAGAGAAGTACTAAATATGTTGTCAATATTCCAATGGCACAAGAACTAAATATGTAGTCAATATTCAAATGACACAAGTACTAAATATGTAGTCAATATTCCAATGACACAAGTACTAAATATGTAGTCAATATTCCAATGAGACAAGAACTAAATATATAGTCAATATTCCAATGAGACAAGTACTAAATACGTGGTGAATATTCCAATGAGACAGGTACTAAATATGTAGTCAATATTCCAATGAGACAAATATTAAATATGTAGTCAATATTCCAATGACACAACTACTTAATATGTAGTCAATATTCCAATGAGACAAGTAGTAAATATGTAGTCAACATTCTAAAGACAAAAGTACTAAATACGTGGTCAATATTCCAATGAGACAAGTACTAAATATGTAGTTAATATTCCAATGACACAAGTACTAAATATGTAGTCAATATTCCAATGAGACAAGTACTAATTATGTAGTCAATATTCCAATGAGACAAGTACTAATTATGTAGTCAATATTCCAATGACACAACTAATTATGTAGTCAATATTCCATAAATATGTAGTCAATATTCCAATGACACAACTAAATATGTAGTCAATATTCCAATGGCACAACTAAATATGTAGTCAATATTCCAATGGCACAACTAAATATGTAGTCAATATTCCAATGAAACAAGTAGTAAATATGTAGTCAATATTTCAATGACACAAGTACTAAATATGTAGTCAATATTCCAATGAGAGAAGAACTATATATATAGTCAATATTTCAATGACACAAGTACTAAACATGTAGTCAATATTCCAGTGACAGAAGTACTAAATATGTAGTCAATTTTCGAATGACACAACTACTAAATATGTAGTCAATATTCCAATGAAACAAGTACTAAATATGTAGTCAATATTCCAATGACACAATTACTAAATCTTTAGTGAATATTTCAATGACACTAGTACTAAATATGTAGTGAATATTCCAATGTCACAAGTACTAAATATGTAGTCAATATTCCAATGAGACAAGTACTAATTATGTAGTCAATATTCCAATGAAAGAAGAACTAAATATGTAGTAAATATTTCAATGACACAAGTACTAAATATGTAGTCAATATTCCAATGACACAAGTACTAAATATGTAGTCAATATTCCAATGACACAAGTACTAAATTTGTGGTCATTATTTCAATGACACATGTACTGAATATGTAGTCATTATTCAAATGACACAAGTACTAAATATGTAGTCAATATTCCAATGACACAAGTACTAAATATGTAGTCAATATTCCAATGACACAAGTACTAAATATGTAGTCAATATTCCAATGAGAGAAGAACTATATATATAGTGAATATTTTAATGACACAAGTACTAAATATGTAGTCAATTTTCCAATGACACAACTACTAAATATGTAGTGAATATTCCAATGAAACAAGTACTAAATATGTAGTCAATATTCCAATGACACAATTACTAAATATGTAGTGAATATTTCAATGACACTAGTACTAAATATGTAGTGAATATTCCAATGTCAAAAGTACTAAATATGTAGTCAATATTCCAATGAGACAAGTACTAATTATGTAGTCAATATTCCAACGAGACAAGAACTAAATATGTAGTCAATATTTCAATGACACAAGTACTAAATATGTAGTCAAAATTCCAATGAGAGAAGAACTATATATATAGTCAATATTCCACTGAGAGAGGTACTAAATATGTAGTCAATATTCCAATGAGACAAGTACTAATTATGTAGTCAATATTCCATAAATATGTAGTCAATATTCCAATGACACATTTACTAAATATGTAGTCGATATTCCAATGAGACAAGTACTAAATATCTAGTCAATATTCCAATGACACAAGTACTAAATATGTAGTCAATATTGCAACGACAGAAGTACTAAATATGTAGGCAATATTGCAATGACACAAGTTCTAAATATATAGTCAATTTTCCAATGACACAAGTTCTAAATATGTAGTCAATATTCCAATGAAACAAGTATTAAATATGTAGGCAATACTCCAATGACACAATTACTAAATACGTAGTCAATATTCCAATGAGACAAGTACTAAATATGTAGTGAATATTCCAAAGACACAAGTACTAAATATGTTTTCAATATTCCAGTGTCACAAGTACTAAATATGTGGTCATTATTTCAATGACACATGTACTAAATATGTAGTCATTATTCAAATGACACAAGTACTAAATATGTAGTCAATATTCCAATGACACATTTACTAAATATGTAGTCGATATTTCAATGAGAGAAGTACTAAATATGTTGTCAATATTCCAATGGCACAAGAACTAAATATGTAGTCAATATTCAAATGACACAAGTACTAAATATGTAGTCAATATTCCAATGACACAAGTACTAAATATGTAGTCAATATTCCAATGAGACAAGAACTAAATATATAGTCAATATTCCAATGAGACAAGTACTAAATACGTGGTGAATATTCCAATGAGACAGGTACTAAATATGTAGTCAATATTCCAATGAGACAAATATTAAATATGTAGTCAATATTCCAATGACACAACTACTTAATATGTAGTCAATATTCCAATGAGACAAGTAGTAAATATGTAGTCAACATTCTAAAGACAAAAGTACTAAATACGTGGTCAATATTCCAATGAGACAAGTACTAAATATGTAGTTAATATTCCAATGACACAAGTACTAAATATGTAGTCAATATTCCAATGACACAAGTACTAAATATGTAGTCAATATTCCAATGACACAAGTACTAAATATGTAGTCAATATTCCAATGAGACAAATATTAAATATGTAGTCAATATTCCAATGACACAAGTACTATATACGTAGTCAATATTCCAATGAGACAAGTACTAAATATGTAGTCAATATTCCAATGAGACAAGTACTCACTTACCAACTACATACGACGAAGACATACTGTAACATTTTGTAACAGTTTTTAGCCTCTCAGTATTTATTTTTTGACAAGCTGTTTGAGGTTTATGTTTTTCACTTGTTTCACTACTGATCTAAAACTTTTATCAATTTTTTTCTCAATTTTTTATGTTGTTATTTTAGTGTATATTTACATAAGAGTTTCTTTATACTGTGGCTATTTACTCTGTGTGACCCTGAATGTTTAGTATTATAAGGGTATAAATCTACACACTGCTTTAGTATTATAAGGGAATAAATCTACACACTACTTTAGTATTATAAGGGTATAAATCTGCACACAACTTTCGTATTATAAGGGAATAAATCTACACACTTCTTTAGCATTATAATGGTATAAATCTACTCACTACTTTAGTATTATAAGGGTATAAATCTACACAGTACTTTAGTATTATAAGGGTATAAATCTGCACACAACTTTCGTATTATAAGGGTATAAATCTGCACACAACTTTAGTATTATAAGGGAATAAATCTACACACTACTTTACTATTATAAGGGTATAAATCTACACACTTCTTTAGCATTATAATGGTATAAATCTACACACTTCTTTAGCATTATAATGGTATAAATCTACACACTTCTTTAGCATTATAATGGTATAAATCTACACACTACTTTAGTATTATAAGGGTATAAATCTACACAGTACTTTAGTATTATAAGGGTATAAATCTACACACTACTTTAGTATTATAAGGGAATAAATCTACACACTACTTTACTATTATAAGGGTATAAATCTACACACTACTTTGGTATTATAAGGGTATAAATCTACATACTACTTTAGTATTATAAGTGTATAAATCTACACACTACTTTAGTATTATAAGGGTATAAATCTACACACTACTTTAGAATTATAAGTGTATAAATCTACACACTTCTTTAGCATTATAATGGTATAAATCTACTCACTACTTTAGTATTATAAGGGTATAAATCTACACAGTACTTTACTATTATAAGGGTATAAATCTGCATACAACTTTCGTATTATAAGGGTATAAATCTGCACACAACTTTAGTATTATAAGGGAATAAATCTACACACTACTTTACTATTATAAGGGTATAAATCTACACACTTCTTTAGCATTATAATGGTATAAATCTACACACTTCTTTAGCATTATAATGGATACAAATCTACACACTACTTTAGTATTATAAGGGTATAAATCTACACAGTACTTTAGTATTATAAGGGTATAAATCTACACACTACTTTAGTATTATAAGGGTATAAATCTACACAGTACTTTAGTATTATAAGGGTATAAATCTACACACTACTTTAGTATTATAAGGGAATAAATCTACACACTACTTTACTATTATAAGGGTATAAATCTACACACTTCTTTAGCATTATAATGGTATAAATCTACACACTTCTTTAGCATTATAATGGTATAAATCTACACACTACTTTAGTATTATAAGGGTATAAATCTACACAGTACTTTAGTATTATAAGGGTATAAATCTACACACCACTTTAGTATTATAAGGGTATAAATCTACACAGTACTTTAGTATTATAAGGGTATAAATCTGCACACAACTTTCGTATTATAAGGGTATAAATCTACATACTACTTTAGTATTATAAGGGTATAAATCTACACACTACTTTAGTATTATAAGTGTATAAATCTACACACTACTTTAGTATTATAAGGGTATAAATCTACACACTTCTTTAGCATTATAATGGTATAAATCTACTCACTACTTTAGTATTATAAGGGTATAAATCTACACAGTACTTTAGTATTATAAGGGTATAAATCTGCACACAACTTTCGTATTATAAGGGTATAAATCTACATACTACTTTAGTATTATAAGGGTATAAATCTACACACTACTTTAGTATTATAAGGGTATAAATCTACACACTACTTTAGTATTATAAGTGTATAAATCTACACACTACTTTAGTATTATAAGGGTATAAATCTACACACTACTTTAGTATTATAAGTGTATAAATCTGCACATTACTTTAGTATTATAAGGGTATAAATCTACACACTACTTTAGTATTATAAGGGTATAAATCTACACACTACTTTACTATTATAAGGGTATAAATCTACACACTTCTTTAGCATTATAATGGTATAAATCTACACACTTCTTTAGCATTATAATGGTATAAATCTACACACTACTTTAGTATTATAAGGGTATAAATCTACACAGTACTTTAGTATTATAAGGGTATAAATCTACACACTACTTTAGTATTATAAGGGAATAAATCTACACACTACTTTACTATTATAAGGGTATAAATCTACACACTTCTTTAGCATTATAATGGTATAAATCTACACACTTCTTTAGCATTATAATGGTATAAATCTACACACTACTTTAGTATTATAAGGGTATAAATCTACACAGTACTTTAGTATTATAAGGGTATAAATCTACACACCACTTTAGTATTATAAGGGTATAAATCTACACAGTACTTTAGTATTATAAGGGTATAAATCTGCACACAACTTTCGTATTATAAGGGTATAAATCTACATACTACTTTAGTATTATAAGGGTATAAATCTACACACTACTTTAGTATTATAAGTGTATAAATCTACACTACTACTTTAGTATTATAAGGGAATAAATCTACACACTTCTTTAGCATTATAATGGTATAAATCTACTCACTACTTTAGTATTATAAGGGTATAAATCTACACAGTACTTTAGTATTATAAGGGTATAAATCTGCACACAACTTTCGTATTATAAGGGTATAAATCTACATACTACTTTAGTATTATAAGGGTATAAATCTACACACTACTTTAGTATTATAAGGGTATAAATCTACATACTACTTTAGTATTATAAGTGTATAAATCTACACACTACTTTAGTATTATAAGGGTATAAATCTACACACTACTTTAGAATTATAAGTGTATAAATCTACACACTACTTTAGTATTATAAGGGTATAAATCTACACACTTCTTTAGCATTATAATGGTATAAATCTACTCACTACTTTAGTATTATAAGGGTATAAATCTACACAGTACTTTAGTATTATAAGGGTATAAATCTGCACACAACTTTCGTATTATAAGGGTATAAATCTACACACTTCTTTAGCATTATAATGGTATAAATCTACACACTACTTTAGTATTATAAGGGTATAAATCTACACAGTACTTTAGTATTATAAGGGTATAAATCTACACACTACTTTAGTATTATAAGGGAATAAATCTACACACTACTTTACTATTATAAGGGTATAAATCTACACACTACTTTGGTATTATAAGGGTATAAATGTACATACTACTTTAGTATTATAAGTGTATAAATCTACACACTACTTTAGTATTATAAGGGTATAAATCTACACACTACTTTAGAATTATAAGTGTATAAATCTACACACTTCTTTAGCATTATAATGGTATAAATCTACTCACTACTTTAGTATTATAAGGGTATAAATCTACACAGTACTTTAGTATTATAAGGGTATAAATCTGCACACAACTTTCGTATTATAAGGGTATAAATCTGCACACAACTTTAGTATTATAAGGGAATAAATCTACACACTACTTTACTATTATAATGGTATAAATCTACACACTTCTTTAGCATTATAATGGTATAAATCTACACACTACTTTAGTATTATAAGGGTATAAATCTACACAGTACTTTAGTATTATAAGGGTATAAATCTACACTACTTTAGTATTATAAGGGTATAAATCTACACAGTACTTTAGTATTATAAGGGTATAAATCTACACACTACTTTAGTATTATAAGGGAATAAATCTACACACTACTTTACTATTATAAGGGTATAAATCTACACACTTCTTTAGCATTATAATGGTATAAATCTACACACTTCTTTAGCATTATAATGGTATAAATCTACACACTACTTTAGTATTATAAGGGTATAAATCTACACAGTACTTTAGTATTATAAGGGTATAAATCTACACACCACTTTAGTATTATAAGGGTATAAATCTACACAGTACTTTAGTATTATAAGGGTATAAATCTGCACACAACTTTCGTATTATAAGGGTATAAATCTACATACTACTTTAGTATTATAAGGGTATAAATCTACACACTACTTTAGTATTATAAGTGTATAAATCTACACACTACTTTAGTATTATAAGGGAATAAATCTACACACTTCTTTAGCATTATAATGGTATAAATCTACTCACTACTTTAGTATTATAAGGGTATAAATCTACACAGTACTTTAGTATTATAAGGGTATAAATCTGCACACAACTTTCGTATTATAAGGGTATAAATCTACATACTACTTTAGTATTATAAGGGTATAAATCTACACACTACTTTAGTATTATAAGTGTATAAATCTACACACTACTTTAGTATTATAAGGGAATAAATCTACACACTTCTTTAGCATTATAATGGTATAAATCTACTCACTACTTTAGTATTATAAGGGTATAAATCTACACAGTACTTTAGTATTATAAGGGTATAAATCTGCACACAACTTTCGTATTATAAGGGTATAAATCTACATACTACTTTAGTATTATAAGGGTATAAATCTACACACTACTTTAGTATTATAAGGGTATAAATCTACATACTACTTTAGTATTATAAATGTATAAATCTACACACTACTTTAGTATTATAAGGGTATAAATCTACACACTACTTTAGAATTATAAGTGTATAAATCTACACACTACTTTAGTATTATAAGGGTATAAATCTACACACTTCTTTAGCATTATAATGGTATAAATCTACTCACTACTTTAGTATTATAAGGGTATAAATCTACACAGTACTTTAGTATTATAAGGGTATAAATCTGCACACAACTTTCGTATTATAAGGGTATAAATCTACATACTACTTTAGTATTATAAGGGTATAAATCTACACACTACTTTAGTATTATAAGGGTATAAATCTACACACTACTTTAGTATTATAAGTGTATAAATCTACACACTACTTTAGTATTATAAGGGTATAAATCTACACACTACTTTAGTATTATAAGTGTATAAATCTGCACACTACTTTAGTATTATAAGGGTATAAATCTACACACTACTTTAGTATTATAAGGGTATAAATCTACACACTACTTTACTATTATAAGGGTATAAATCTACACACTTCTTTAGCATTATAATGGTATAAATCTACACACTTCTTTAGCATTATAATGGTATAAATCTACACACTACTTTAGTATTATAAGGGTATAAATCTACACAGTACTTTAGTATTATAAGGGTATAAATCTACACACTACTTTAGTATTATAAGGGAATAAATCTACACACTACTTTACTATTATAAGGGTATAAATCTACACACTTCTTTAGCATTATAATGGTATAAATCTACACACTTCTTTAGCATTATAATGGTATAAATCTACACACTACTTTAGTATTATAAGGGTATAAATCTACACAGTACTTTAGTATTATAAGGGTATAAATCTACACACCACTTTAGTATTATAAGGGTATAAATCTACACAGTACTTTAGTATTATAAGGGTATAAATCTGCACACAACTTTCGTATTATAAGGGTATAAATCTACATACTACTTTAGTATTATAAGGGTATAAATCTACACACTACTTTAGTATTATAAGCGTATAAATCTACACACTATTTTAGTATTATAAGGGAATAAATCTACACACTTCTTTAGCATTATAATGGTATAAATCTACTCACTACTTTAGTATTATAAGGGTATAAATCTACACAGTACTTTAGTATTATAAGGGTATAAATCTGCACACAACTTTCGTATTATAAGGGTATAAATCTACATACTACTTTAGTATTATAAGGGTATAAATCTACACACTACTTTAGTATTATAAGGGTATAAATCTACATACTACTTTAGTATTATAAGTGTATAAATCTACACACTACTTTAGTATTATAAGGGTATAAATCTACACACTACTTTAGAATTATAAGTGTATAAATCTGCACACTACTTTAGTATTATAAGGGTATAAATCTACACACTACTTTAGTATTATAAGGGTATAAATCTACACACTACTTTAGTATTATAAGGGTATAAATCTACACACTTCTTTAGCATTATAACGGTATAAATCTACTCACTACTTTAGTATTATAAGGGTATAAATCTACACAGTACTTTAGTATTATAAGGGTATAAATCTGCACACAACTTTCGTATTATAAGGGTATAAATCTACATACTACTTTAGTATTATAAGGGTATAAATCTACACACTACTTTAGTATTATAAGGGTATAAATCTACACACTACTTTAGTATTATAAGTGTATAAATCTACATACTACTTTAGTATTATAAGGGTATAAATCTACACACTACTTTAGTATTATAAGGGTATAAATCTACACACTACTTTAGTATTATAAGTGTATAAATCTACACACTACTTTAGTATTATAAGGGTATAAATCTACACACTACTTTTGTATTATAAGTGTATAAATCTACATACTACTTTAGTATTATAAGGGTATAAATCTACACACTACTTTAGTATTATAAGGGTATAAATCTACACACTACTTTAGTATTATAAGTGTATAAATCTACACACTACTTTAGTATTATAAGGATATAAATCTACACACTACTTTAGTATTATAAGTGTATAAATCTACACACTACTTTAGTATTATAAGTATATAAATCTACACACTACTTTAGTATTATAAGGATATAAATCTACACAGTACTTTACTTATCGTCTCTAGTTTTCTAATTGTGATATATTTATTAAAATCTTCTTTTATATAGTGAAAATAACCTTTTCTTTAATAGCTTCATTTATACATTGAAAATTGTATTTGATAATATTTATAAACAATACCTGATAGTAATAGCAGAGTAAAATTGCAATGATTGTAATAATACATTCAGACTATGTTCAAAACTTTCATCCTGGTATTATTTGTTGTTACAAAATATCTTCTGTTATGTTGTCAGTAGAAAGCAACAGCGATCTCCTGTCATTGCAAGATTACGTCATTCTTGGTATCAATATTCCATTATCGCGGAAACATTTACCATACTTATCACTTACTGCACCTACATAATTTGAAAAGAAACCTAAATGCCATAATAGGTGCACAGTTAATCACAGTCATTTTCCTGAAGTTCTCGAACATTTAATCACACCACAGTTTTTACTATTTTCATTTTTTATAACCAGTTTAAATTATTTTCAGGCATCAAGATTTTCCTGATTGAATACTGTTACAAAATCATCATCACTTCCCGAACCTGTGGTCTAACAAATAAACCTCTCACTCTTCTTTCATTGCTTGTTATAGAAACTTATTACACAGATTTATTAACCCATTACCATCCTTGCTTATCCCTTTAATATAATTTTTCATTAGTCCCAGTTTAATATGAAGGGACTGGTATTATATTTACAATATAAAATCTAGCTGAAGTTCCTGTCAGCCGTGAACGAAAGTTATGTAAATTCATCATTAACGGAAGGTTTAATATATGAAGGGACTGGTATTATATTTACAATATAAAATCTAGCTGAAGTTCCTGTCAGCCGTGAACGAAAGTTATGTAAATTCATCATTAACGGAAGGTTTTCGTAGGACGTGAAAAGTGGCTTCCTTTGTGTGTACTTGTAAAAAATACAAAATACAATATGTGAAATCCCAAATTTTCATGTATCTCCTCACAGAACAAATAACCTTCATGCGAAATTTGTGTAAGTTCATCATCAGAGGTAAAACAGTTGTAAAAATGTGTATGCACCCCCAAATGAACCTAGTTAATAATCATACAAATTTTGGTGAAGATCTATTCACATCCTTTAAAATAGTTATGTGGACAGACAACAGCAGTTCTATGGTATTTATACAGAGTACTTGTACCTTGGAAGAAAGTTATGTAAACTCATGGTTAACTAAAGGTTATCTTAAGACATCAAAAGTTGCTTCCCTTTTATGTAATTATAAAAATACGTGAAAACCGCAAAACAAAATGAAAAACTACAAATTTGTACGTACACCCGTATGGCCCCATTGAACCTCTATACAATTTGTACGTACCCCCGTATGGCCCCATTGAACCTCTATACAATTTGTATGTACCCCCGTATGACCCCATTGAACCTCTATACAATTTTGGCGAGAATCTATCCGCACTCTGCGAAGTTCGACATAAAACAGACAGTACTATTATATTTGTGTATATATACATTTATAATGTATGGATATTTTTAAGACGTTGGATATAAAATAAAAGGTTAAAAAAACGAGTATTTGTTTCAACTTGTATCTCAATATTATCGATATATGAAATTATATTATGAAATTTTATCCAATGATTAAATTACCTGTGTTAATAGAGGGCGCTTTTAGTTAAGTAAATGTATCATCGAAGGTCTCTGATCTTATCAACTTCAAAAACCACGTGTAGCACAACTCGTGATTTAAAGTAAGCGAAAAACTAGGATTTAATTTTCCTAATTCCGAGCGTTGACGTAAATCTGACGTCAAGGAAACGACTGACATAGTTTTTGATTGGATACTTTTGTTGTAGTTACCTAATTACTTATGTTTAAAAACATTTTTAGTCGTATCTACATGGTATTAGGTGTGTTTTTTTTTCACTTATTTCAAAAATGTATATGTTAGTTAAGCAACTGCATTTCAATATTGTTTGACAAACACAAAAACAAATCGAACGACAATATTCTTCATAATGTTTACAGTTCAGTCTAACTAATTATGCTAAATTCTGAAAATGGGATTTATTACTTATTAAATCACGCTACACTAAGTTGTAGTAATAATATGAGCAATATATGTCTATTTCCACTGAAGAAGACATGCATGTTACAAGTTTAACAGCTGACTATATTATTGCCATTACAAGAACATGTTTGGATACCTAGCTAAGATATTATCATGTTAAATGCTAAAAAGTATTCGTATCTTCTACTACGAATGATAAGGACAGTGTACACATTTTCTGGTAAGTTGTCACCTACTTCTGTTAACTATGGTTAAAGAAGAATGTTACGGTTCAGTGATTTGTTTCATACAGTAACACTGAAAGGAATTGTTAATAATTATAATAAATCGTGATAGACTTGTTATATCGATAATTTAAACGGAATATATAAAACTTTTAACAGTTGTTTACAGTGTTACTGTATGAAACAAATCACTCAACCGTTATATTCTTCTTTGACAATAACGTGTCAGAAACACCTGGAAAGATCTGCTGTAAACAAAAAAAACAAATTTAGTTTCTCAGGAAAACTTTGTCACTGGTAAAGTGAACCACGTGTCATACAGCTATACATGTATCAATATAGTACTGTTCGTATATCAATATAGTACTGTTCGTATATCAATATAGTACTGTTCGTATAAATACTGACATTAATACTGTCCTCATAACTAAGAGTTACTTGTATGTGTACATGGGTACTGTTATTTATATAAATGAGAATTGGTTTGGTTTGAATTTCGCGCAAAGCTACACGAGGGCTTTCTGCGCTAGCCGTCCCTAATTTAGCAGTGTAAGACTAGAGGGAAGGCAGCTAGTCATCACCACCCACCGCCAACTCTTAGGTTACTCTTTCACCAACGAAAAGTAGGATTGACCGTCACATTATAACACCTCCACGGCTGAAAGGTGAGCATATGTGGTGTGACAGGGATTCGAACCCGCGACCCTGGGATTACGAGTCGCGTGCCTTAACAATTTGGCCATGCTAGGCCCTATAAATAAGAGATACATGTCTAGATAGATGTTATTATTTCTATGTGGTTTTGTTGTTTGCTGTTATTCACTTCACGTAAAATAACACTGACGTAAAATTAGTGAAATTGCATATTTTAATATAAATGACGTAATTTAATACATCAGTTAACATAAAATTTTATAATTAAAAACAGTTTGTTCTAAGAAACACATAACACTGGGGAACATTCATTTTGTTGCATTTAGAAAAAGACCTTTCTATAGTCAATTTGAGTGTGTTGATTTCAAATCTGAAGTAGGTTTTTGTCTGCAAGCTACAGATTTTATGCAATTTGACATTTTTATTTATTTTTTAATTTTTCGTTATTATAGGAAATTATAGGAATAGCTTATCAATTTGTTTGTGTATTTTATTCAGGTAGGAATTTGTGTTTGTACATTTCATCTGGACAATCTCGTTTAATGCTCCAGCAGTAGTCAGCCATCATACTTTTGTCCAAGCGCCCTTGGTAGCGTTCTTCCATGACCTTTAGGTCTTGGTGGAATCGTTCTCCTTGTTCGTCACTCACAGCCCCCAGGTTGTCAGGGAACTTATCAAGGTGGCTGTTCAAAAAATGAAGCTTGATGCTCATGTTGCACCCGAGATCACGAAAAGCGAGGAGCATTCTGCTCACAAGTTCACTGTAGTTCTCCGCCTTATTGTTTCCAAGGAAGTTCTGAACGACTGCCACAAAGGATAACCATGCTGCCTTTTCTAAAGCGGTCATCTTAGCAACAAACTGATCATCACGAATTAGGGTTCGAATCTGTGGGCCATCAAACACGCCTGCTTTGATCTTCTCAAATGATAACCCTGGTAAAGCTGTGATGATGTGTTGGAAACATTCACCTTCGGTTTCCAGTGCCTTGACAAATTGCTTCATCAAACCTAATTTGATGCGAAGAGGAGGAAAGATGATCTTATCTCTGCTTACAATTGGGTCTTGTATGATATTTGGCATGCCTGCTTCAAGGGTGTCACGAATAGGCCAGTCCTTCTGGACCCAATGTCTGTCTCGTGCTCGGCTGTCCCACATACAGAGGAAACATGGAAACTTGGTGAAACCTTTCTGTTGTCCAAGAAGAAAGTTGACCATCTTTAAGTCTACACAAATTATCAAATTGTGCTCATGATATTTTAATAAGTCCATGACCATTCTCATATCATCATAGTCTTCCCGCAAATGCACTGGGTGACCGACAGGTACTGCTCCATAAACTTTCCCATTATGTAAAAGAACACACTTTAGACTGCGTTTTGAACTGTCTAAAAAGAGTCTCCATTCAGCAGAACTATAGTAAGGTACACCCAGTTCTTTGAGAAGCCCTTGGATGTCATGGCAGTAAACAACCTGTCTGTCTTCTGAAAAGAAGGTCACTAAAAGCTGGTCACGCTTTCTGAAATAT
Organism: Tachypleus tridentatus; assembly: GCF_004210375.1. NCBI lineage: Eukaryota > Metazoa > Arthropoda > Merostomata > Xiphosura > Limulidae > Tachypleus > Tachypleus tridentatus. The sequence goes on from NC_134834.1 coordinate 111,651,367, forward strand.
GATACTTTAACAGAGTGATCAACAAGATTTCTGCCTTGTAATCTTGATGCCAAAAGCTCTGCTGCTTTCTTTGAAAGACCTAAATCTCGCACTAAATCATTCAGTTCAGCCTGGGGAAGAGGCTTGGGGACGGGGAAAGGTTCAGTGTCTGAAGAACAGTTCTCCGATTGTGTACACTTTTCTGACAATTCACTGTCACAACTGTCTTGTTCGCTTGTATCATGTCCAATGTCTTGATCGTCCAATTAAGGCAAGCCTTTGAAAACTGGAACAGGAACTTCTTCAGAGTGCGGAGCAGGCCGAATAGCTGAGGGAATGTTCGGATACGTAATCTTATGTCGGTTTTTCTTCCCAACACCCGTTGTGTTTACCATGCAGAAATAACAGTCAGTTACATGGTTGGTGGGTTCGCGCCAAATCATTGGAACACCAAAAGGCAGACCATTGCGTTTTCCTTTGGTCCAGTCTCGAAGCATTTCCTCACAATTGTGGCACACAACATGAGGAGCCCATTGCTTGTCTTGATCACCAAGATGAACATCAAAATATGCCTTGTAGGCACGCTTGACGAACGAGGATATGTTACGTCTCTGACGATTAAGTGTGTAGCATCCACATATGTAGCAGAAGGCATCAGACTTGTTTCTGCAATGATATCTATTTTTGGAAGCCATGTTTGATCTGAAACAAAAGAAGAATGATCAAAATATTAGAAGCTATCTATATATATGGACGTGAAAATGCTTATACATGGTTTACGCAAGTCACGTTTGTACAATTTCATTAACCTCAAATTGCATAAAAACTAGAGCTTGTAAAGAAAAACTAATTTCAGATTTGAAATCCGCGCCTAAAACTCCTTCAGAATCAGTTAAAATATCCAATGCAACTCAAAGTTACTGAAAAAGTGTTCCCCAGTGTAATCATTGATCGCATATATTTTAATAACAACAGAAGACCTAGTGAGTATTAAAACTTTAATAATCATGTTTCAACATCCTGAGGTCATATTCAGGTAAACCTTGATGTACCTAAAATGTATCTACAATAATTTGTATAACTTAAGTATTAAAAAGAAGTAAGGTACCACACACAATGGTACATAATATTAATCTATGACGAAATATCAGTGCTTGATAGATAAGAAAACAATTTAACTTTTGTTTTCGTATTGTTTAAAATCACTTATTTACACTTAAGCCTAACCAGCACACCAGTTATCACTTACTAAACCACTATCAGTATTTATTATGAAATATTTGATGTTCTTTATAGCAACTGTTGGTTTTTTTATAGTCTTCTATGAAAGAACAACATACAGATAATTAAATATTCCTTAAATACACTGGATTCATAAATATTAAGCTAACTGCAATACCCAATAGAACTTCAACTGTTATGCTTCCCTCTCACTCTGAATTTTCTTTTTTAAATAGACTAGTGAGGTCAAAGGTTGCAAAATGCCCTTTCCTTCATATATGACTGTCACAAAAGTCCACTATATTGCTTTCCTAAAAATATTTGTTTGCATACATCTATTACACGATGTGACATCGACTTACTGTTTCAAAAATATTAGTTTTTAGTAATCTCCCGCAAGTACAGCGATAAATCTGTGGATTTGCAATGCTAAAATCAGGGGTTCAGTTCTCTTCGGTGGACTCAGCAGATAGCCCGATGTGGCTTTGCTTAAAGAAAACATACACACACCTTATGGTAATTAATTAGTTAACAAAAATATTACATGCCTTTCATATAGAATTCTGCGATTACAAACGTTACATTATTTAATATATGATGACTTTAATGATTTTTTTCAATACGACGTTTAATAACTAATCATGAGATGTTGAATAATAATTACACTACCTTAAAACATTGATTTTGTATGTTTAATAAACAACATCAGAGTAACCTGATATCCCACCCGTTCAAACTTTTACTGTTTTATTTTCGAAGTTATTCCTAAACTACTCAGCAGATAGACCTTTGTGGCTTTGCTATAAGAAAACACACGCATTCCTAAACTAAGCCTATTTTATATTTTAAATGGTTTAGTTAGGCTTGTATCAGTATGTGTTTGGTATTTTTCAAAAAATAACAAAACTTTGTTATTTCTACCGTAAATTTGTTTCATTGCAGCATTTCAAAACAAACAATAAAGAGCCACAAAATGACAATAAAACTATCTCAAGAACAGGAAAAAATTATGTTGATTGTAGCAATTTCCTTTTCCTTTTTCATAAATGTTGTGTTTTAGGCTTATTCACAGAAGAGAAATTTGAGTATCAAATTTACTCGTAGAAATGGGTGCTTGGCTTTCTCAGAGTCATGGATGTAATAATTATTTTATTTACTTGTAGTTATGAATGTTATATCTAAGAATCATCATACTTTAGAGTAAAGATTTATATTCTGTACGTGACTAACAATTACAACAATATAACTGTACAAAGTTTAAACTGTAAATACGTCATTAAACACTTTGTTACAGTAATTATTCTTTCAACAAGATAGTGTGTATTCCAAAAATTAAATCAATTAATGTGTAACAGATAATTTAATTTTTTTCTATTTTTATTTAGCTGAATCGTTAATGTAATGGACGGTTGACATAAGGTTCTGTCTTGTTACCAAAATTGCGCTACACAATTTAGGACCGAGAGAACGTTAAGAGGGTTAATAATCAATCCCAAAATTATAAAATAGTAGCTCAAGAGTCGGCGGTTGGTGTTTTTAAACAGCAAATATCCCGCTACTTTATCAGTTCAAAATTAAGGATTACTAACGTAAATGGTATTTTATGTAACATTGCTTCAAGTAAAAATATATATTCAGTACGTTACGCAATATACTATTACATTCTCTAGCATTTGTTAATCGTGTTTGGTTACTATTACACTGCATAGCAGTCATTAATCATGTTTGGGTATTATTACGTTCTCTAGCAGTGGTTAATCATGTCTGGTTTTTATTACGTTCTCTTGCAGTGGTTAATCATGTTGGGTTTTTATTACGTTCTCTTACAGTGGTTAATCATGTTGGGTATTATTACGTTCTCTTGCAGTGTTGAATCATGTTTGGGTATTATTACGTTCTCTTGCAGTGGTTTATCATGTTTGGTTTTTATTACGTTCTCTTGCAGTAGTTAATCATGTTTGGGTATTATTACGTTCTCTTGCAGTGGTTTATCATGTTTGGTTTTTATTACGTTCTCTTGCAGTGGTTAATCATGTTTGGGTATTATTACTTTCTCTTGCAATGTTGAATCATGTTTGGATATTATTACGTTCTCTTGCAGTGTTGAATCATGTTTGGATATTATTACTTTCTCATGCAGTGTTGAATCATGTTTGGGTATTATTACGTTCTCTTGCAATGTTGAAACATGTTTGGATATTATTACGTTCTCTTGCAGTGGTTAATCATGTTTGGGTATTGTTGCATTCTTACCCTAATAATAAATCCTATAAAATTTAGTTTATATATATATACAAACAGATCATTAAATTGGCTTATTGAATAAAGAAATGATTTGTTGTTAAAACTCTTGAAGAAAAACAAACATTCCAGTCACGCTTTTCGCTTTTTAACATGTTAAATGTTCATTAGTTTTTATTTGATTTATAACGGTTGGGTGATAATTTTGTTTGTTTTTTTCCTGTATGGCTCATGATGTCATTAGATGTTTACAACATGTGAACAGATAAACAGCCAGGATAATAAATAGTTGACGATCGTTAGTTCTAGATAAATATGAACCAAGCGTAAAGAATTGTAGATCTTGTACCAGTAATATTCGTCCATCTTGACCCTAGTGACCTGGAGATGATTGTTTTTTCCCGAGTGACATATAGAAATGTGGTTCTGGAAGCTTAACCCTTCGTTATCTCGGCATTTTTATGGTTACTCATATAACTGCGTGTGTTAATGTTAGATTTTGATTGGTTTATTTAGGAACAACTTATAAACTTTGCCAAGTAACACTTGCGTCTTGCATGAAAGGTCTTCCTTGAGTACTTACACTTTCTTTAATTTACAAATTATGAAGCTATTGGCTTAAGTTTGTATATTTCACGTGTATCACAGCTTTCTACAAAGTATTTTCTATTACACATGACCTTAAAGTATATTCCACAACTGTATTCCACATTATCTAAAACGGTCCATTACAAATGATTTTAGAGAATAATCCATTGTACTCGTTTTATTCATGATATCAGAATACATTTCACTAAACATTATTCCACGTGACCTGAGATTATGTATTCCCCTACTTGCCTGACTTTGTTTCACTTTTTTATGACACATGACCTTAGAAAGTGTATTTCTCTATACCTGTATTCTACATGACCTTAGAAGGCATTTATCACCAGTCATTTATTTTGCAGGACCTTACACAATGTATTCTATTAATCAGTGGATTTTATGATAGTCTTAACAATTTTAGATAATCGTATACGGAGACTGAAACGTTTATTAAACGTTATATTTTTATGTATTTGAAGATCTCCGAGTATGTTTTTTTCTTTCATAATATGTTCGGTTGCTTCGTTTTCAGCTTATTATTATTATTTTGTCGACTAGATTCTTGTTTCGCGGACACTCGCTGAATTACCAGAAAGGATATACGACCAGAGTTATGGGTACCTAAAATTGTCGGAAGAGGGCGCCCTTCAAGGTCGTCCTGTACCACGTGTAAACGGATTAAAAACCCACCTTTTCTAGGAGTTGATTCACCTTTATTTTTTATATACGGTTGTAATGGAAGATACTTTAACACGCTCTGTGAAGTTTCCCAAAATATTTTATATAAATATCAGACTAGTTCCTTAACCTATGTGAATTCCATTATTTTCATTTTGTTTACACACGTATAATTCTTTTCATAAGCAACAAAATAACACAGAGTAAGAAACAGCTAAAATCTTGTAACTTATGGTAAAAAGTGTTAAATAAATTTGTTTGTTGAAATTACCACAAAGTTAGTCGAAAGCTATCTTTTGTAGAGGTCCTGAATTTAACAGTGATAAACTAGATAGAAGTCAACACCACATTACCATCTGCTCTTGAGCTACTATTTTGATAACACAAATTGAGATTGAGTGTCTAATGGGAAGGCTTTAAGGTGGTGAGATTCAAACCACGATCCTCAAACTGAGTTAGGACAATAAAACGTTAAGACGACCATCTGACCACTAGTGTACATTACAAAGAAACACATTCACACACGTACCTACATTAACATATACATGCAAGACGACCATCTGACCGCTAGTATACATTACAAAGAAATATGTACCTACAATATAAATCTTCCCACCCGTACAGTAACAAAAAGTCAATACCTTACAATTTTTACGACTATGTAAACTGCGATACTATCGACTATTAATCTATATCCAAAGACATGAGACTTGTTTCTCTATAACTCTCAACCATGATGCAGCCACCCAAATTAGCTGGTTGTATCCAGGAGTAAACATGAACCGACCAAGAAAGAATACACTTGTTGTAACACGCAACCTGACACTAACAAGAAGATCAAAGATATACTAAACAAATACACAATACTTACTGAAGAATCTACCACTACATCTATATTCAAGGATGCGCCCAATATTTCTTACATACAAGACAAATGCCTAAAAGAAATCCTGGTGCACAAAAACTTTAATCAAAATGACACTCTAGACACTCACACAGATAAACAAGTGTCACCTGCCCAGATATAAACAACACTATATGCACATACGAACCTGTCCAGATATAAACAACACTATATGCACATACTAACCTGCCCAGATATAAACAACACTATATGCACATACGAACCTGCCCAGATATAAACAACACTATATGGACATACAAACCTGCCCAGATATAAACAACACTATATGCACATACGAACCTGCCCAGATATAAACAACACTATATGCACATACGAACCTGTTCAGATATAAACAACACTATATGCACATACTAACCTGCCCAGATATAAACTACATTATATGCACATGCGAGGGAATAACAACTTTCAACATAAAACAGTTTTTCACATGCACCACTGAATCTATCATTTGTAAAAGATTCAATAGACAAACAGGCTGGTGACTCAGTGATCGAGCACGATAAAATCTAAAACACATTAAACTGTAGAACTAAGGTAACTTACAAACAAACATTTTACCATCATCAACGATAGATGTGAGGACTTTTGGATTTATGGACTTACTTGTGCTCCAACAGACTTTTACAGAATCGAACGACTGAAAACAATATTAACCTAGAACCTGAAGACCCTACAACTTTGTGGTTTAAGTATATTAACCTAGAACCTGAGGATCCTACAACTTTGTGGTTTAAGTATATTAACCTAGAAGCTAAGGACCCTACAACTTTGTGGTTTACGTATATTAACCTAGAAGCTAAGGATCCTACAACTTTGTGGTTTAAGTATATTAACCTAGAGCCTGAGGACCCTACAACTTTGTGGTTTAAGTATATTAACCTAGAAGCTAAGGACCCTACAACTTTGTGGTTTAAGTATATTAACCTAGAAGCTGAGGAGCCTACAACTTTGTGGTTTAACTATATTAACCTAGAAGCTGAGGACCCTACAACTTTGTGGTTTAAGTATATTAACCTGGAAGCTGAGGACCCTACAACTTTGTGGTTTAAGTATATTAACCTAGAAGCTGAGGATCCTACAACTATATGGTTTAAATTAACCATCTTTCTTGCACATGTATTTTCTAAAATTTTATTATTAAATTTTTATTGTTATGTTACTTATGTTTCCATTATTTGTTATTTCTATCCATTAGATATAACCTCGCTTAGAATTTTCACTCTCAACATTCCAAGTAATACGCACGCGACTTCTTTTTGTTGTAAAGTGTGTGATCGCGCTGGCTAGAAACGTCTTTCTTCGCTGAGTAAAAATATTTATAACCTTCTCGATTGTTCAACCTGTTATTTAATATTGATATTTTCGTCCTATGCGATTTTAACTAAATTTATCTTTTCGTTAAAAACAAGAACACGTCTTCTACTTTCGTTGTAAGATCTAACGTAAACATCTTTTAACAAACACTCAGAAATGTTGTGTGATAACAATACGTTCCGATATGTTGTGTTGTAAAAGTTTTTCTGTTTAAACATTTTATGTGATAACAGTGTTTTGTTACACTTAGTGACTTGTTTATAGTAATTCTAAAAAGTGATCGACAGAGAAAACGTCAGAACATTTTCTTCACCGCCTTACTTTCCCCCATATCCCCTTCCACATTCTCCATCACTTTATTTGTAAAGTGAAGAAATTATCAGTTAGCTTCTCCTGGTGAAGCCCAAGGTAATGTTAGACGATTATTCGAAGTTCGTAATATACCTGGTTGGGACATTTCTTTTGACGAGCTCTCTCTTCAGGCGATAGTTGTAGTCTTAACGTTACAGTTCAGGTAAACCGCTAATCAAACGACGAACCCACTTAGAATATCGCTAATAACCTACAATAAAAATTACAGTAAGTGACTACTGTTTCGAGCGCCGTATTTTCGTTAAATACACAGGTAAAAATCGCAGCTAAGTAAAGGTCACAAGTGAACAGAATGTGTGTTTATTCTACTGTTTCAGGTAACGGCCCGTTATTTAGATATTAACTTTACTGCCAAGTGTACATCAATAGATAGAAACTGTTGTTATATCCCTGACATACATCTTTTAATGACAAAAAGAAAACCGTTTCCACGAACAAACACGTTAGCACGCGATCTGCGTGTTAAGTTCTTGGATGAAATACCTAGAGTACTTGTTTGGCTCATAACCACAACAAAATATACACACATCGAAATCTACGAAACCGTTTGTGCAGGGAAAATAGTGCCCCATGAATGTAAGAGATTTGTCCTCTATATTGCTATGATATTTAACCTATCTGTGTATTATTAGTGTCGTAACGGAACAGATAGGGGTGGTCATTTTTATTTTTGTTGGAAGTCAACTGTGATTAATACGGTTAGAGTTGTCTCACGCAATTCAACTGAAACAAAACAAAACAGGTAAACGTAATAGTTTGTATTTTGGATGAAATAAAAACAGGTATTTTCTTTCCAAAACGCAGAACTATATTTAGTACTGTAATATCCTTGTTTCTACCATATTAAACGAGCATTGTTATAATGTTAATAGAATGTTTTAATACTCGAGAAACTGATCTCGAAAAAAAAACAAAATATTGTACTTGCATAATTAGATTCATTTCTTAAAGCGTGAATTAAATGTAGTTAAGAAGTAATGTTAAATTCCAAGGACGTTGTGATAGTGGTTTTTGAGTAGAACAAAGTTACATAGAGAGCCATCTGGGTCGTAGAGCAGGTATCGAAACTAGAACTTTGTGTTGTAACCTGTGAAACTCACCGCTTAGGGACAACAATGACTGTATAACTGTATAACATTGCCTAATTCTTCTAGTTAAAACAACCATATTTCATTCTTAACTACAAGTTTTGTTCAGTCAGATGGAGATGGTGAACCAGATGTATTACTTATTGCATGAATTTTGAGTTATATTTATAATTTTCTTAGTTTCTTGTCTTATGATGATAATTAAAACACGATTTTAATTATAACAATTTTTTTTTTTAATATTTGTTACACCAAGTAATTCACCCCCCCAAGTAGCACGGCGGTATATCTGTAGACTTGAAACAGAAGAAACCGTGATGGGCAGAGTACAGATAGTCCATTGAATAGCTTTGTGTTTAATTTCAAAACAAGCATGTAACCCACACCTAGCAAATATTTTCCAACATAATCTTTGTAAGTACCTTCTAATGGTGAGATACTCATTTGTGATTGCAAAGAAATGTCTGGTAACTTAATATACTGAATTATCTGGGTTATTTATTATATCAATAAACTGAATTGTCTGGGTTTTATATATCAATAAACAGAATCGTCTGGGGTATTTATATCAATAAAACGAATCGTCTGGGTATTTATATCAATAAACTGAATCGTCTGGGTTATTTATATCAATAAACTGAATCGCCTGGGTTATTTATATCAATAAACTGAATCGTTTGGGTTACTTATATCAATAAGCTGAATCATTTGGGTTATTTATATCAAAAGGCCCGGCATGGCCTAGCGCGTAAGGCGTGCGACTCGTAATTCGAGGATCGCGGGTTCGAGCCCGCGTCGCGCTAAACATGCTCGCCCTCCCAGCCGTGGGGCGTTATAATGTGATGGTCAATCCCACTTTTCGTTGGTAAAAGAGTAGCCCAAGAGTTGGCGGTGGGTGGTGATGACTAGCTGCCTTCCCTCTAGTCTTACACTGCAAAATTAGGGACGGCTAGCACAGATAGCCCTCGAGTAGCTTTGTGCGAAATTCCCAAACAAACAATTTATATCAATAAACTGAATCGTCTGGGTTATTTATATCAATAAACTGAATCGTCTGGGTTACTTATATTAATAAACTGAATCGTCAAATTCACTTATATCAATAAACTGAATTGTCAGGGTTATTATTATGAATAAACTGAATCTTTTGAATTACATATATAAATAAATTGAATTTTCTGGGTTACTTATATCATTAAAATAAATCGTTTTGGTTATTCATATGAATAAACTGAATCGTCTGCGTTATTCATATCAACAAACTGAATCGTTTGGCTTATTCATATCAATAAACTGAATCCTCTGGGTTATTTATATGAATAAACTGAATCGTTTGGGTTATTCATATCAATAAACTGACTCGTATGGGTTATTTATATTAATAAACTGAATCGTTTGGGTTATTTACATCAACACACCGAATCGTTTGGGTTATTCATATGAATAAATTGAATCGTCTGGGTTTTTCGTGTCAATAAACTGAATCGTCTGTGTTACTTATATCAATAAACTGATAAACTGAATCGTTTGGGCATTTTATATCAATAAAATGAATCGTCTGGGTTACTGATATCAATAAATTGAATCGTCTGGATTATTCATATCAATACACTGAATCGTTTAGGTTATTCATATGAATAAATTGAATCGTCTGGATTATTTATATCAATAAACTGAATCGTCTGGGTTATTTATATCATTAAACCAAATCGTCTGGGTTATTTATATCAATAAACTGAATTGTCTGGGTTACTGATATCAATAAACTAAATCTTCTGCGTTATTCATATCAATAAACGGAGTCGTTTGGTTATTTATATCAATAAACTGAATCGTCTGGGTTACTTATATCAATATACTGAATCTTTTGGGTTACATATATAAATAAATTGAATTGACTGGGTTATTTATATCATTAAAATCAATCATTTTGGTTATTCATATGAATAAACTGAATCGTCTGCAACATTCATATCAACAAACTGAATCGTTTGGGTTATTCATATCAATAAATTGAATCCTCTGGGTTATTTATATGAATAAACTGAATCGTTTGGGTTATTCATATCAATAAACTGACTCGTATGGGTTATTTATATTAATAAACTGAATCGTTTGGGTTATTTATATCAACACACCGAATCGTTTGGGTTATTCATATCAACACACCGAATCGTTTGGGTTATTCATATAAATAACCCAGAGGATTCAGTTTATTGATATGAATAATCCAAACAATTCAGTTTGTTGATATGAATATTGCAGACGATTCAGTTTATTATTATCAATAAACTGAATCTTTTGGGTTACTTATATCAATATACTGAATCGTTTAGGTTATTCATATGAATAAATTGAATCGTCTGGATTATTTATATCAATAAACTGAATCGTCTGGGTTATTTATATCATTAAACCAAATCGTCTGGGTTATTTATATCAATAAACTGAATTGTCTGGGTTACTGATATCAATAAACTAAATCTTCTGCGTTATTCATATCAATAAACGGAGTCGTTTGGTTATTTATATCAATAAACTGAATCGTCTGGGTTACTTATATCAATATACTGAATCTTTTGGGTTACATATATAAATAAATTGAATTGACTGGGTTATTTATATCATTAAAATCAATCATTTTGGTTATTCATATGAATAAACTGAATCGTCTGCAACATTCATATCAACAAACTGAATCGTTTGGGTTATTCATATCAATAAATTGAATCCTCTGGGTTATTTATATGAATAAACTGAATCGTTTGGGTTATTCATATCAATAAACTGACTCGTATGGGTTATTTATATTAATAAACTGAATCGTTTGGGTTATTTATATCAACACACCGAATCGTTTGGGTTATTCATATCAACACACCGAATCGTTTGGGTTATTCATATAAATAACCCAGAGGATTCAGTTTATTGATATGAATAATCCAAACAATTCAGTTTGTTGATATGAATATTGCAGACGATTCAGTTTATTATTATCAATAAACTGAATCTTTTGGGTTACTTATATCAATATACTGAATCTTTTGGGTTACATATATAAATAAATTGAATTGTCTGGGTTATTTATATCATTAAAATCAATCATTTTGGTTATTCATATGAATAAACTGAATCGTCTGCAATATTCATATCAACAAACTGAATCGTTTGGGTTATTCATATCAATGAACTGAATCCTCTGGGTTATTTATATGAATAAACTGAAACGTTTGGGTTATTCATATCAATAAACTGACTCGTATGGGTTATTTATATTAATAAACTGAATTGTTTAATTATTTATATCAATAAACTGAATCGTTTGGGTTACTTATATCAATAAGCTGAATCGTCTGAATTATTCGTATCAATAAACTGAATCGTTTGGGTTAAATATATCAATAATTTGAATTTTCTGGATTATTCATAACAAACTAAATTGTCTGGGTTATTCATATCAAAATAAATTGTCTTGGTTATTCATATCAATAGACTGAATCGTTTGGGTTATTTATATCATTAAACTGAATCGTCTGGGTTACTTATATTAATAAACTGAATCGCCAAATTCACTTATATCAATAAACTGAATTGTCAGGGTTATTATTATCAATAAACTGAATCTTTTGAATTACATATATAAATAAATTGAATTTTCTGGGTTATTTATATCATTAAAATAAATCGTTTTGGTTATTCATATGAATAAACTGAATAGTCTGCGTTATTCATATCAACAAACTGAATCGTTTGGCTTATTCATATCAATAAACTGAATCCTCTGGGTTATTTATATGAATAAACTGAATCGTTTGGGTTATTCATATCAATAAACTGACTCGTATGGGTTATTTATATTAATAAACTGAATCGTTTGGGTTATTTACATCAACACACCGAATCGTTTGGGTTATTCATATGAATAAATTGAATCGTCTGGGTTATTTATATCAATAAACATAAGCGTTTGGGTTATTCATATCAATAAACTGAATCGTCTGGGTTTTTCGTGTCAATAAACTGAATCGTCTGTGTTACTTATATCAATAAACTGATAAACTGAATCGTTTGGGTATTTTATATCAATAAATTGAATCGTCTGGATTATTCATATCAATACACTGAATCGTTTAGGTTATTCATATGAATAAATTGAATCGTCTGGATTATTTATATCAATAAACTGAATCGTCTGGGTTATTTATATCATTAAACCAAATCGTCTGGGTTATTTATATCAATAAACTGAATTGTCTGGGTTACTGATATCAATAAACTAAATCTTCTGCGTTATTCATATCAATAAACGGAGTCGTTTGGTTATTTATATCAATAAACTGAATCGTATGGGTTATTTATATCAATAAAGTAAATCGTCTGGGTTACTGATATCAATAAACTAAATCGTCTGGGTTACTTATATCAATAAACTGAATCGTCTGGGTTATTTATATCAATAAACTGAATCGTCTGGGTTACTTATATTAATAAACTGAATTGTCAAATTCACTTATATCAATAAACTGAATTGTCAGGGTTATTATTATCAATAAACTGAATCTTTTGGGTTACATATATAAATAAATTGAATTGTCTGGGTTATTTATATCATTAAAATCAATCATTTTGGTTATTCATATGAATAAACTGAATCGTCTGCAATATTCATATCAACAAACTGAATCGTTTGGGTTATTCATATCAATAAACTGAATCCTCTGGGTTATTTATATGAATAAACTGAATCGTTTGGGTTATTCATATCAATAAACTGACTCGTATGGGTTATTTATATTAATAAACTGAATCGTTTGGGTTATTTATATCAACACACCGAATCGTTTGGATTATTCATATTATTATCAATAAACTGAATCTTTTGGGTTACATATATAAATAAATTGAATTGTCTGGGTTATTTATATCATTAAAATCAATCATTTTGGTTATTCATATGAATAAAGTGAATCGTCTGCAATATTCATATCAACAAACTGAATCGTTTGGGTTATTTATATGAATAAACTGAATCGTTTGGGTTATTCATATCAATAAACTGACTCGTATGGGTTATTTATATTAATAAACTGAATCGTTTGGGTTATTTAAATCAATAAACTGAATTGTTTGGGTTACTTATATCAATAAGCTGAATCGTCTGAATTATTCGTATCAATAAACTGAATCGTTTGGGTTAAATATATCAATAATTTGAATTTTCTGGATTATTCATAACAAACTAAATTGTCTGGGTTATTCATATCAAAATAAATTGTCTTGGTTATTCATATTAGTAGACTGAATCGTTTGGGTTATTTATATCATTAAACTGAACCGTCTGTGTTATTTATATTAATAAACTGAAACGTCTGGGTTATTTATATCAATATACTGAATCGTCTGAGTTACTTATATTAATAAACTGAATCGTCAAATTCACTTATATCAATAAACTGAATTGTCAGGGTTATTATTATCAATAAACTGAATCTTTTGAATTACATATATAAATAAATTGAATTTTCTGGGTTATTTATATCATTAAAATAAATCGTTTTGGTTATTCATATGAATAAACTGAATCGTCTGCGTTATTCATATCAACAAACTGAATCGTTTGGCTTATTCATATCAATAAACTGAATCCTCTGGGTTATTTATATGAAAAACTGAATCGTTTGGGCTATTCATATCAATAAACTGACTCGTATGGGTTATTTATATTAATAAACTGAATCGTTTGGGTTATTTATATCAACACACCGAATCGTTTGGGTTATTCATATGAATAACTTAAATCGTCTGGGTTATTTATATCAATAAACATAAGCGTTTGGGTTATTCATATCAATAAACTGAATCGTCTGGGTATTTCGTGTCAATAAACTGAATCGTTTGGGTATTTTATATCAATAAAATGAATCGTCTCGGTTACTGATATCAATAAATTGAATCGTCTGGATTATTCATATCAATACACTGAATCGTTTAGGTTATTCATATGAATAAATTGAATCGTCTGGACTATTTATATCAATAAACTGAATCGTCTGGGTTATTTATATCATTAAACCGAATCGTCTGGGTTATTTATATCGATAAACTGAATTGTCTGGGTTACTGATATCAATAAACTAAATCTTCTGCGTTATTCATATCAATAAACTGAGTCGTTTGGGTTATTTATATCAGTAAACTGAATCCTCTGGGTTATTTATATCGATAAACTGAATCGTTTGGGTTATTTATGTTAATAAACTTAATCGTCTGGGTTATTCATATCAATAAACTTAATCGTCTGGGTTATTTATATTAATAAACTGAATCGTTTGGGTTATTTATATCAATACACCGAATCGTTTGGGTTACATATTTCAATAAATTGAATTTTTTGGGTTATTTATATCAAACTGAATTGTCTGGGTTGTTCATATCAAAAGGAATTGTCTTGGTTATTCATATCAAACTGAATTGTCTGGGTTATTTATATGAATAAACTGAATCGTTTGGGCTATTCATATCAATTAACTGAATCCTCTGGGTTATTTATATCGATAAACTGAATCGTTTGGGTTATTTATATTAATAAACTTAATCGTCTGGGTTATTCATATCAATAAACTTAATCATCTGGGTTATTTATATTAATAAACTGAATCATTTGGATTATTTAAATCAATACACCGAATCGTTTGGGTTATTCATATAAATAAATTGAATCGTCTGGATTATTTATATCAATAAAATGAATCGTTTGGGTTATTTATATCAATAAACTGAATCGTCCTGGTTACTGATATCAATAACTTAAATCGTCTGGGTTATTCATATCAATAAACTTAATCGTCTGGGTTATTTATATTAATAAACTGAATCGTTTGGGTTATTCATATGAATAAATTGAATCGTCTGGATTATTTATATCAATAAACTGAATCGTTTGGGTTACATATTTCAATAAATTGATTTTTTTGGGTTATTTATATCAAACTGAATTGTCTGGGTTATTCATTTCAAAAGGAATTGTCTTGGTTATTCATATCAAATTGAATTGTCTGGGTTATTCATATCAAAATGAATTATCTTGGTTATTCATATTAATAAACTTAATCGTCTGGGTTATTTATATAAATAAACTGAATCGTTTGGGCTATTCATATCAATAAACTGAATCGTCTGGTTTATTTATATGAATAAACTGAAACGTCTGGGTTATTTATATCAATAAACTTAATCGTCTGGGTTATTTATATCAATAAACTGAATCCTCTGGGTTATTTATATCGATAAACTGAATCGTTTTGGTTATTCATATGAATAAACTGAATCGCCTGGGTTATTCATATGAATAAACGAAATCGTTTGGGTTATTTATATCAATAAACTGAATCGTCTGGGTTATTTATATCAATAAACTGAATCGTCCTGGTTACTGATATCAATAAATTAAATCGTCTGGATTTTCATATCATTAAACAGAATCATCTGGGTTATTTATATCAATAAACAGAATCGTTTGGGTTATTTATATCAATAAACTGAATCGTTTGGGTTACTTATATCAATAAATTGGATTTTCTGGGTTATTCATATCAATAAACTGAATATGAGTGAAACAAGTTTAATTGATAATTATGAATATTTAGTCCATAAAATAAATACAAAACTACCCTATATGTTTATGCCATACAACAGCCTCTCTTTCCCTAGTGGTTTATCAAAAGGTATACAGGCTTGTAACACTAAAAATCGGTTTTCGATGTACATGCTAGACAGAGCACAGTTAGTCCATTGTGTAGCTTTCGTTTAAGATCAACTAAACCACATTACAAATAACAATAAACTCACAAGAACGACATTTATTAAAAGCTTAACGTCACAAGTTTTATGTGTTATAGTATCTTTTGTAGTCGCTTGCGTTGTGTAACTTTATTTCCTTGTTCCAGGGTATGGAAACAGTTAGTTACTGAGTGATTAGTCTCCGTGTTTGTCATCGATCTATTAATGGGGAAAGTGTGTAATTAAATGACTGGAGTTTAATATGAGACGGATGAATACATTACTTTTGGAATTTCTGCTCATTTGTTTGTGATGTTGTGATTTGCCCGGCATGGCCATGTGTATTAAGGCGTTCGACCTGTAATCTCAGAGTCGCAGATTCGAATCCCCGTCACACCAGACATGATCCCGCTTTCAGCAGTGGGGGCGTTATAATGTGACGGTCAATCCCATAATTCGTTGGAAAGAGTAGCCCAAGAATTGGCAGTGGGTGGTGATGACTAGCTGCCTTCCATGTAATCTTACACTGCTAAATTAGGGACGGCTAGCGCAGATAGCCCTCGAGTAACTTTGCTCAAAATTCCAAAACAAACAAAGAGTAACGGACTTAATATTATTTTAATATCTGTATTTTTTTCAGTTTAACATATATTTAGAAATGCATGTAACTTGTATTGTTAAATGTGCATTGCTAAAGTTCCGCCTGTTCTCTAAATTTGTAGAAGATTCTCGAGCGTTATATAGTGCTGTCAGATAAATTTTCGTGATTTTCGCCTAAAGATTATAAATCGAAGCGTCAAGAGAGTTTAATGTTGTTGGGTTATTACAGTCGGTATACTACAAGTCTCTGAAGCTATAATTATGACAAACACTTATTAATTGAACACTACAGATATTTGACCACGAATGTTTATAGATTTTGAACATTACAAACTTTAGTGAACTGATTTCAGACGACATTAGATGCTGTCATCGGTGAAAACTCCCGTGTGAAGACTAGGGTTAGTTAGCATTCTCGTTAAGTAAATTCTATACATGTATCATCAGAAAATTTATCAACAAAGGAACTTAATATTGTTTGTAAGTTTGTAAAAATTTTGCATATAAATTAGAATGAATTCACTCTCCGTAAATCGTCGATAAAATATTCAGTTCCGGACCAAATAGAAGACTTTGTATAGTTTGCAAGTTCGTAAAACTTTTGTACATAAATCATTAGTTGTAATAACCGTTATTATAAATTATATTAAAATATATTTGAGTTAAGAAAGACTGCTATGTATATCAGTCTTGTTGTAAATATCATAACATTGATACATATATTCATTCAGTTAACGTCTAAATGTTTGGCATGGCCAGGTGTTTAGGATGCTCCACACGTAATATAAAGGTAGCAGATTCGAATCCCCGTCACGCCAAAACATGCTCGCTCTTCCATCCATGAGGGCATAATAAAGTGACGGTCAATCCCACTATTCGCTGGGAAAAGAATAGCCCAAGAGTTGGCGGTGCGTGGTGATGACCTTCCCTGTAATTTTACACAACTAAATTAGGAATGATCAGTGAAGATAACTCTTGTGTAGCTTTGCGCGAAAAATTCAAAACAAACAAACAATTCAAATTCCTGTTCCCGTGTATTTGAAATCTTAATGCGCAACATTATATTGTTCGGATACTCCACGTGAAATGTTGAATTTATTGGTTCGTGATCAGTTTACAGATGTGTAAGATGATGAATTTGTTGGGACGAGGCCGATTTGTAAATGTTATAATATGAAAATTAGGCTACAGCAAAATAGATGTAGATCTTTAAAGGAAGTTCTGTGGGTGGTGATGGAACTCGATTCCATTAAAGTCCAAGTGAATGTTGTCTGTAACATATACAGAATGGACTTTGAACTAGTTTTATTCAAGAATCCAGAAGAATCAGCCCCGCAACAGATGTTACGTCAATATAAAATAAATACACTGTAGCAAGACAGGCTCAGATGATTGGTGGATATCAACGAAAGATATCTATTACATCATCGAAAGACGCAGAAGACGTTGTTACAGATTGTCACTAGTATATATATAACATTTGTTATAAATAAAAATACAAAAACGCTGCACTAATCAAAAGGACACCCAGGGTGCAGGCTATAATGTGCGATATAAAATGTTTTATACGTTAAAAACCACGTTTATAGAGACATGGTGGGTATAGCACAGATTAGTAGCTTTGTGGTTAACCTCACTGCAGACAAATAAGTATTACGTTTATTCTGGGTCTAACTTCAAACAAACAAATATTATGACATGACGAACAAGGGAAAAAGATGAACTCGTTTTTATTTGATGAAATTAAAGAAAAACTTAATCATGAAAGAGAATACAGACTAAAACAAATGGTTACGTAATTTGTAAAGTAACGTGTGAGTTAGCTCAGGAGAAATAATATAATAATATTACTACACCATTAAATACAAATGTGTTTAGATCATTAGTGAAGTCTTCTTTTATTTTGTATTGTTTGTTTGTTTTGAATTTTCGCACAAAGCTCCTCGAGGCCTATCTGTGTTAGCCGTCCCTAATTTTGCAGTGTAAGACTAGAGGGAAGGCAGCTAGTCATCACCGCCAACTCTTGGGCTACTCTTTTACCAACGAAAAGTGGGATTGACCATCACATTATAACGCCCCACGGCTGGGAGGGCGAGCATGTTTAGCGCGACTCGGATGCGAACCCTCGACCTTCAGATTACGAGCGCATGCCTTAACGCGCTCGGCCATTCCGGGCCATTTATTTTGCAAACAAACGATTGGACATATTTTTAAATCGCCTTTAATTAAGTCAAAAACTGCTTGTAAATTAGTCACAACACAAAATGTTTTGTGTAACAAAAGTTTTCGATATGTTGATCGGGAACTGAATACGTAACTATTTATACATAAGAAAGTTTGAGAATCCAATAGTTCGATATTATCCTTCAAAATAAAATTTTACTGTCAAAATAAGGAACGCTATAAATTATTCGCTGTACACCTCACATAATTTATTTAAACTTAAGTCTATTTATAACTTATTTGCTCATAAAATCATATAATCTAAATATATTCTTACTGCATTCTAAAATATTTTCCAAACCATTCTTACCATATTCTATTTACATGTTATTAAACATGATCACACTGTTATGAAACGTTCTAAACCCTGACTGCAAATATTATCGTTGTGAAACGTTCTCATTCTAACTGTAAATACTGTCACTGTGAAACGTTCTCATTCTAACTGTAAGTACTGTCAGTGTGAAACGTTCTCATTCTAACTGTAAATACTGTCAGTGTGAAACGTTCTCATTCTAACTGTAAATACTGTCACTGTGAAACATTCTCATTCTAACTGTAAATACTGTCAGTGTGAAACGTTCTCATTCTCACTGTAAATACTGTCAGTGTGAAACGTTCTCATTCTAACTGTAAATACTGTCATTGTGAAACGTTCTCATTCTAACTGTAAATACTGTCAGTGTGAAACGTTCTCATTCTAACTGTAAATACTGTCAGTGTGAAACGTTCTCATTCTAACTGTAAATACTGTTAGTGTGAAACGTTCTCATTCTAAATCTAAATACTGTCACTGTAAAACGTTGTCATTGTAGTGCCAAGTATTCTCTAATTTTATTTGAACGTCTATATAATAAGATTCAGTGCGCGTGCGTCACATAGCTCCTCCTAAACTGCTGATGGTACCAACTTCTTAAGTTTTGTGAAATCAAGTTTCTGCAACTCGAGATTTCTACAATGGTAATATTGTACATCCCTTTAGTCTTACACTGCTAAATTAGGGACGGCTAGCGCAGCTAATCCTCGTGTAGCTTTGCGAAACAAACAATCAAGTATTCTCAAGGAGGAAGAGGTTAACCAAACCTGACCCTCCTGGGTAGATACACATCTATACCCAAATACCTATACAAGAGAGAGAGAGAAAAGTATTCTCACAATGTTCTATAATATTCTCATTTTATCAAGTATTTTCACATTTAGAATATTCTTGTCAAATTTCTAGAAACTATCCACAACACTGCCGATCCTCTAATGGTTTTATTTTACTCTAAAATATAATCAGAAACTTATTACTAAGCTTGAGGAATTTGCTTCTATTGAATCACGTGAGGTCTAGTGGTTATCGTACCACGAACCTGAGAATTCATGGCTTGCGTCCCCTTGCCACAAAAATTCGCTTCACGTTTTGGCGCACTATAAGAGTATCCCAGTATTAAGTAGTCAGATGTGTAATAAATTTTAGACAAGTTAATAGTTATAAATTTTGTCATTACATGTCTTCGAATTTTGTACAAAGCAAAGATGTGAGTGACTTCATGAGTTATGCTTATTTTTTTCTCTCTCTAAGCGATATTTATTTTTCTCTGATCTCGAAGGATGTCTAATCCGTACAATTCTCTGTTCTTAGGTTACGTTACGGAAAGAAACCACTGACATCTATCCTGACGTCCACAGTCTGAGGGGAAAAACGTACCACCTGAAGAAACAGAACGACGATTACGAGAACTCGCATCACGAAACTTCAGTGATGCACCCTTGTTGTCTGTTTTTATCACGTGCTCTCATTCTTTCCTAAGATATTACGATAAAATGCACGTCATAGTTCTATGTATTTATAAAAAAGAAATATTGTTTCTTTAACTTTACGTTAATGTCTTAAGAAAGCTGTTATTCTCTCCAGTAAGTACGATTATGTTCTCTCTATTAAGTACAATTATTCTGGAACAAGCATGTCAAATTTTTCTCTTATTAATTTTATATTTTGTACGAAAGAAGGCCAGCTTTATTATGTTTTTTACTCAAAGTTTACAGTACATAGGCTTAAAGTTTTCCTCGCCTGTTTTTCCAAACGAATATAAATAAAATCATATTTTACTGCCTATTCGTAATTTTCCTTTTAGTAAATGACGTTACTGACAATAAGTATATAAATGTTATCAGAAAATTAACTCTTCCTAAGTTTTCATTTGTAAAACAGAATTTAAAAACAAACATCACGAGAAATCTGCAGTCTTAATAACAAGAACAATGATATATATATTAACAATGTGTTAGAATCATTTGTTTATATTGTTCAACCGATATCATTAGTATAATAATATCAAACACTTTGAAATACAAAACTCTTTCTTTGACTGTTTCATAAAAAATGCTACCGTGAAAAATTACATAATATTACACAATAATAATATAATATTACATTACATAATATTACATAATAATAATATAATATTACATTACATAATATTACACAATAATAATATAATATTACATTACATAATATTACATAATAATAATATAGTATTACATTACATAATATTGCATCATAATAATAGAATATTACATAATAATAATAATAGAATATTACATAATAATAATAGAATATTACATTACATAATATTACATAATAATAATATAATATGACATAATAATAATAATAGAATATTGCATTGCATAATATCACATAATAATATAATATTGCGTTGCAAAATATTACATAATAATAATATAATATTGCGTTGCAAAATATTACATAATAATAATATAACATTGCATTACATAGTAATAATATAATATTACATTATGTGGCCTGGCATGGCCAAGCGCGTAAGGCGTGCGACTCGTAATCCGAGGGTCGCGCCCGCGTCGCGCCAAACATGCTCGCCCTCCCGCCGTGGGGCGTATAATGTGACGCTCAATCCCACTATTCGTTGGTAAAAGAGTAGCCCAAGAGTTGGCGGTGGGTGGTGATGACTAGCTGCCTTCCCTCTAGTCTTACACTACTAAATTAGGGACGGCTCGGTGCAGTGGGCTAACAACCTTCTCACTTAAATACCTGTTGAAGAATCCGCAAGCGATTGCGGCCCTATGTTCCTTGATGGAATCTAATGGTAATAGCTAACTAACTAACTAACTAATTACATTACGTAATATTACATAATAATAATATAATATTACATTACATAATAATAATATAATATTACATTACATAATAATAATATAATATTACATTACATAATATTAGCACAGAAAATAAATTTCCGTTTTCGGCAGCGACTTGATACAATTTTATTTCATAACTGCAAAATAAGTTTGGAAAATATCTTGTTTGTTGAAAACGTAAAACAACAAACAACAAAAAACGATTGTTAATACTATAAAATTATTTGTAAATCGTCTGTAGCCGATTTTAAAACAGACGATAACGCCCCTTTTAACATAATAATATATCTCGTTTGTTGTGATGACGAGAAAC